>NC_074692.1:10598248-10939248 GCF_029448725.1 Salvelinus fontinalis
TGTGAATCTGGCGGGTCAAATTGAGATCAACTTTATAATTTAAAGGTATTCAGTGAGATTCAGTGAGATGATGTTGCCACAAGCAGCACGGTAAGGCTAAATAGGACCCTATAAATTCTGCGTTGCAGAGAATGCGGACGGAACCATGGAATCCAGACATTAAAACGAAATTCAACAATATTAAAAAATGTATTGAACTTAGTAGGAAATCAACTACATATATTGAAAGCTGGAAAGGTTTTCCCAAAACCCATCTCAAATAAATGTTAACTACGAATAGCCTATGCTTACCTGGCAGAATTATATCATGATTATTTGCATCAATCCAGTGGCCATTTGTTTTGCAAACTTTGCAAACAATTTCTTAAATATTTCCCGGACGTCAAAAATTCTCTCCTGATGTAGTTTAGACATGGCTGTCAAATTAGAACATCCAATTATTTAGAATGTAGAAATTCACATATTCACATTCCCGTATTACATACTCACAAACTGAAATCATAATATAATATTGCGTGTACATTGTACAAACAATTAGTGACAGAGAGACTCAAATATCACATTGATTTGTATACATCCACTGAACACATAAATCATTAATTGGTTCCTATTTTAGCCATGTCTTTGGTCAAGTTCAGAATGCAACACCCTGTGAAAGGCAGCGATCGACTTGACAAAAGTCAAATCAAATCAAATGTATTTATAAAGCCCTTCTTACATCAGCTGATATCTCAAAGTGCTGTACAAAACCCCAAACAGGAAGCAATGCAGGTGTAGAAGCACGGTGGCTAGGAAAAACTCCCTAGAAAGGCCAGAACCTAGGAAGAAACCTAGAGAGGAATCAGGCTATGAGGGGTGGCCAGTCCTCTTCTGGCTGTGCCGGGTAGAGATTATAACAGAACATGGTGTTCAAATGTTCATAGATGACCAGCAGGGTCAAATAATAATAATCACAGTGGTTGGCGAGGGTGCAACAGGTCAGCACCTCAGGAGTAAATGTCAGTTGGCTTTTCATAGCCGATCATTCAGAGTTTCTCTACCGCTCCTGCTGTCTCTAGAGAGTTGAAAACAGCGGGCCTGGGACAGGTAGCACGTCCGGTGAACAGGTCAGGGTTCCATAGCCGCAGGCAGAACAGTTCAAACTGGAGCAGCAGCACGGCAAGGTGGACTGTGTGATCCGCTCGAACACGTCATTGAGATGAACACAACAGCTAAGTGCATTGTTAAAGACTTTTTTGCCCTTCCGCTTCACTTTATACACAGAAGATCTCCACTAAACACAGAATCAAGATGTTATCAGTCTCTCTTTTACCAATGATAACTTCAGAACAAAGTTGACAACAAATACAAGGTTGCCAATGTCTTTGAAATTGTTACAAACAAGCGAAGGACAAAAATCAAGATGACTGCAATAAAAGATAAATAGTATAGGCCTACATATTTCAATCATATTGAAATCAATTTCATGTTCAATTGATCGATTTATTTTTGCTCATTGCTCATTTTTGCCTCAATATATTTATTTAATGTGCAACAACATGTGCACAATGGATGTGCCTAATCTGTGATTTAGTGGATTATTATTATTCGGTAAACATTAGAATAATCTGTCTCAATATTTGCTGCCATCGGTGGTGATATCTCTCTAGGAGGTGATCCGTCATCAGTATTGTGAATAAATGATTATGTTATGAGAAGATTTTAAGGGAGAAAGCTGATCCGAGAGCAGCACTGCCTTTCTTTCGATCCTATCAGTATCAACACACGCTCCAACAAGGCACTTAGCAAACGTTCTCCCTGCATGGTGTTCTGGGAAGCGCATGTTACATCTTCTGCCGTTTTAGGAACAATGCATCTTTAAAACACTCGTAAGCCTAACTTCCATCGCTATCGGGAAAATAGCCCCTGGTTGTTGCGGAAATTGACCCACTACTACTGTTTACTTGGTGCATCTGCGTAATCTCACTGAGTCTACCTTTAAACCTAACCTATGACCTGACCCATCACCTTATGCATTACTGCCCCTCAGTGGAAAGAAGTGACATCCCAAAAAACACAAAAACGACACATAATTGGCTTCTAACCTCCCACGCATAGGCTACTTTCTGTCCCTAAGACTGAAACTGAAACTGAATAATATAAAAACTAAATAAAAATGTTTTTATAAAACTGAAACCTTTATTTGAGGGGATAGAAGAAAAAAAAAATCTGGATTGTTCATACCGATCTGAAACGACAGAGATTTTGTATTTAGACTCATGATTACACATAAAGGAAGATAGTTCCTACGTGATATAGTGCTGACTTTGTTTTCCAACTGATCTAGTGTCCTTTTTGACATCCTGTGAACACTGTTCATTGCTGCTCGCAGCTACAGTGCCTTCAGAAAGTATTCATACCCCTTGACTTTTTCCACAATTTGTTGTGTTACAGACTGAAATGTCTTAAGTCAATAGGTATTCAACACCTTTGTTACGGCAAGCCTAAATAAGTTCAGGAGTAAATAAGTCACATAATAAGTTGCATGGACTCACTCTGGTTTGCAATAATAGTGTTTCATACATGAATGACTACCTCATCCCTGTACCCCACATATATAATTATCTGCAAGGTCCCTCAGTCAAGTAGTGAATTTCAAACACAGATTCAACCACAAAGACCAGAGAGGTTTTTCAACGGCTCGCAAACAAGGGTACCTATTGGTAAAAAAATAAGCATTGAATATCCCTTTGAGCATGGTGAATTTGCTAACAACACTTTGGATGGTGTATCAATACACCCAGTCACTACAAATAAACAGGCATCCTTCCTAATCCAGTTACCCGAGAGGATGGAAACCGCTCAAGGATTTCACCATGAGACCAATGGTGATTTAAAAAAAGTTAGAGTTTATGGCTGTGATAGGAGAAAACTGAGAATGGATCAACAACATTGTAGTTACGCCGTGAAAAAGGGTTTGAAACCTCTGCTTTGGAGTATCTTATTGCACACAATGTTGATAGGGCATTACTTACTAACAGTTTGAAGGCATAACAATGCAAGGCAAAACATGGTAAATCACCTGGAATCATGACAACAGTGAGGAGCAATTTCAGTCTCTAGCTTTCCCATTAAGGTCAGGAGTTTTACAATCCATTTAATATCACCCACAATATATTGAACATCCTAATAGGCAGACTGTTAAACTGTCTTCCAACAGCACTGACCTCCAACTCACCCTGCCAAAGCCTAGCTGATAGTACGAGTGAATTATGGATAGACGATTTCAATAAAGCTGTTAACATTTCAACTGGACCTGTTAGTAGAAGAAGGAGCAGAGCATGGATGGGTAACTACCTGACAGTTGACCTGTTTGGATGTCTTGGACAGGAGATTATCCACTATGGTGTAATGTCCCAGTTTAGCTGCCAAATGCAGACCCTTGATATCCCTTGATATCCTGAGAGGAGATGAAGATCAAAATGTTATTCACTGGTTTTGTTCATGGCTGTTTAAAAAAACACCAACTTAAAAGAATGTTTACCCCTTTTTACCCCAATTTTGTGATATCCAATTGGTAGTTACCATCTTGTCCCATCGCCGCAACTCCCCTATGGACTCGGGAGAGGCCAAGGTCGAGAGCAATGCGTCCTCCGAAACACGACCCTGTCAAGCCGCACTGCTTCTTGACACATACACTGCTCACTTATCCCGGAAGCCAGCCGCACCAATGCGTCGGAAGAAACACACGCTGGCAACCAAATTCAGCTTGCAGGCACCTGGCCAGCCACAAGGAGTCGCTAGAACGCGACCGGACAAGCAATTCACAGCCGGCCAAACCCTCCCCTAACCCGGACGATGCTGGGCCAATTGTGCGCCACCTCATGGGTCTCCCGGTCATGGCCAGCTGTGACACAGCCTGGGATCGAACCCGGGTCTGTAGTGACGCCTCAAGCACTGCGATGCAGTGCCTTAGACCGCTGTGCCACTCGGGAGGCCCAAAACACCGACCTTGAGCTGCTACAGCATGTGGTTAATAGTTTAAGACATGAACGTGTCATGGACATAAAACAGCTTGATCACTTTACATCTACAGTACACCAGAGGTCCAGCTCATTTAGCGAAAGTCTTGTCTTATGAACGGTAACACAGCTGGTGGGGTTGACAGAAGATCATGGCCTATCTATGGGGGGATCAATGAACTCTGCTCCACACACTGACCTTATAGCTGACCGCTGCCCCGGCCCTCAGCAGGTACTTGACCGTGTCCAGATGGTTGTTGTCACAGGCGTCCATCAGGGGGGTTCTCTGCTCTTCATCAATAATGTCCAGGTTAGCTCCAGCCTAAGCGGGATGGGGAATCAGAAACCTTTTACACCTGTATGCATGCACTGTATAATAGAGTGAAACTCACAACCCTCTGCACTGTAAACACAACGTACTCAAGAAGCACTGTCAATATTGACCCCGAAAAGCAAATACATTTTACTTGGCGTGAGGGACAGGAATGCAGCAGAGCTGCTAACTTAGTCATCTGCTACACTTGTATGCCAAGTGATTATAATGTGAAGAGAGAGCCAATACCTGCTATACGTCAGAGTACATCTCCTCACCTGGACAAGCATGTGACAGACCTCCTGGTGTCCTTCAGCTGCTGCAGCATGTAGAGGGGTCCTCTTGTTCTGACGGTCCATCAGGGTGTTGGGGTCTTTTCCATCCACTGGAACAAAGAGGTAAATTACCTTTCGAGTCATGTTGACAACTTTCCCCTCGGGGACAACAGAGTATATCGTGAAAATAAAATAAAATCAACAAGTTGTTTACTTTTTCATTCAAGTTAAAATATTAGAAGAGGATTGTTCCAAGAGGAACGAACTAGGCATACAAATGAAACCTGGAGAGATGTGGCATATTCTTACCCAGCAGATGGATGACTTTCTGGAGCTCCTCGTGATGGGCAGTGATGTACAGTTGCTTCGTGTGATATTTCACTTTCTTTGGCCTCATACTAAATACCAAAAAGAGAAATCTAGCTCCAGTACATCACATGGTATGCAGCAGAAACATCTGTAAGAGTGCCTATTACGGTCCTCATTGACATGAAACCAGGGGCGAAAATCTGATATCAACCTTGGAGGGGACAATTACATGAAATTTTCTCAGGAGCAATTCCTGAGGGGGACAACAAAAGTAGTGCTGTAACACATAGCCTACGTTGTAATATGTTAAATGTATATTGAGGGACCATAATCACTACTACTGGATAATTGTTAGGTACAGTAGTTAACTGAAGGGTTGTCCCAACTTGTTTAAATCATTATAATACTACTACTAATAGTTATAGCAGTGTTCCTTATCAGTCCAGTATGTATGCAGGTATTCGTACTTACAACCAGCAATATCAAGAAAGGCCATTAGGCGGCAATGGTACTGTACACTGTATGGGTGTAGTTTTCATAAATACAATGAACATGGTGTGATCACATCTAAAAGAATCTCCATTGAGAACCATCACAAAGTTGGTCTCCGTATTGAATTGACCTTTTAATTTGACTTTGTGATACATTTATATAGTCATTAAATATGTGCACCTGGCCTGAGTCTACTACAATATCTTTACAAGAACAAAAAGCTTAAAATAAGTACAGTTCTAAAAGCAAAATAACTACTTCAATGAAAAACCCAAATAAATCAAACAAAATATCCTTCAGTCAGTGTCTCAACTCTTCAAACAGCAGCCATGGGCAAGTATGTCACACAAAGTATGCAATTTTAAATAAAATAACATGAAATAATAATAATAATTTGTAAGTGTACTGTCATGTACTAAAAACTGAAAACTACTAAACAAAATAACAAATATCAATTACACCAGGGGTTCTCAAACAGGGGTCCATGGCCTAATTGCAAGGTGTCCGTGAAATAAAATAAAGTGTAATGAACGTATTCAGTACCACAAGGTTTCCAGTAAGTTTACATATAATATAGAGGGGGTGGAGGTCCCTGAGGACCGCTCAAAACCTTGCCTGCCTTGCCTTAAAATATGCAGGGGTTCCAGTACCCAAAAAAGGTTGAGAACCACTGCTATACACACTACTGAACAAAAGAACCGAACATATGTTTGCGGGTTTCAATGGATCCAACAAATTGCTGGCAGATATTTTCCCTCTTGAGACTGTCCAGCCTGTCTTTATGTACATTACAGACAACTACGCCGTTCAGTCTCTCTTGGCCCATGCTGGCCCGTAGCCAAGTCTTTAACCTGCGGAGTGCACTGAAACTCCTCTCAGCCTCACATGAACACACTGGCACCACAAACAAAATTCTGATCAGCACCTCAACTTGGTCAAACAACCCCCGCACCTCCACTGGAAGCTTCCTGAGGACCTCTGCTGCCTCTCCACTGCTGCTACAGGGGTATTTGTTGTGAAAGAGAGGGATCTGCACTGAAAGAGAATCTATGTTCAGCTCAGGGTACTGATCTAGAGACTCATCCAACTCGCCCGTGAGAAGCGCTCTTTCCAACTTTTGCAGGACGTTTAGACTGTCCTGGTCAAAACGGTCGCCAAACTGAACCTCCACACCATCCAACACTTAAAAACATTCTGCCCTATAGTGATCCACTGCTTTGCCAGCAAATCGTCTTGAGTGCGTCTCAATGGATTCAATGGATTCAATAGAGTCAATCAAAGTTGTTGCTTTCTCATACAGTGCAAGGTAGCTTTCGTCATTTCTCTTTCCCCTAAGAGATGACCGCACACACTCGACTGCAGCCTGCATACCAGAGACAGGGTGTCGGAGACAACAGGCGAGTCCTCGTGAGGGACAAGGTCATGGTCAACATAACGCAGACAGACACTCTCCTGTTCAGCACCAGACATCTTGAGTACCATCAACAATTAATGAAAATTGTACAATCGGAAGAGACCTAATCTCAGCTGCAATGCCTCGAATGACTGTATTGGCCATGTTCAGAATTTCATTCTGTGCTTTGGGGCCTGTGTACATTGTGGTACGCTCTGTTAACCACTTCAGTAAAATGGGATCATCCTCTTCTGCCCTGAGTTTCAAAAGCTGGTATAAATTCCCACTGTCATCCGTGTGGCCTCTAAAGGCTTGTCCCTGTCATACTACATGCCGCACCGAACTAACAATTTTCATCAAGCAATGCCTTGCGTCCTCCTGCTGTTTACCCCACGCGCTGGATAACTGGACACTGATTGGATTTAGCTGGTGTGCTGTTACAGTTACAAAGTGGCGGCAGTTTTGATGTGCTGTGAATTTTTCAATGGTTTTTCTCCAGTTCCTAAATCCTGCACTAATGAAGGCAGATTCTGCTCTTTGGCCAAAAGATGGCTGGCTTGAAAACCCTTGGCTACAGTGAAAACACAGCACTCCTTTTATTGATGGATTATAATGTAGCCAGGGGAAATCGCGAAACCATCTCTCTTGAAACGTCAACACTCTGTTGGCAAGAGTTTGCGGTTCTATAAATTGTGGGTGTGGCTGATATGGTTTTGTGCCATCACTGAGGTAACTGGACGATGCTGTGCCACTGTCCCCTATACTGGTGCTGCTGGCAACAAGGGTGACACCTGGTCCTGCCGTGGCTGTGACACTGTCCTCTGAAGTCTCTCTCCTTGGCTCTTTCCCTTTCACCACCCTCACTGACTCACAGTCTGACTCCTAGAAAAGAAATAAGGTGTTTGCTGTACTCCTAACTACCGGTACCCAAAACTACACAATTAATCACAACAGCAATACCATTGCCTTTAACAAATCTTAGTTTAGTCACCAGTTTAAGTTGAGTGGGGGTATCCATGGCATTTTCCAATTATGTCCCTATTTTACAAATCAAAAAAATTGAGAACCTTTCATAATGTTGCCAAACAAAGACTCAACAAACTTACCTGAGACTCCCTGTCTCTGCCAGTCTGTCCCTGCATATCTGTCCCCAACTCAGCTGTCTGTGTGCCATCTGTTGCCTGCTCTGCCTAATGACATCATTGTGAAACATTTCCATTAGCATTTCACTTATTTCTTATGAACATTTTATCAACTCGTCTTTGAGATATTAGGCTACTAGAGTTCTTACTTTGCGTTTTGGTGTACTGAAAAATACTCTGATGTCCGTCTTTTTACTTTTTTCTGACATTTTTCTACCTGACTGGCTGGCTGGCCGGTCTAGCTGCACACACACACATTTACACAACACATGCTGCAACCTTTTGTAATTTAAATAGTTTGTTTCATATTGGCTAGCTTCCAACAATAGCTGAATTTGCAAAGCTAGCGAGTACCAATTCCGTTTCTGTGGTGTTTGCTATAATCTTTGCTACCTGGTTAAATAAAGGTGAAAAAAAAAAAATCACTAGCGACAATTTAGCTTTTGCAACGAGACCATTAAATATATTTAAGACAATGGTATAAGAGAGTGTAGTTCTGTTCAGTTTGGACTTCAGTTTATCGCTAACCTTATCACAGGGACTTTGAAGCACTACAGCTGCATGCTAATCTTGGAATAAACTGACGATAGCAAATATTCCATCTTTGACGACGCCACATAAATGGAATAGGTACTAGCTAGCTTGATAGTTAATGTTCGCGTTAGCTCTGCAAATTCAGCTAGTGTGTGAACCCTGCAACTTTAGAAAAATATATACATTGCTATGGCGCAATTGACTGAATTACCTCACGTCAGTTACGTACATCGAGTGCCTTTCGGACAGTAGATACGAACCCTCTATTACCTTGCAAGCTAAAGAACTGGCAGTGGATCAAACCATCGTGAGGCAAAGGGCGGGGGGGTCACAATCTTGTGAAACTTAAAAACGCGCTATTAAGTGTCTATAATCAGCACAAGTGCTTTCATTGCGTATTATTAATATTATTGAAATTACATAGTTATGTTTACAGTGATATATTGGGGGAAACAAGTCATATTTTTCCCAGGATGGGGGGGTCGTGTCCCCCCCGTCCCCCCTGGGATTTCCGCCTATGCATGAAACAGTAATGACTACGGACCTACTATGTGTTCATTATATTGTATTATCTCATCCAAACTGCTAAAAGTCTAATACGTAATGACTTTAAAAATAGCTACATTTTAACCTTACTTTTCCTCATCCAGGGCCATCAGGACGCTCTCCAGTGACGTTCTAGCTGATTTCTCTCCATCACCTAAAGGCTGTCTCTTCAGGCTAGTACAAGACAGCATACAGCAATCATTACCATTACATATTAAGCTAAATACCCAAGCAAATGATAAATGCTAACACTAATGCAGAGAGAAAGAGACACAAATTAGGATAGAGGAAATCAAATTAAGAATGGAAGAGTAAAGTCTAAATAACCTGTTGTTGGGGGAGGTGTCCAGAGTCCTCTCAAGCTCAGTGGTCTTCTTAGGCCTGTGAATGAGGGGCCAGGTGGACACAGCAGGAACAGGGGCCACAGGGGAAACAGCTGGCACAAGAGGAAGTACGGGCTCAGGTTTGGGGACAGTGACAGGCTTGGGGACAGTGACTTCCTGGGCCCCGGTGGCATCCTTCCCACAGTGGGGATAAAAGCTCTGGGCCTTGATGACTGAGGCACAGCCACTGTGGAAACGGTGAGAGATGCTGCCATACGGTCTGCACACCATGAAGGTCCCCTGCATAACACACACATGATTAGTCAAATATTCATATTAAAGGCAAAGCAGAGTGCTTTAAGAATGAATAACCACAATAAAGTAATGGGACAGGTGTGTCAGCCTATCAGGTCTATCTTGGTTTATCCCTGCTGTATTCCTCCACTCACCGCCCTGCAGAAGAGGCCACAGGCAGGGCATCACTGGTGCTTGACCTGTGGTCCTCACACAGAACTGTGTTGGACGGACGCATCATCTCAGGCTTCACAACATTCCTCTGACATCGACTCACCTGTAGGGAGGAGATGAAAGGAGACATAAATAGAAAGAAGCCGAGAAATAAGGGTTGTTTAGACATTAGCTCAACACACTTTCAAACTTTGGGGAGGATATCTGGTGCGCAAGACCAGGGAAATGTTGCTTCAGAGCAGGTCAGACTCACCAGACCATCCACCCTCTCTGTGACCATGCAGGTGTGCTCAGTCTGGAATAGGCTCTCCCCACTGCATGGGGTCTCCATGCGACAGCAGCACAGAGGGAGCTCTTCAGACAGGTCCGTCTCTGTCACCTCACCATCAACTGGAAAGCCTGCAAAATAACACAAATCAACATCCAGGTCAACAAAACAGATTTAATGTACAGCATATTAATGTATTGTACAAGTATCATTTCATAACTCATGACGAAATGTTTAACTCATCTCTAGGTAAACTGTTACCTGAGAGAGGAGGAGACAACAGCTCATCTTGGGCTTTCAGATTTAGCGATTCCAAAGTCAATTCAATGTATTCCTGCTTACTGCTGATGTCCTCTTTCTCCGTTTTGTTTCCTTTGGTTAAATCTTCCTTTGGTTAAATCCATTTTCTACACACTGCTTGGCTAACAGTGCATGGCTTTCTTGCATTTCACAAATCTCTCTGTGTGTCAGATCTGCTCTCTTCTTTCTGACACTTTCTTGCTTTTCTGCCTTCGTAGCTAGGCTGTCTTTCTGCAGGGAGAAGGGGAGAATCATTCAGACACTATTATAGAGAATCAAAGTTCAGCCACAGTGCATTTCTACACAAATATTTACAATAGAGTAGATGGGATGGGTCTCTTACCTTCAACACTTTGGTTTTCTTCTTGGGGACAAAGTTGTATATTCCCATCTTCCTCTTCCTTTTCCTAGACCCTGCAGACACATACGGACAGAGAAGTGGCAGATGGTGGTTCAAGCTGGCACAGTATGTCATCACTAAATAAAGTGGACATGAGAGACAGCGTAGAAGAACAGTCTTACCAGGAAGGAAGATGACTAACCTGGATGTGACTTGGTAGAGACAATATTATTTATTTTAAGGCTCGGAGGTAGCTTCATGTGGGAGGGGGCCATTGTGTTTTCCATCCACATGCCTGCCATACTCGACTCTGCTCCGTTCCCGTTAAAAAGCTTTAGAACAGACTCTAATGAGATCGGACACCAGTCATAATTTAAAAGGACAACATTTCATGTTCTGGGTTAAGATGAACATTACCTTGGATTGGAGGCAGGTTTGCCCATAGTCTTCCATGCACACCGTGTCCTGGCTGGAGAGTCCTCAGATGGAGAGCTATGAGTTTGTAAATCTGAGATCCCTGCTGCAACAGCTTCTCTACCATTGTCTGCAGGGGTTTGAGGGGTTTTGGTCAGTTTATTGGCTGAACCACCTGTCCTTTGAGGGTCTGCTCAATAAAACCATTGGAGCCAGTGAGAGCCATGAACGGATGTCATCTTGGCTTTAGCTTTTTTGTTGACCTGCGATTTAGCACTCAGAGCCTTCTTCCCCTTGGCTCCTGTGGGTGTCAAATAGGGGGGGTTAGGCTGTCTTTTTCCTGCCTCTGATTCCTGACTGACTCCCCTACTCTCCATGGCTGTCCTGGAGGAATCCTCTGGCCTCTCCACACCAATGTCAACAGTTTCACCTGGAAGATTACAGCTGTTAGTCCCATCAAATAAGATGCTACATGAATCACATTCACACACTGTTACGTGGGCAAGTGGTAGTTGTAAATGAGGCCAATGTGAGAGTGATTATAGCATAGATAGAACTCACTAGTCCCCTCTGGATCTGGGGCAGCGTGGCGTTCCTTTGTCAACGTAGATCTCTCAGCATCTATCTCACAGCTCTTCTAGGGTCGCACCTGGCAAGCTGAGAAATATCACCAAAATCAGGACAATCCCATTTGACATTTCAGCACAGTTCAGTATCTCAATCGCAGTACTTGTGCCTACTTAGCGCAAGTTTAGTTTTTCACCAAACTTTAAAAAACACAACTACTTCTCTAATCCATGTTTAGTACTCCTACAAATGATGCTGTACTACCAGAACCCATCTTTCAAATCCGTAATCTACATCTTTACAAAAGGGTCGTGTAAAACGTTGAGAAAAACAAAACAAAAACAAAGCTTAACCTTACGACCACACACACAGAGTAAAGCACTGAAAAGACTCCAAAACGTACATGCCAAATACAAGTAAGATACAGAAGTAGGCCCTTGCAAAGGTTTAGGCAACAAAGTAGCTTCATACCTGCTTTCTCAATGGCCTCAGTTGTTGAGCGAGAGTAAGGGGGGGAGAACAGAGCCAGAGCACACTGCTTCCCCTTCCTTTCCCCACCCGCACAGTTCAGCCACGGTCATGTGACAATAACTACTGCTTCTCTGGGTTCCATCTGCACAGCCCAGATGGAGCCTGCTCAGTCAACATATGTGGCCCCTTTCAGGAGCAGCAGTGCATGAGCCAGCCAGAGTGTGGCACAGCAGTACTGCACCAAAAAAGACCTGTCACTGTAGCTATGTGAGAATGCTGTTCATAGACTACAGCTCAGAGTTCAACACCATAGTCCCCTCCAAGCTCATCACCAAGCTGTGGACCCCTGGGACTGAACATCTCCCTCTGCAAATGGATCCTGGAATTTCTGACGGCCCTGCCCTTGGTGGTGAGGGTAGGCAACAACACCTTTGCCACGTTGACCCTCAACACGGGGGCCCCTCAGGGGTGTATGCTTTGTTGCCTCCCGTATTCCCTGTTCACCCACAACTGAGTTGCCACGCATGACTACAACACCATCATAAAGTTTGCTGACGACACGTCGGGGATAGGCCTGATCACCAACGGTGATGAGACAGCCTACATGGAGGAGGTCAGAGACCTGGCAGTGTGGTGCCAAGACAATAACCTCTCCCTCAACGTCAGTAAGACCAAGGAGCTGATCGTGGACTATGAGAGAAAGAGGGGAGAGCACGCCCCCATCCACATTGACGGGGCTGTAGTGGAGCGGGTCGAGAACTTCAAGTTCCTTGGCGTCCACATCACTAAGGACTTAACATGGTCCACATACCCCCAGACAGTCATGAAGAGGTCACGGCAGCGCGTCTTCCCCCTCAAGAGGCTGAAAAGATTTGGCATGGACCTCCGGATCCTCAAAAAGTTCTACAGCTGCACCAACGAGAGCATCTTGACTGACTGTATCACCGCTTGGTATGGCGGAAGACCCATTTCAATTGATTGTATTTAGTTGTACAACTGACTAGGTATCCCCCTTTCCCTTTCCCAAATGCACCGGCCTCAACCGCTACATAGGATGGTGCGGAAAGCCTAGTACATCACTGGGGCCGAGCTCCCCGCCATACAGGACCTCTATATCAGGCGGTGTCAGAAGAAGGCCCGAATAATTTCCAAAGACACCTAAGCCATAGACCCATCAAACTCAACGCTGGACCTCGAAGCCAGTTCCACTGCATTATTTCATTGTTACACTCTAATCAGGGACTGATTTAGATCTGGGACCCCAGGTGGGTGCAATTAATGATCAGGTTGAACAGAAAACCAGCAGGCTCTAGACCTCGTAGGCAGTGTTGGAAAAAGTACCTAATTGTCATACTTAATAGAAAAGGACTCAAGTAAACGGGAAAGTACCCCAGTAAAATACTACTTGAGTAAAAGTCTAAAGGTATTTGGTTTTAAATATACTTAAGCATCAAAAGTAAATGTCATTTCTCAAATATACTTAAGTATCAAAAGAAAGTATAAATAATTTCAAATTCCTTATATTAATCAAACCAGACGGCACAATTTCAGGGGCACACTCCAATACTCAGATATCATATACAAACCAAGCAAACAAAGCACTTGTGTTTAGTGAGTCCTCCATATCAGAGGCAGTAGGGATGACCAGGGATGTTCACATGATAAGTGTGTGAATTGGACAATTTCCCTGTCCTGCTAAGCATTCAAAATGTAATGAGTACTTTTGGGTGTCAAGCAAAATGTATGGAGTAAAAAGTACATGATTTTCTTTAGGAATGTAGTGAAGAGTTGTTCAAAATATGAATAGTAAAGTAAAGTATAGTGAAGATACAAAAAACACTACTTAAGTAGTACATTCAAGTATTTTTACTTAAGTACTTTACACCACTGCTTGTAGGTTAAGAGTTGAATACCCCTGCCATAGACTTTTCACTCTGTTACTGTCCGGCAAATGGTACCGGAGCATCAGCTCTCAGCTTAAATATTGCAGATAGATTGTGGCTTCTATCAATGTAACTGCATTATTTCCAATTCCCCATATATATATATGTTTGTAAATACACTGCTCAAAAAAATAAAGGGAACACCTAAACAACACAATGTAACTCCAAGTGAATCACACTTCTGTGAAATCAAACTGTCCACTTAGGAAGCAACACTGATTGACAATAAATTTCACATGCTGTTGTGCAAATGGAATAGACAAAAGATGGAAATTATAGGCAATTAGCAAGACACCCCCAAAAAAGGAGTGATTCTGCAGGTGGTGACCACAGACCACTTCTCAGTTCCTATGCTTCCTGGCTGATGTTTTGGTCACTTTTGAATGCTGGCGGTGCTCTCACTCTAGTGGTAGCATGAGACGGAGTCTACAACCCACACAAGTGGCTCAGGTAGTGCAGTTCATCCAGGATGGCACATCAATGCGAGCTGTGGCAAAAAGGTTTGCTGTGTCTGTCAGCGTAGTGTCCAGAGCATGGAGGCGCTACCAGGAGACAGGCCAGTACATCAGGAGACGTGGAGGAGGCCGTAGGAGGGCAACAACCCAGCAGCAGGACCGCTACCTTTTTAGCACATTTTATAAAGTTGTCCCCTAGACCAAATTTAGTCAGAGCAAAGAATAAGTAGGACCACACCACACGGTCAAATGCTTTCTCAGCATCTATGGAGAGCACAAGACCATCCATAGCACTTCGATGATAGGCTTGAATAACATTAAGAAGCTGCCTGACATTGTTACATTACTTATGGCCCTTAATGAGGCCAGTTTGGTCCCCTTTCACAATTAGTGGCAATAAGTCCTCTAGTCGTGTGGCTAGAATTTTAGAAAGCAATGTTCTATCCACATTCAGAAGGGAAATGGGTCTGTATGAGGAACAAGACTCTGGGCATTTTTCCTTTTTGAGAATAAGTGATATGTTAGCTTCTCTTGGAGTTTGAGGGAGACGGTCATTTGAAAATGAGTGGTTAAACATATCAAGCAATGGCTCAAGGATCAAGCCATGGAACTCTTTATAGAACTCACTACAAAACCTGTCTGGTCCTGGGCCCTACCATTTTGCAGATTCTTAATTGCAAACATTATCTCTTCCTTGGTAACAGGGGCATTAAGGAGAGACCTCTGTTCTTCGGAGATAGTTGGGAGTTCAATCTTAGAAAATAAGACCTCCATTAATTTGGGTACATAATTTTTCAGTTCTGAGGCATAAAGATTTGCATAAAATTTCTTAAATGACTCGTTTATCAACTAATTTTCATATAAATGATTGCCATCAGAATCAATAATAGTAGCAATTGACTGTGAGTCAGCTCTCTTTTTAGCTAGACACGCCAAATACTTTCCTGGTTTATCTCCATGTTTATAAAGCTTTTGCCTGACAAATCTAATTTTCTTTTCAGCGTCCTGTGTTAGGAGAGAGTCCAACGTTGATCTAAGGGCTGATATTTCCTTTAATAGGGAAGAAGTGGGAGTTTTAATGTAGTCCTTCTCTTTAGGTCCTAATTCCCCCTCTAAATTGTTTTGCTTTTCATGATTTTTCCGCCTCTTAGTAGCTGAGTATGACATAATCAGACCCCTGGTGTAAGCTTTACAGGTTTCACAAAGGAGTGAGGGGTTATCTATTGATTGAGAGTTAATAGAGAAAAATCCTTTAAAGTCTGTAATAAAATATTTTGTAAATGTATGGTCTTTAAGAATGCTTGTATTCAATCTCCTATGTCTTGACAAATTGGACGCCCCATTGAGTTTTATGTCCAGGATCACCTCCGCATGATCAGACTGCAAAGACGTCCTGGGCATAAAAAAGTAATCTATTCTAGTTTGACATCCATGAGGTGCAGAGAAAACGGTGAACTCTCTGTTGGAGGGATGAAAGGTTCTCCAAACATCAGCATACCCCAGATCATCACAAATAGCTTAAGCGACCTAGCTTGAGGAGACGGTGAAGATATACCACTGGGAAACTTTTCAATAACGGGGTTCAACAAACAATTGAAATCTCCTCCAACCACTGCAGTGTCTGAGTTTAATTCTGAAAAGTCTAGAAATACCTTAGTGAGGAAATCAGGGGGGTGGGCAGGGGGGAAAGTAAATATTCATTATGGAAATGTTCTGCCCTTGTAAAATACCTTTAATTATAACAAAACAACCAAATGTATCTTTCACACAATTCAACACCTTAAGTGGTAGGTTCTTTTTCACAAGAATTGCTACACCTCTATTTCTGGATGTAAATGATGAGAAAAACACTTGACCAAACCCCCCTTGTTGCAATTTCAGATCATTAAAATGAGTTTCTTGCAACAGAGCAATATCAATATTTTCTTTTTTTTAAAGACAGTACTTTCTTCCTTTTTAATGGGGTTATGACTCCTTCTAATGTTCCACATCTGTTACCTGCCATTGCACTTTTACCAACCAATATCTAGACTGAATCCTACTGTAAAGATAGGGTGGTACCTTTTCCCATGTGTTGAACTCTCCTCATTCTCACCGAGCGTAAACAAACGATATGAACCCTGAACCCGAACTATACTCAACCCGAAAATTAAACGTGAAGCGTGAAATGTGAAGATCCAAAAAGGGGTTTTCCCACTAGCTAACATGCAGGGGATTTCAATTCTCCAATGTAGACTCTTAAGTCTGCAAAGCCACTCTATAGCCTCATCCTGTATATATATGGAAATGAAAATCAATAAAAGAATATTGAAGCTCTTCCAACTAAAACCAAGCCTGGGCACCAATATAGATTCACACATATCTCAGTCTGAGCTATAAAGGCAATTATTCATTGCTGCGACTTGCTTGCTAGTTGAGATTTCTGCTCTTCACTCCGTTGTCAGTTTATCCTACATTTCACTGATCTTAGTAGCAGAAAGCATTATTATTTGTGTCCTTCAAGACAGCTGTCAAAGATCACATTAGGCTGCATTTCATTTTATTTTCATGGCGGTTTGATCACGGGGGAGGCACTAGTAATGTCTGCAGTTTTCGGTTTGGCTATTTGTTTCAAGTGTATCTCTTCACCAAAATGTGTCATCTCTCCCATGTCTTATTCGACTAGTAGTTGCTCTGACATGTTTATTGCTTGCCTACATTTTACTCCCTCCTCTATGTTTAATATAGCACACATACATTAATTATTCATTTCGGTTGCCTATCCTGACGTAAAGTTTGTTCAATAGAATGTATTTGATTCTGATGTGTGCCACAGAAAGTATTTGACTCTAGCCACAAAATTAAGGGAATTAGGGGGGGGGATTTCGGCAAGGCCATTTTCTTGCCTGCCGAAACCCCCTCCCCTTCTAATTGCCTTAATTTTGTGGCTAGAGTCAATCAACTGATTGGTTTACTGTTACTTTATAGGCTGTTCGTATCACAGGAGGGTGGTAGCACCTTAATTGGGGAGGATGGCTCGTGGTAATTGTTGGAGCGGAATGGTATCAAATACATCAAACATGTGTTTGATGCCATTCCATTTTCTCCGTTCCGTCCATTGTTATGAGCCATCCTCCCCTCAGCAGCCTCCACTTATACTAGCAGTTTGGCCCAACACTGTTCTAAGGTGCTGATGTATGGTCTTCTCTGCAGACATCTATGTTGGAACACACAGGAGATTATCTTACTCCCTTCTTTTTAGTGGAGGATAAGAAATTGGAAAGGAGCACAGCACAGGAAAATGGGATGTAACAATGAGTTTAAAATGTTACTCTGCATAGGCTGCTGTAAGAACCTTCATGTTTACAAATTACAAATGGGCCTAAAAATGGAGACATTTATCCCAGCATAATCAACAACGCAAAACAAAAATGGTCCAAAACAGCAACTTTATTAGGTTGTGAGTTGTAGATTGTCAAGGCACTGTATTTCCTATGCATACACAATTATTTGGATATAGAACTTGGTGAACTGTTTATAAGACAGTTGAAAGAGTATAAATAAAAATACGTTACATAAAACAGTGTATGCATCACAGGAGGTTGGTGGCACCTTAATTGGGGGAGGACGGGCTCATGGTAATGGATGGAGCGGAATGGTATTAAATGTTAGATGCCATTCCATTCGCTCCATTCCAGCCATTATTATGAGACGTCCTCCCCTCAGCAGCCTCCACTGGTATGCATTGAGCAGTGTAAAATAATGAGTAAAGCATGCCATTGACATTCATTTATCAGCCACCAGAGGTATCTATAGAGTAGGATTTACAGTATGGTGTTCAGTTTCACATCTTAAAACAACAGCATTACAGGGGGTTCTCTCAATAGGTCCCGAACAGTCATTCTGATTCCCATGTAAAATAGCCTTTTGAGTTACTAAAAGATCACCCACAATATTTTTTCATGATAAAAAAAGTAAAAGTACTTTCTCTCATGTCAAACCAACAGGAAGTCTGAAAAGACAAACTGAATAGGCGGGGAGCTCACCTTGACTGGCGGTTCTTTGAAAAAGTCATGAAAGCAGTGAGCATCATAAATGCTGTGAGCAGTGTTGCAGTGACATTACCTCAAGCAAATCTGCTGATACACAAAGCAACTCAAACATTGAAGTTCATCCAATCCTGTCATACGCCACATGGTTTCACAAATTATGTGTTTATCCAACTTGTTATTGTAACAGCGTCAGACAAAATGTTTGCTGTATAATTTAGCGAGCTAGCCTAAATGGAATTGTCAGCACTGTTTATCACTAGCTAGCTAGTTCATCTTGGCAATTTTAGTAGAAATGTACTTAACAGGGTGAGGTCTGGGTACTTCATTATATATATATAAGACAATGTTCTGTCAGTCAATGTTCATATATCATGACTATCAATGATGTCAAGACGTTTGTATGAATGTTCCGTTTGGCATGTATCTTGATGTAATGACATGACAACTGCATCTGAGTTTTGGGCAACCCTTCCCCCCTTTTGTTACATGCTGGCTGAAGACCTAGCTAGCCAGTTGCTAGCTAACACAAGACACAGATGAAAGCGGAAACATTAAAGTATTTTTGATTTAGATCAATAGGGGAAACCTCAAATTGTAGTTGCTGTCACGCTGCAGTCAAATTATGGCACCAGTAGACTAGCAACCTAGCTATGTAAACCAAAGCCCTTTAAATTAGGTAAGAGAATAACCTTTGTTGTATTAAAATTAGGCTTTTGTGATGTCAAGACTAGTGACCTTTGTGACATCCCACCTCCTGAATCCAGGTGTTTGACATGGGGGAGGGGACCATTTATGATCAAACTTTATCAATGTAGAAGCAACTGTTATTTTTCACATTTTGGTAGTCTTACTTTGATCTGGTTTCAACCAAATTTCATGATTTTGACTGTTTGGGACGTTTAAATAAATCTCAAATACAATCTTGCTGTTAAAAAGCTGCTTGCTGGTGTAAAACATATACAGGATATCCCATGACAAATGCTAGATCTACATAATATACCACAGTTGATTGCCAAATGAGGACAACAGCGCTGTGCGCAGCTAGCTTGATTTTAAACACTATACATGCTACACAATCTGACTATAACTATTATACAGCAAACTAAGAATCTTACACAGTCAAATCATCAATCACAGTGTCCACCTTATAATATTCATCTGTTGTTTTCAGTCAGAAAGAGAGAACAAACCATAGCATTATGGGAGCACCCGCTAAGCTAGGTTTGTTGGATCCAATATATACACATATCAGCAGCACAAGTCCCACAAGTCAACTTTCAAACATACAAAACTAAAATCACCGTCCTTCACATTTCAAGCATGACACATGCAATTTCAACATATTCTAAAGGAAAAAAATATATATTGTAAAAAATGTTGTGTTTTACCCCCTTTCTCTCCCAATTTCAATTACGATCTTGTCTCATCGCTGCAACTCCCCAACGGGCTAAGGAGAGGCGATGGTCGAGTCATTGCGTCGTCCGAAACATGACCCGCCAAACCATACTCCTTAACACCCGCCCGCTTAACCCGGAAGCCAGCTGCAACAATGTGTCGGAGGAAACACTGTTCAACTGACTACCGAAGCCAGCCTGCAGGCGCCCGGCCCGCCACAAGGAGTCACTAGTGCGTGATGAGCCAAGTAAAGCCGGTTGTGGCACAGCCTGGGATCGAACCCGGTCTGCAGTGATGCCTCAAGCACTGCGATGCAGTGCCTTAGACTGCTACACCACACGGGAGGCCCCTAAACTATTTCTAAATGACACCGACTTAACTTTAAAAACTTGGCTCCAGCTATAAAAATGGTTTATGTAAAAACATATTACTGTCCTGAAAGTGCTAAAATTGTGTGAAAACAATCAGTAAAAAGGTGCTGCTTAACCAAGGATGTACTTAAGGAGGGCTGCCTGGCATCATGATCCTCTAGTAGGGAGGTTGATTGTCATGTTCAGTGTACAGTTGCCAGCAGTCAGTCTCTCCTGTTTCATGATGTTTATGTGTTGCTCCTACAGCTCTTGGCATAGCTGGGAGGAGCTTCTGTAACAGAGAGGACAGAGGATATCAGTAATCAGACAGAAAGAGACATTACTACACAATACCCACCCAACTACATACTTTTCATCAAAAACGACATGAGTCATGGGCATGGCAAACACTTACGAAGCAAAGGCATAAATGTATACGGAATGGCAATTAGACTCTTACATTCATATTGGATATTAGCCCAGATTTAAGCCAGCCAGAACTGATACAGTGAGATGACAATACAACACCTAACCCAAATACTTAATATCAAAATATGTAATAAGATAACTAAGTAAAAAACGAAATAGCATTAGCACTGCCAGTCACTACAGGTTATTCAATAGGAGTGTAAGACTGACCATGTGGGAGTGTGGAGGTGCTGTACTCTGGCGGTAGTAGTGGGTAGAGGGTGGGCATGGAGTTGGCCAGATAGTCCATCTCAGCTGGAGGGGCACTGGGGGAGGCAGCTGGCGGGGCGCTGGGGGAAGAAGTAGAGACTCTGATCCTGGGTGCAGGTTTTGGGGCTGGGCGGCGGGCAGGGGTAGTAGTAGGAGGTCCTTGGTTATGGGAGGTTGGCTCAGAGCGGCTGCTGTTTTCTAGCTCGGTAGGCTTGGCAGAGGAGCAAAGAGGATCAGGGGTCTGGGGAGGTGGTCTGGAGCGCTGTGCTGACGTGGTGTCCACTGAGACGTTTCCAATGTGGATGGGCAACAAAAATGACACCACAGGAGATTTCAGAGAGATCTAATGTACCAGGGAGTAAAAGGGAGAAGGTTTCATCAAAACATGCGTGCTAAACTACGGACCAAAGGGTTTGGCTGTAGAGGAAACGGTAGAGAAATGGTCTTGTGAAAAGAGAAAAGTTGCTTACTTTAATAAAGTATTCCATGTTTATTAGGCCACAGTCAACCATAGATGACTGGCGCAGAGGAGGTACAATAATCTGCTCCTTCCACTCAGCCTGTTTGTCAGCCTTCACCCCAGCACCTTCCACCTGCACTAAAGTCCTCAAGTCAACGGTAGGCTTCTTCGTCTGGTAAGTCACTTTCTATTGGAGACGAGCACACAGACATAATGGTAGAAAATGATTGAAATAAAAATAATAAAATAAAAACGCCTTTATCTCACACCTACACATTGAGACAATAATGACCACATTGCAGCTTTATGACACCGTTGACTAAATCACACTTGGTTGTACAACACTCTTCTGTTGTACATCCATAGCCTTGCTTTATTTCAAGCGCTGTAGACTCAGTAGTCTGTACCTGCATGAGACGGGCCACCACAGTCCCCGTGGTTTTCCCAGACCGGTTGTCAATCTCTGTGGTCAGTTGGATGACCTGGCCAGGGGTGTAGCCCTTCATGTCACTCTGGGCCTTCAGCACCACCGTTCCTGTCTTCACCCCCAGCAGGTAGGTGAACGTCTTAGTAACGGAAGATGAACTAGGTCCCTGGAAACAGGTGGGAAATATTAGGTTAAGACCAGATTCCCCAATGTCCTGTTTCTAAGACTTGGATATTTCTGATTAAGTGAAAATGTATCAAATCTGCTAGGGAAAAACTCACATGGATGTCAGGCACTTCGTTGAGGTCGAGGAGACTCAGCAGGTAGAAAGGCTTCTCAGTCTTATAGTCCTTAGAGAAGCGAGAAGTGTCGATGAAAGCCCTCACTCTGTACATAATTTTTCCATAGTTCCCTTCAAAGGATGTGGGAAGAGAGGCTATATGGGAGGGAAGGAGTAAAGGCATTTATCACATATGTATTTTCACAGAGGCAAGAATACAGGCAACAGACTTTCAAATGGCCTCTATCTATTGCAATTGTACGTCTTGAAGGTGTGCAGGTTTCAGGTGACAGATTTTAAATCACAATGGACAGTTGATTAGGACCTGTTAGGTTGGTGTGGGTTTCTGTGGTGTGTGTCATGTACATTGTTATGAAAGACCGCTTTATCAGAGCGAAAGGGAATCCCTTCTCAGCTGGAAAGGCAGTCTGTCTGTCGGTCTGTCTGATAGACCTTATCGATGAGTAATGGGCGGAGGGGTTATGATGTTATCATTGGGCTCCCTCACTGAGAGCTATAGCATAGATAAGGGAGAACATGTGATACTGTTTTAAGAATGATCTATCTATCTCACTCATTTCCTTAGCATGCAAAGGTTTGAAACAAAAAGACAAGTAGGCCATGACAGATTGTTAGCATAAACGACCACGAGACAAAACACAACAAGGGGCGGCAGGTGACCTAGTGGTTAGATCGTTGGGCCAGTAACCGAAAGGTTGCTGGATCAAATCCAGACAAGGTAAAAATCTGTCGTTCTGCCCCTGAACAAGGCAGTTAACCCACTGTTCCCCGGTAGGTCATCATTGTAAATAAGAATTTGTTCTTAACTGCCTAGTTAAATAAAGGTTAAATAAAAAAATACATATTAAAAAAAAACAGGGGAGAAAGCAACTGCTATACATGAGATAGTATGACAACAGGTGGCAACACCTCAGGGCATCTATGCTCTCAGCCCATACCACACTAGTCAACAATTGGAGAAGAGGAGGCTAATGGGTACAAGGATAAAATAAAATGTGTCATAAAAGTTTATTACATAGTTTTACTATAAGCTAATCAGGAATAATTTTTAAATGACTTATAACCCCTTGATAAAGTATACCTCAATAACTCTTACAAACAGTTCATGGGCACGAGTAAATTACCTTACAATTACTCTCCTGTGTGCTCATTTGTAGCACCATTTCCATTGAAGACACATGACAATGGTCCCTATGGTAATCCTCATAACCATTGATGTAGAGCCACAGGAAGCGGTACTGTAATTTATTGCTCACATTACTTCTGCTTATAGTGAATGAGCCATGTCAGAACTACAGTAAACTTACATGCCTGATTATAAAATGAGGAAAACCCATATGTTTAAAGGAATGTGGTGCAACAGGTCTACAAAGCACTCAGTGGCCTTACCTGGAATGAGAAACTTGAATGGAAAACTGTGATCTCCCTCTTTCAGGGTTCCTGGGACACAGGGAAAAAAACGATAAACATCAGATCAGCTGGCTGGAAAACATTCTGTCCATTAACAATTGTTCATCTTCTAGGAATCACATGTTACTTTCAGGGTAGAAGGGGAACTTCAGAACATGGATTAAATCTTTGTTTACCTTTTCCTTCTGACATACATAGGTGATGAAGGAAATATCCATTACAAAACAATGATTTTCTGGAAGGTGTATGTTTCATTAATTGAATGTTTGAAGCTCCAAAAGGTGAGAGAGAAACAGGTAAAGACCCCGTTGACAGCACCTTTATCTGCCACAGAGAGCGTGCTGCTGAAGTACTGCTCTTCTACTGTCCAGGCTGTGTCGTCCATCTTGCCGGTGACACCACAGAAGCCTCGGCAATTCACCTTGATATCTGCAGGGATAATACATAGTAAAACACAGTAACATAAGAGAAGTTGAGGTCCTCAGACTTCATAACAAAATGGAGATACAAACAGAAGCAGAGCATGGCAATGTATTCTTGAAAGCCCTTTTAGGATAGTTTACATTCTGATTGATATGTTCTTTTTTTGCAAACAAAGCACCTATTGTGGACACCTACTTTAACACCTCACACAGATATATATATATATATAACAGAACTAAAAAGCAAACTCTAATTCTGAGAAACCCAAACACAAAGACCAGTAAAAGAAAGACAAACATACATGTAACTGCCAAAATAAAGGAGACACCAAATTAAAGTGTCTTGATAGGGCATTAGGCCGCCAGAACAGTTTCAATGAGCCTTGGCATATCTGGTGACAGACACACACACATCCTTTAAAACCCCCTTTTATCATTTGAGAACCCTCTTTAAAAAGTAATATCTTCTTCTAGCCATGGTTAAATAAAGGTTAAAAAAAAATAAAGAAAATGGTAGCCAAAATAAATGGGCAACTGGACATTTTTATACATGACCCTAAGCATGAGATGTTAATCGCTAAATTTACTCAGGAACACCACCTGCGGAAGCACATGCTTTCAATATACTTTGTACCCCTCATTTACTCAAGTGTTTCCTTTATTTTGGCAGTTACTTGTAGTTTTCCTGGTGTGATGTAATGCAGCACACTTGATCAGTTTGCTTTCTGCAGTGAGTCACATGCCTGGCTGCAAAACTCTCCAAAACACACTGAAGTCACAAGCCCATGAGCACAGAAATGAAAGGGTACTAAATGGTAGTCCCAGCGAGGATTGGCAACAGCTCTTGGCCAGCAGTGTGCATGGTCATGACCCAAATTAATTAATAGCTCAATCAATCATAATTCTGGTTTGAGCCAAGTAAGACAGACAATCCTGGAAGAGGATGGCCAAGAAAAAACGAATCTATAAACAAACCCTGTAGAAATATGAAGTGCAGTACTCTGATTGATATTCAGTTAAATTCTCTGCTTACATCACACAAGAAGTTTAATTGTAACTTCCCATTATGACTTTAAGAACATGAGTGGGTCTGCTATTACAGACTAACAATCTGCTCTGTAGGGAGTACCAGCTCTTGTGAAAATCTAGACTGAACAAAAATATAAAACGCAACTTGTAAAGTGTTGGTCCCATGTTTTTGAAATTAAAGATCCCCGAAATGTTCCATACGCACAGAAAGCTTATTTCTCTCAAATGTTGTGCACAAATTTGTTTAGAACCCAGTTGAGGATTTCTGCTTTGCCAGGATAATCCATCCACCTGACAGGTGTGGCATATCAAGAGGCTGTTTAAACAGCATGATCATTACACAGGTGCACTTTGTGCTGGGGACTATAAAAGCCCACTCTAAAATGTGCAGCTTTGTTACACACATAATGCCACAGATGTCACAAGTTAAGGGAGTGTGCAATTGGCATGCTAACTGCAGGAATGTCCACCAGAGCTGTTGCCAGAGAATTGAACGTTAATTTCTCTACGATAAGCCACCTCCGTCATTTAAAGAATTTGGCAGTACGTCCAATCAGCCTAACAACCGCAACTCAACCAGCCTAACAACATGTACATCAGTGTGTTCCAGTTCCCGTCAATATCCAGAAACTTCACACAGTCATTGAAGACGAGTGGGACAACATTCCACAATCAACAGCCTGATCAACTCTATACGAGCAAGATGTGTCACGCTGCATGAGGCAAATTGTAGTTACACCAGATACGGACTTGTTTTCTGATCCACGCCCCTACCTTTTTTAAAGGTATCTGTGACCAACAGATGTATATCTGTATCTCCAGTCATGTGAAAGCCATAGATTAGGGCCCAATTGACTGATTTCCTTACACGAACTCTGAGTAAAATCTCCGAAATTGTTGTTCAGTGTAATTTGAAGTCCTCACAACTCATGGGTCAGATAGCCAATACTGTAGTAACTTGTGAACGTTATCAAGTTGATAAGACATCAGTTATCAACAACAGTGCAGCTCGGGCCACTGTGCTCAGTATCGGAATGTAATGACGAAAGCTGCCCCACCTGTTTTTCCTGACCTGCAATGTAAACAAACCAGAGGTCCATGACACAAAACACCTTCCGTGTGACAAGAGGGCAATTTCGTTTCCACGTTGGCTACGGTTCAGAGAAAATAAAAAATAATAAAAACCAACTAAATGCATTTTCTAACTCCACGCACTGTCTCAAAACATGTTTGATCACCCAGAGTACAATTTTGTTGAAAATGAGTGAATTTGTGTTTTTGTTCCAGCAGCAAGTGATCGGGATGAGGGTGACCACCACCTATCAGCAGCCATTTGATACTTGAAACAGGGACAGCCATTTGAGATCCTTGATATAAGGAACACAGTTCCAGTTCCACTGAACAATTCAATGTTCTATCCAAGTACGTTACATTTCTGGAATATAACAACTTGAGTTTATGATTGCCACTTCTATGCTTGCCTTGCCATTTCATCCTTGGGTTAAAATGTTCATGGGCAAACAAATCTTGTTTTTTGTTCGTTTTGTTGTTTTACCTTAAGATATGGTGAGTATTAAAAAAGAACGGTCAAATTTGTCCTTTCTGACAGCAACTTTAAATGAGATTGATCACCCCCCCAAACCCCCCCCAACGCATCTATAGAAACAGTGTCTGTTTCACAGTATTTAATTCAACATCCTAACTATTTAGTGTAAATAAAAAAACGCTTCACAAATCACATCATTGAGTTCGTGTCAGTGGAACACGACTTTCTTGTCAGTCCGAGCAGACAACGAAGGTTTCACGACAGCTGAAAGAACATTACCTTTAAATAGTAGCGCTTGGGCGGTTGTAATTTTCAGCGTGCCTGAAACGGCATCTCCAGGACTATAAACAACTTTATTGTCCTTAAAAGTAATATCAAATTCTTGCAGTTTTCCCATGTTTCCCATCACGAAAGGCTGCCACCGAAGGGTCGGTCTATCACCTGTGCTCTGTAGTGGCGTTTTCCTCCCTTTCGGTTCAGCCCTCTCAACGTGACGTCACCAACATGAAACTCAGTCTCTTATTTAAAGGTACATTTTCTCACGTCACAGTTAAATACTTACTGAAATGTAATGCATGTGGGTCTGTCGTCCGGTAAACAAAATATCATAGTTGTTTTTTTCAATTTTATTTCCATACATCAAACTGACTCCGTAAAATATTTTACAGGACAGACATGCCTCTAAAATTCAAGTTAGGGTGTCTGATATGCCTACTGTATGGATAGTCAACACTTTCCCCTTTAGTGAGTTTGTGAGATGACAACTATATGTACATTTGCAAGGGATTTTTAAAATGAAAGCAAAAGATCACAGAAACAATAATTATATTACAAAATATAATTCATACACAATGGGGGGAAAAAACAACCCAAAAAACAATTTGTTTAACAGTTAAAAGTTGACCCAATATGACACGCATGCAGACGATTATCAATGAGATATGAATATGGAAGTGAGAGAAAGCTGCATGCTGTATATAGAATGAGATACATTCAATGATATTGATAAACTTACAGTCTATGACTGACTCACACCATGAAAGTCTGACTGCTGTTGAATGGTTATGTCAGTTGGGATGGTGGTCAGGGACTGGAGGGTCATGGAGGTTGACACTGTGCTGTCATCTTGAGAAGTAATTGATGTAGAGTGGAAATAGACTAATGCTTAAAACACCTTAGAAGGAAAATATGTGAAGAGTAATACTTAGGATGGGAATTATCATATGGAAATGTTTCTCATTTCCATGTATTCAAAAAAATGTCAGAATGTATTTTGCAACACTTCGTAGAGTGATGTCAACGGATGATATCACATTTGACCTTTCCTGTGTTGCCACATTCTCTTGCCCTACAATTCACCTCTGTTATACAACAATTGTTGAAAAGCAATGGTAAAATCGTCTAAGATTATCCAGTTAACAAATCCCCCAAATACTAATATTTGTATTATTTTTTAACAAGTACATCTGGACTTCAGTGGTGTAAAGTATAATAGTTTGAGGTATCTGTACTTTCCTTTACTATTTATATGTTTGATTACTTTGACTTTTATTTCACTACATTTCTAAAGAAAAATACATAATTTTACTCCATACCCTCTATTCCCTGACACCCAAAAGTACTCATTACATGTAGAAAGAGGAGGAAGGGAAGCGCTGCTAAGGTACACAATAGTAAATTTGGTAGACAGAAGGTGGTCTTTGGTAAAAGGGGTGAATTGGTCAACAAAAAGAAAGGAGGACCAAGGCACTCTTCATATAATTAATTAAAATGCCTTTATTGGTATGGTATGTTCAATAGAAACAAAGTTTTTTAAAAATCAGACGCGTTTCGGCTGCATGGCCATCGTCAGGGAGTACACAAAAATAATACAGCTTTTCCAAATAGCCCTAATTAGAAGTGGGAGTGGTTACAAAATTGATCGGACACACCTAGTAAGCAATACTATACACATTAAAAAGTGAAATACTGAAGCTATGTTATCATAAAAATACAACTCCAAGCTAGAAGTATCAGAACACTAAAAGGTAGTTCTAACCTTAAATATGACTGGGAGAAGTGTCAAGAATAAGACAGCAATATATTCCATAGTACACTAGAACACAGCAAAACATGAACAACAGTCTAAACATAGCTGAGGGCAATAGAGCAAAATGTCCACTAGATGACAGCAAATGGACCCATCACGACCCTACAGGAAGGGTGAGAAATCCATATCTTCATTTAAACCAGGGTACTTAGTGGCCTGTAGTTTCTAAATCCCAAAACTTTCCCTTTGGTTTAATTGTTTAAGACGGTCCCTTTTTCTAATAGAGGCTGGAATATGATCAATACCCATAGCTTGTAAGGAGGCAGGGTTGCCATGGTGTAGGGACTTGTTGTGCCTTGCCATGTGGTCTTCATTGCCTACCCGTATGGCGTACTTGTGTTCCGCTAAGCGGTCTTGAAGGCGTCTCTTTGTCTGTCCAATGTAGAACACCTTGCACTGTGGACATTCCAATCTATACATGACATGAGTGGTTTTGCAGTTAATGAAATGCTTGACATAATACTCCATTTTGGAAGCTGTGTCAACAAAATACTTCTGTGCAATATTTCTGCCATGGTTGCAATGGTTACATTTAAAAGAGCCCTTGGGTTTGTGGTAAAGCCAAGTTTTTTGAGTCACCCGGAAGATAACTGTGGACTAATTTGTCATTTAGGGTAGGACATCTCTCTGGTGGCTCAGGAAAGACTTGGCGTAGTAGCGTATCACTTTGGATGATTCCCCAATTATTGTTGAATGTTGCCACATTCTCTTGCCTAAAAGTTCACCTCTGCTTTTCAAAAATTGTTATATAACAATGGTAAAATCGTCTAAGATTATCCAGTTAACAAATCCCCCAAATACTAATATTTGTATTCTTTTTTAACAAGTACATCTGGACTTCAGTGGTGTAAAGTATAATAGTTTTTTTAGGTATCTGTACTTTCCTTTACTATTTATATGTTTGATTACTTTGACTTTTATTTCACTACATTTCTAAAGAAAATGATGTATTTTTACTCCATACCCTGACACCCAAAAGTACTCATTACATGTTGAATTCTTAGCACGACAGGAAAATGGTCCAATTCACACACTCATCTAGAGAACATCCCTGGTCATCCCTACTGATTTTTATCTAGAGGACTCACTAAACAAATTCTTCTTTGGAAATTATGTATGAGTGTTGAAATGTGCCCTTGGCTATCCGTAAATTGATTTGATTGTGCTGTCTGGTTTGCTTAATATAAGGAATTTTAAATGATTTATACTTTTACTTTTGATACTTGAATATATTTGAGCAATTACATTTACTTTGATACTTAAGTATGTTTAAATCCAAATACTTGTAGACTTTTACTCAAGTAGTATTTTACTGGGTTACTGTAAATTTTACTTGAGTCCTTTTCTATTATCTTAAGGTATCTTTCCTTTTACTCAAGTATGACAATTGGGTACTTTTTCCACCACTGCTGGATTTAAACTATAATGGTTTTAATATCTAGACTGTTCATTTTTAACTGTATGTTGTTGACAGTAAGTAATTATCTCGCTCTCTACCCTCCTTATAATCATGCCAAAGACAACCTGTTATTATAAGCCCATAAGAAGAGAAAATTTACAAAGACTTAAAGCATTACCTCGTTCACACGTGCTGTTCATTACCTCGTCACAACTCCTCTAGAGACATCCTGCTTGAGGCGGTAATAACACAATTAAACAGAAAGAGGAAAAGCATTTTTTTTTAAATCAGCTATGCAATCGTTAAGTCACAGAACATCCAACCCCACCCCCATTACTTATTTGTTTTGCTTATAACCGAGTAAAATATATTTTTCAAATTAATTCAGTGGAAAAGGTATTCCTTTTAACATGCTTATGATATACACTTTGATTAGTTTATAACAGAGCATGTTTATAGGTTTTGCTTTCCAATTACAGTATCTAATCTTTATTACACATCAATAAAGAATACATTTATGATCACTCTCGGGTACATACATTTTTTCTTCACATGTCCCATGTAAATTCTATGAATACTATTTATGTTATAGATAATAAAACTATACTTTCTCAGGATGATGAAGACACTGAGCAAATGTGATGAGACTACTATGAGGATCCTCATTCAAGATGTGTTCAAATGCTGGGTGTGGACATGTTTTCCTTGTGTTCTAATACAATGGAGGGAGAATCAATAGCAGCATTGTAGCTGATCTGGTCATTTGTGGCAGGGTCTTCTTTGAACTTGACATCAAATTTTCTGAGAGACCTATGAATAGCCTTGACAAAATTGTGTGATCCAAAACTGTAAAGCAATGGGTCCAGACAGCAGTTTGCTCCAGCCAAAATCCAGGAAAAATAGTATGAGGTCTTCACCTGCAGAAGGATGCATTGTTCTGGAAAGTACTTCTTTAACACTATGTTTTTGTTAAACAGAAAACCCAAACATATGGCAGCAGATCCACAAGGTCTGCCATGAGAGGTGACTGTGTAGTTCCCCTAAGGAAAAGCACCTTTAGTAAATCCGCTTTTTCTGTTAGAGCTTCCCATGTCTGGAATACACTGCCTTTAGACACACATAACTGCACCACATATCACACTTTCACAAAATGCTTGAAGACATGGCTGAAGGTCAATCAGATTTGTGAACATGGTCCCTAGCTGTGTGTTGCCGCTTTCCATGTCTGTTGTCTGTAACTTGTGAGGTGTGGAAACACTTCGTTGCTTTTATGAATTTTGTCTTGCTGCTTTTTGTTCTATGTTGCTCTGCCTGTATGCTACGTCTTTCTTGTCCTATGTTGCTATGTCTTGTTCTATGTTGCTATTGTCTATATTGTAATTGTTTTTAATAACCTGCCCAGGGACTGCGGTTGAAAATTAGCCGGCTGGCCTAAAACCGGCACTTTTACTGAAACGTTGATTAATGTGCACTGTCCCTGTAAAAATAAACTCAAACTCAACTCAACTCAGCCACAGTGCGTATCACGTTCAAAGGCATGAAGCACAGTCCAAATATCACCAGACACTATCTGCTATCTGAACATAGCACGTCACTGCCACTGAGAAAGGCATTAGGAACACAAGGGTGAGCAAAACGAAGTTGATGGCAAAGTAAGTCTCAATGTAATCTCGCTGATGAATGCTAAGACATTGTGTGCGGTTTCCCACTTGGCCTGTGTTAAAGAAGTAGAAACAGGCAATCCCCTTAGCCAGCAAAACCAGCCAGACTCCAGCACACAGCTTCTGAACAAACGCCTTTCGTTTCATGCAGGAGCCTTGTTTAAACTGGACCACTGCCACATATCGATGAATGCTGATGAGTGTGAGGAACAGGATACTGCCATAAAAGTGAATGATCAGCAGGGCAATCTTCAACTTGCACAGAAAAGCTCCAAAGGGCCAGTGGCTACCCATGACAAAGTATGTTTACAATTGGCTCATTCATCCCCCTCCTCTCCCCTGTAACTATTCCCCAGGTCGTTGCTGCAAATGAGAACGTGTTCTCAGTCAACTTACCTGGTAAAATAACGGTAAAATAAAAATAAATAAAAATGTTGCCATAAATGGTGCAACTGGTGTGATGATAGCATCACTGACAGCCAAATGAAACTGCAAGACGGCACCAGAGCTCCACTGTGGTATACGGCAGCAGAAGACCCACAGACTGAAAGTGTTGAGGAAGAAACCAACCAGGAAGACCAGGAGGAAAACAGTGATGGAGATATGCTGGGGTTCCACTGTACAAAGACTGCTGTTGGCTGTAATGTTGTCCAGAGGCAGCATTGTGCTGTTCATCTTGGGATGGGATGTAGGGGGGGGATGCAGGACATAAACATTCACCTTGAAAAATGTAAAATGGAACAGATTGCTAGTCAGACCAAAGAAAATGTACATATTTAGTTCAAAATAATGAACACATTGTGTGCTACATCCTTCTCAATTCTTGTAAATTGTTGTTTAGTAGTCAGAATGAAGAACTGTAGTCAGAATGAAGAACTGAAAAGCCACTGAACAGGATGTAAAACTTGGAGCTGAGGTGAGAAAAGATCTCACCACGAGTCACCTACCACAAGGACATCGACTTTGTCACAAAATAGCTTTTCATCATAGCAAAAAATAGAACTCCCTAATTTAAAGTATAAATATTATATTTGAAAGTGAACATTCAATTAATGTCCTACCGGAGGTAGGCACTAAAGCATTAAAATGTATGTATTCACTACTGTAAGTCGCTCTGGATAAATGTGTCTACTAAATGACTAAAATATAAAAATGTAAAGCTAAAGCTAATTCAAGCATACATAACTGAAAACAATTGTGAGATTAAGGTTACAATATCTCTACACAATGGAACTTGTGATCACGATGAAATGTCATAAAATCTACTTTCGAGTAGGCTACTTACTTAAGCTTGCACTTGTAGTCCACCAGCGGTACAAGACCTGAATGACGTGTTATAACTTCCCCCAACTACAAGATGTGGTTGCCCACAACCATGCTATGTAAAGCAGACAGAAGCAGAATTGGTCTTTCTCAAAACCACATCAAATCAAATTGTATTAGTCACATGCACCGAATACAACAGGTGAATACAACCTTACAGTAAAATGTTTACTTACGAGCCCCTAACCAACAATGCAGTTAAAAAAAATATGAATAATAAATAAAAGTAACACGTAATTAAAAGAGCAGCAGTAAAATAACAATAGTGAGACTATATACAAGGGGGTACCAGTACAGAGTCAATGTGCGGGGGGAACCAGTTAGTCGAGGTAATTGAGTAGGGCCAACACTCCGTTTTCTATATAAAAACTCATTATTAAAGTTGTCTCTGAATCGGTTCTTTGTATTTTTCATAGTCTAAAATGGCCATAGCACCCCCCTTGTCAGCAGGTTTGATAACCAAAGACGAGTCTTTCAGTAGTTCTTCTATCCTGGTGAGGTACTTCTGAATATGGTTTCTTTTTCTTGTATATACAGACAGACATGGCTTCTTGTTAAACTAACCTACAACAGATATTAATTGAGGAGTTGTTAACCATCGGACAGAATTTGCTTTGGGGCTTAAAATGAGTAAAAGTTCTTTGTTAGGTTTGTAGGCCAGAAACAGTATTTTGGGAAAACACATGTTTAAGTTTAATCTTGCCGAAAGAATTTAAACACATATACTTTCGTAAGAAATGGTTTGTCTGTACATGTAGGTACAAAAGAGGCCCTTAGATAAGACAGACTTGTGAGTGAGCTTTTCTTTGGAGAGGTTACTCGATTATGCTGTAGCTCCGTGTCCACGGCCTGTGTTCCTGGTCCCCTCTGGCCGCTTGCCTCTCCTGCATAGATAATTTTTGGAGCCTTCTTGTACTGCTTTCGGGCAACAATAAAAAACTGTTTGTGTGCGATGGTAGCTGGAGTCGCTATCTGTAGGGAATTTGCTCTCAGTGGAAGCCGAGTCTGTGTCCGAGTCTCTGTCCCCCCCCGGTCAGTGGTGCTTGCCTATGTCGGCCTCTCGGTGCTGCCGTCCTTGGGCCTTCCCATGCATAAACCTGGTAGTCCTCTGTGTCTCGATATTTATTGATCTTTGTTGCTTGTAGGAAGTCTCTGTATTACCCAATGGATTGGTTGATTGTGTCATGTATGGCTGTGAAGTCCGGGCCAAGAATCTCCTTCATTATAACCTCATTTTAACCTCACTGAGCTAAACTTGAACCTTTTTCACTTCCTTCGACGGGTTTCTTATTTTTTCATGTTATTCAGTCGTTACCATGCACCTGCAACAAAGATAGCTCAGATGTGCAAGTTCCTTCTGAATTTTGATGACGAGACAATAAAAGATGACCTATAATGTACAAATTTAGGCTATCATGTACCCTACCCACCACAGTCATATACATACATGCATACAGTGCCTACGGAAAGTATTCAGACCAATTGACTTTTTCCACATTTTGTTACGTTACAGCCGTATTCTAAAATTGATTAACTTTGATTTCAAATATTCAGCAAATCTACACACAACACCCCATAATGACAATGTGAAAACAGGTTTAGACATTTCTGCAAATTTATATAATTTAAAAAAATGTTAAACAGAATTTGGAAAGGCACACACCTGTCTATATAAGGTCCCACATTTGTCAGTGCATGTCAGAGCTAAAAACCAAGCCATGAGGTCGAAGGAATTGTCCGTGTCGAGGCACAGATCTGGGGAAGGGTACCAACACATTTCTGCAGCATTGAAGGTCCCAAAGAACACAGTGGCCTCCATCATTCTGCAATGGAAGAAGCTTGGAACCACCAAGAGTCTTCCTAGAGCTGGCCGCCCAGCCAAACTGAGCAATCGTGGGAGAAGGGCCTGGGAGGTGACCAAGAACCTGATGGTCACTCTGACAGAGCTCCTCTGTGGCGATGGGAGAACCTTCCAGAAGGACAACCATCTCTGCAGCACTCCACCAATCAGGCCTTCGTGGTAGAGGGTCCAGACAGAAGCCACTCCTCAATAAAAAAAGGCACATGACAGCCCACTTGGAGTTTTCCGAAAGGCACCTAAGAACTCTGACCATAAGAAACAAGATTCTCTGGTCTGATGAAACCAAGATTGAACTCTTTGGCCTGAATGGCAAGCTAAATGTCTGGAGGAAACCTGGCACCAACCCTACGGTGAAGCACGGTGGTGGCAGCATCATGCTTTGGGAATGTTTTGCTACAGGTTTCTGTACCAAATATTAAGTTCTGCTTTTCTGATGTATCAAATACTTATGTCATGCAATAAAATGCTAATTAATTACTTAAAAATCATACAATGCGATTTTCTGGATTTTTGTTTTAGATTCCATCTCTCACAGTTGAAGTGTACCTATGATAACAATTACAGACCTCTACATGCTTTGTAAGTAGAAAACCCTGCAAAATCGGCAGTGTATCAAATACTTGTTCTCCCCACTGTATATATATAGTTTGGACACGTACTCATTCAAGGTATTTTCTTTATTTTTAGAATTTTCTACATTGTAGAATAATAGTGAAGACATCAAAACTATGGAATCATGTAGTAACCAAAAAAAATGTTAATTCAAAATATATTTTAGATTTTTCAAAGTAGCCACCTTGACAGCTTTGCACACACTTGGAATTCTCTCAAGTAGCTTCATAAGGTAGTCGGTCACCTGGAATGCATTTCAATTAACAGATGTACCTTGTTAAAAGTTAATTTGTGGAATTTCTTTACTTCTTAATGCGTTTGAGCCAATCAGTTGTGTTGTGACAAGGTAGGGGTGGTATACAGAAGATAGCCCTATTTGGTGAAACACCAAGTCCATATTATGGCAAGAACAGCTCAAATAAGCAAAGCGAAATGCCAGTCCATCATTACTTTAAGACATGAAAGTCAGTCATTCTGGAAAATGTCAAGAACTTGTCAAGAAGTGCAGTCACAAAAACCATCAAGCGCTATGATGAAACTGGCTCTCATGAGGACCGCCACAGGAAAGGAAGACCCAGAGTTACCTCTGCTGCAGAGGATAAGTAACAGACACATCTCATCATCAACTGTTCAGAGGAGATTGAGTGAATTAGGTCTTCATGGTCTAATTGCTGCAAAGAAACCACTACTGAATGACACCAATAAGAAGAAGAGACTTGCTTGGGCCAAGAAACACGAGCAATGGACAGTAAAGCGGTTGAAATCTGTCCTTTGCTCTGATGATTCCAAATTTGAGATTTTTAGTTCCATATGAGACGCCGAGTAGGTGAACGGATGATCTCTGCATGTGTGCTTCCCAACGTGAAGCATGGAAGAGGAGGTGTGATGGTGCTTTGCTTGTGACACTATCATGATTTATTTAGAATTCAAGGCACACTTAACCAGTATGGCTACCACATCATTCTGCAGCGATATGCCATCCCATCTGGTTTGCGCTTAGTGGGACTATCATTTGTTTTTTAACAGAACAATGACCCAACACACCTCCAGGCTGTGTTAGGGCTATTTGACCAATAACGAGAGTGATGGAGTGTTGCATCAGATAACCTGGCCTCCACAATCACCTGACCGCAACCCAATTGAGATGGTTTGGGAAGAGTTGGACTGCAGAGTGAAGGAAAATCAGCCAACAAGTGCTCAGCATATGTGGGAACTCCTTCCAGACTGTTGGAAAAGCATGCCAGGTGAAGCTGGTTGAGAGAATGCCAAGAGAGCATTGACAACGCCGTAAAGGCAAAGGGTGGCTATTTTGAAGAATTTCAAATATAAAATATATTTAGATTTTTTAAACACTTTTTTTGGTTACTACATGAATCCATACGTGTCATTTCATAGTTTTGATGTCTTTCCTATTATTCTACAACGTAGAAAATAGTAAAAACAAAGAAAAAACCTTGAATGAGTAGGTGTTAACAAACCTTTGACTGGTACTGTATGTTTGATGATTTAATTCCAGTAGTAGTCATATTGCTTCCCTTGGCAACTTTAATGTTAGAAAATACTTTGGGACTTAATTTCTAAATAACTATTTTATTTACAGCTTGTTTCACCACTGACACAAACCAAACAACAGTAGGCCTACATACATTGACATTCAGTCTAGATAGTTAGCTACAGTACATTAAAACATACTTTGAACAATAATTAAGCAAGACCACATATTAATAAAAGTAATAATTGCCACCGAACTACATTTGTAAAGCTGGAAGACGGCTTAAAAATAGAGAATACCATCTCTTCAATAAAGCAACAAAAATTACAAAAGGAGTGGGACTGGCCCACTCCTTAAAAAATACCTTTAAAAAAATAACCGAGCATTAGAAAACAAACTAAACCTTGAACATAGTAACCATAGAGGAAATTGCATATTGTACTGTTCATTATGCCGTTTTTTTTTTTTAATGGTTTCTGGAGCCGACCTCAATTCTACATGTAATATGAGCGTCCTTTTTTCAAACCACTGGGTTTGTTTCTTTCGATGCGTCCTACCTCCTCCTCTCTCAAAGTGGTGTGGTTGGAGTGGAGGCTGTAGTGGGCACTGTAACAGGATGGAGCCCCAGGTCTAGAGAGGGGGCTTCGTCTGGCTGGGCAGGACTCTTCTTTTGGGCCTCCAGTTTCTCCGTCAGCTGGGTGTACAACTCCTTCACCTGGTCACTGCTCTATGGACACCAGACAAGCACAGAGAATGAGGAATATGGAAATACAGTAGCTATGTCATAGGGCCAGGAGTTTCCTATGTCCCTGACTTTGTGACATAACCAGAAAAAATATGACTTTAGTTACAGTATAAGCCACAGGTGGAGTAAAAAATGAATAAAAATACACAACACCTAGTGTGAGCCACATACTAGAAATATGAATCTAACCTCAATCACTGAGCTTATGAGGTTAATATAATGTTCTCATGCGGAAAATGCATGATTAAGCTATTCAGATGTCTCAATTACATGCATTGTTCGGAACCTGTTTCAAGCTACAAAAAAAGAATAAAGGGCAGCTTGCCCACCTGTTTTGGGGGTTCCAGGGTTTTCAGTAAGGTCTCCACACAAGATGGCAAAACTTTGTGGTGAAGGTGAAGCAACAGGCGTAGGGTGTGTCTGTGGACATTCTCTTTACTGGAATACACAAAAATATATGTCAGGGAGTTATGGGTTTCATGAGATAAGGCAAAATATGTAACAATTTGTATAGGAAGTACTGTATTCATTCATTTATATATACACTGCTCAAAAAAATAAAGGGAACACTTAAACAACACAATGTAACTCCAAGTCAATCACACTTCTGTGAAATCAAACTGTCCAATTAGGAAGCAACACTGATTGACAATAAATTTCACATGCTGTTGTGCAAATGGAATAGACAAAAGGTGGAAATTATAGGCAATTAGCAAGACATCCCCAATAAAGGACTGATTCTGCAGGTGGTGACCACAGACCACTTCTCAGTTCCTATGCTTCCTGGCTGATGTTTTGGTCACTTTTGAATGCTGGCGGTGCTCTCACTCTAGTGGTAGCATGATACGGAGTCTACAACCCACACAAGTGGCTCAGGTAGTGCAGTTCATCCAGGATGGCACATCAATGCGAGCTGTAGCAAAAAGGTTGGCTGTGTCTGTCAGCGTAGTGTCCAGAGCATGGAGGCACTACCAGGAGACAGGCCAGTACATCAGGAGACGTGGAGGAGGCCGTAGGAGGGCAACAACCCAGCAGCAGGACCGCTACCTCCGCCTTTGTACAAGGAGGTGCACTGCCAGAGCCCTGCAAAATGACCTCCAGCAGGCCACATCTACTTTGTGCATGACAAGTCATTTTTCCAACAATTGTTTACAGACAGATTATTTCACTGTATCACAATTCCAGTGGGTCAGAAGTTACATACACTAAGTTGACTGTTCCTTTAAACAGCTTGGAAAATTCCAGAAAATGATGTCACGGCTTTAGAAGCTTCTGATAGGCCAATTGACATAATTTGAGTCAATTGGAGGTGTACCTGTGGATGTATTTCAAGGCCTACCTTCAAACGCAGTGCCTCTTTGCTTGACACCATTGGAAAATCAAAAGAAATCAGCCAAGACCTCCACAATGGTAGACCTCCACAAGTCTGGTTCATCATTGGGAGCAATTTCCAAAACGCCGTTCAGCTGTACAAACAATAGTACGCAAGTATAAACACCATGGAACCACGCAGCCGTCATACTGCTCTGTCTCCTAGAGATGAACGTACTTTGATGCGAAAAGTGCAAATCAATCCCAAAACAACAGCAAAGGACCCTGTGAAGATGCTGGAGGAAACAGGTACAAAAGTATCTATATCCACAGTAAAACGAGTCCTATATCGACATAACCTTAAAGGCCGCTCAGTAAGGAAGAAGCCACTGCTCCAAAACCGCCATAAAGAAGCCAGACTACGGTTTGCAACTGCACATCGGGACAAAGATTGTACTTTTTGGAGAAATGTCCTCTGGTCTGATGAAAAAATATATAACTTTTTGTCCATAATGACCATCATTATGTTTGGAGGAAAAAGGGGGAGGCTTGCAAGCCGAAGAACAGCATCCCAACCGTGAAGCACGAGGTGGCAGCATCATGTTGTGTGGGTGCTTTGCTGCAGGAAGTTAAAGCTTGGCCGCAAATGGGTCTTCCAAATGGACAATGAGGTATTGGAATGGCCATCACAAAGCCCTGGCCTCAATCCTATAGACAATGTGTGGGGAGAACTGAAAAAGCGTGTGCGAGCAAGGAGGCCTACAAACCAGCTCTGTCAGGAGGAATGGGCCAAAATTCACTCATCTTATTGTGGGAAGCGTGTGGAAGGCTACCCAACACGTTTGACCCAAGTTAAACAATTTAAAGGCAATGCTACCAAATACTAACTGAGTGTATGTAAACTTCTGACCCACTGGGAATGTGATGAAAGAAATAAAAGCTGAAATAAATCCTATCTACTATTATTCTGACATTTCACATTCTTAAAATGAAGTGGTGATCCAAACTGACCTAAAACAGGGAATTTTTACATGGATTAAATGTCAGGAATTGTGAAAAACTGAGTTTAAATGTATTTGGCTAAGGTGTATGTAAACTTCTGCCTTCAACTATACATGCAGTTGAAGTTGGACAATTCTATCAACCTCATGGCTTGGTTTTTGCTCTGACATCCACTGTGGGACCTTATATAGACAGGTGTGCCTTTCCAAGTCATGTCCAATCATTTGAATTTACTACAAGTGGACTCTTAATCAAGTTGTAAAAACATCAAGGATGATCAATGGAACAGGATGCATTTTGTATAAAGTTGCACACAAAAAATACATCTGTTTTTGCGTTGTCATTATGGTGTATTGTGTGTAGATTGATAACATTTTTATTTATTTAATCAATATTAAAATTAGTCTGTAATGTAACAAAATATGTAAAAAGGGAACCCGATGGTCGCTCTGACAGAGCTCCTCTGTGGATTCTTCTAGAAAGACAACCATCTCTGCAGTACTCCACCAATCAGGCCTTTATGGTAATGTGGCCAGATGGATGTGGCCAGACCATAAGAAACAAGATCCTCTGATCTGATGAAACCAAGATTGAACTATTTTGCCTGAATGCCAAGTGTCACATCTGGAATAATCCTGAAACCTGATGGTGACAGCATCATGCTGTGGGGATGTTTTTCAGCGGCAGGGACTGGGAGACTAGTCAGGATCGAGGGAAAGATGAATGGAGCAAAGGTGAAGGTTCACCTTCCAACAGGACAACGACCCTAAGCACACAGCAAAGTCAACGCAGGAGTGGCTTTGGGACAAATCTCTGAATGTCCTTGAGTGGCCCAGCCAGAGCCCGGACCTGAAAATAGCTGTGCAGCGACGCTCCCCATCCAACCTGACAGAGCTTGAGAGGATCTGCAGAGAAGAATGGGAGAAACTCCCCAAATACAGTCTTGTAGCGTCATACCCAAGAAGACTTGAGGCTGTAATCGCTGCCAAAAGGTGCTTCAACAAAGTATTGAGTAAAGGGTCTGAATACTTATGTAAATGTTATGTCAGTTTTTAAATGTTTCATACATTTGCAAAAAATGTATAATAGTCAATTTTCCCTTTGTCATTATGGGGTATTGTGTGTAGATTGAAGATTTTTTTAAATGATCAATTTTACAATAAGGCTGTAACTTAACAAAAATGTGGGAAAAGACAAGGGATCTGAATACTTTCCAACTGCACTGTAAAGTCTTATGACATGTCTTCAGTGGGGTAATTAGTATTACCGAAAATAAAGAAAATTAAACTTTGGCAGTCATGCCATTCTAAAGACGTTTATTCTACCTGTAAGATTTATGGGAAGATTATTCCATTTAATTAGATCTGCTTTCATATTGTTGAATAATGGAATAAAGTTCATATACTTTGTTGTCACTCATTAAGGATCCTAAGATTTTTTTTTTGTGTGGTATACTTAAAGGATTACTGTAGATCTTAAGTAATTTTTTTCCTATTGCCATCTCATTTTTTTCCCACGTTCATTTTATATCCTGAGATTTTTTCTGTATTCTGCAAATATTTTTTGAAAAGGGGGCATTGAGTTTTCAATACTGGTCAGTAGACATTCTGCAATATAATTTATATGAATGTTTACCGGTTATGTTTGGGTCCTGTCTAATTCTTTCTACCAGCGGTTCAATTGCCAGTGAAAACAGGAGGGAGGACATCCCTGTATTGTGCTCCTTTCTAAAGCAATTCCATCAGATAATGTATTACTTCATGTATATTTTCACTTTAGGACATTTATATATATTTTTTAATAAAATGTGTTTTTTCAGATGAAAAGTTGAAAGCTTCCAATGTTTGAATAGAAAAGAGCATTCAAGACGGTCAAAAGACTTTTTGGCATCAGCCATTATTGAGAAATCTATAGCTTGTTTTTTTTGTTGCGTATTGTGAGTACAGTATTCTACTTCAATGTCACAGATTTCATAAATGTGCAGTAAGATTTCTTTCGGTTTCAAATGCAATATTTGCAGTAATCTCCTGTACGTCCCATGACAAGACCGACCTGGAGAAAGAGGCGAGGAGAAAAGCATCAAACACGGCAGAGCAGAACTCTTCAGTCCCAAACTCATCAGAGAGCAAGGTGAGGTGCCCTGTCAGGAGGTGCAGGAAGATGTCTCCAAAGGCCATTTCATTGTGGGTCTCCACTGCAGTTAAATTAAAAAACGAATGTTGAGAGCCAGGATAACAACAATACACTAACAGCATTTCTTTCCTTCTATTAACTTGTGGCAAAACAAGTGCAGAACCTACCCAAAGCGGGAAGTAACCGTTGTAAGGCATTCTTGTTCCTCTGCTTGGCAATGTGGAGTGTGTAATACAGACCTATCTCACATGCCACCCTGTTCTCCTGCAGGTACCTAGGGCAGAGGAGAACTCACTTTAAATCAGAGACTTCTCATTGAAACCCATTAAACAGAAAGCTCTCATGTACACCGCACATAATATTGACAATTTAAATTCACATGGGGACGGCAGGTAGCCTAGTGGTTAGAGCGTTGGGCCAGTAACCAAAATGTTGCTAGATAGAAACCACGAGCTGACAAGGAAAAAAATAAATTTGTCGTTCTGCCCCTGAACAAGGCAGTTAACCCACTGTTCCTAGGCTGTCATTGTAAATAAGAATTTGTTCTTAACTGACTTTCCTAGTTAAATAAAAGGTTAAATAAAATTAATAAAAACATGTATACTTTTGAATATCAATACGATGTGTTTTACATTCTATATTTTTATAAAACATTTCATTAGAGCCATACAAAGTCTACCAAAGTGCCAAATAAAATTGGATGGACAACAGAAATAGAGGAAGGACTAAGAACAAACAAGAGAGAACTATTATAAAGTAGTCTGTGTCTGTAAAATACGTATAAGATGTATAAATTGAAGGTAAAAGCAGAAGTGTTTATTAGTTTACTCCAATTGGGGGAGCGGTGGTAGGGTTGCGGGGAATAATAATAAAGGTATATTCTTTAAAAAAGTATGTATGTCTATATAGGTATGTGTATGTATATATGTATGCATGCGTGTATGGATATATATATTTACCCCAAAAAATATGGGGGATTGGAAATGATGCAGACAATTACATTGGAAGCAACATTCTTTCCGCAATATTAAGCTGATCCACCCCAAGAAAAAAAAAAAAAAGTCTACCAAAGTAACATGTTCCATTCTAACCCCATCCCCTGTGTGACAGCCCATCCCAGTGGTTACTTGTTGAAGGCATCAGGCAGGGCTGTGGGGTAAGCGAGGGAGGTCTTCTCCTCACTGGGGAGCTTCTGTTCTACAGTGAAGGTGTAGTCGTCCACAACTACTGACAACATGGCTGGTAGAAAACGGGTTACAACCTCCAGTTCCTGAGAGGGAAGTAATCAAATATGATGAGTCTCTCCCCTGGCTGGTTATGTCACATCGACCCCATCTAGCAGTGGTAATTGTAAAGAGGTTGTTTTCCAGCTCTGAGTCAAACTATTGTTACTGTGTAGCTCATAAGAAATACATTACAGACTCGTAAACTCACTGAAGAAAAACACATGATTATATAATAATACTAGTGGAAACAAGAAGTGAATGCATACCAATCTGGGCTCTTTAAAGACTTGGCTGTCAATCATATCCCAAGCCCCTTGACCAAGAGACAGCATTCTGAGCAGCAGCATCAGGTCTGGACTGTCCTGTTAATTCCCACAGAAATATCTCTCTTCAGTAGTGGCAGTAGGTTTCCCCATAGCTTTGACAGAATATAGAAATGGATAGAAAGAACATAAGACAACATTGAATGTCTTACTCTGGGTAGAGCGTCCTGGCTGAGCAATTCTTGCAAGTTTCGGACCGTACTCAAAACCAGGGTGTTACAGGCAAATGGGTCACACAGGATCATGGACAGGTCCCTGGAAAGCAATAAGACCCACAACATTTGTCACATCTTTTTATGAATCCTACAATCATAAGCCATGTTCAATCACATTTCCTCCACTCTTCTTTTCTCACCCAAGTACTTGCTCCTGTCCTTTCTTCACTCCATCCAGAAAACCTTGCAATTCCCGGGCTCGCTTGGCATCCACAAACTTCTCACGGATACAGGCATCCAAGCACCAGGTGAACTGCCAAGATAGACATAAATACGGCACTCTGCATCAGCATGCAGAACATTCACCACTGTATTTGCATACATTTTAAATCAATACTATTTCGGTTTCAGTTGGCCTACAGAAGAAGGCAACTCAGATCAGTTGCACTGTCTCTTTCCTAGGAAGTGAGCATACCTTATGGCAGGGATCTACTGAACAGATCTCACTGATGTCCAGGTCATGGAGGGACATGAGCAGCTCTGCACGCAAGGTGCAGTAGTGGACGTTACGCGTACGCAGGAAGAGGGTTCGCAGGAACTGAAGTACCATGTCATACAATTTCACATTCTTCCCAATCATCTGGGTCAACTTCAAGACTACCTGTACATGAAACAGAAAAAGGGTTAGCCTCAGAGAAAAATGACATATTTACCTGATTTGATATTAATAGTTAGCAATTAATACTTAAGGAATAGGAAGACATTTCTGTGCTGTTAGTGTCTGTGTTTTCATGGGTTCCACTCTAGTTCCCTGCAGCTAATCTGGGCGTATGGTCACTAGAGATGGCTTGAGCTGACAAATGAGTTAAAGACCGCATTACATAGACAAGATGTGGTGGGTGTAACCGAGATAGCCAGAAGGAGTTTAGAACAATTCCTCATTGTCTCTAAATCATTCTTGCATCTGGGAAACTAAGCCAAGGTGGGGTTAAGACAACAACCCACGTGCAGATAACAGGATGAACCCAGAGTGGCTTATGATGCTCCTTGGTCTGCATGAGTGGGGTTGAACCAACCATGGCTGAGTATTGTTAGAGTCAGCTATATATAGTACTGTGCATTTGTGTAAAGGTTAGGTTACTCGGTCCAACACTCAAGGGTGGTGGTGGGGGGGGTTCAACCAGCCTCATTATTGCAATAATTAATCGATACTGAATAAAGAAGATTGTTTGAAGGAATGACCAAGTCTCTCTCACTCTGTTAGAATTTCCACCACACCTCAAACACACCCAACTCTCTTCGGAGTTCATAGACAAAAGGTTGATTGACTAGTAAAAACTATTTTTATAACGGGCCCCTGGCCCTAATCAAAACAAATCCTTACTGGAATGTGAACAAAATCTATTGGGAATCAAAAGGCAATGAAAAGGTCCAGATGTACTGGGGTGGCTCACCTCTCCTTGGCGTCTTGCTTTGGGGGAGGGGCTGAAGAAGTTGTGCAAAATAGAGAGATCACTGCTGAAAAGTGCTGCCTCCTTCTCCACAATATACTGCTTGAGCAGGGGCGAAACCTCATCCCCGAAGAGAGCCTGGTTGTCCTGCCAGATCTGCCTCTTCACCTCAACAGCACAGACCTTATACAGTTCCTTATCAGCCATTACAAGCTTCAGCTTTTTCTCTGGAACCTGTTCATAGCAAGTCAGTCAGGAAATACATTTCAAATACTGAGCTGTGGTAGGATCACAGTGTTTTGAAGAAAGAAAACATGGCCAATGGCAGGTGCAAACAACTATAAATAGAAAAGATCTGTCTTGCGGGTTAATGAGGTGCATTCACTAAAAGTATGGTGGGAAGACAGAGACTTGCCTTTGGAAGATGTTTCAGAACCTGCATGACCACTGGCTGAATGGAAGGCATCTTCACCAGCGGAAAACTCTTCTCTAGAAGCTCTTCAAGTTTCCCATAACTGTAGAGGGAGGTGGAACACACAAACACTCAATCATGTCTAACATGTACAACGGTTTAAACTGATGATTTCGCTATACAGACCTGGTGTTTACGAGCTAACTATTAGCCAGCTATACATATGTAAAGAGATAACGCACCGTTCCTCATCCTTGCCCTCCGCGATAGTGGCGACTCGCTCCATCAACTTGTCACGAAGCTCATCAAAGACAGACTGGTGAAACTCCAACCGAGGAGTCCCGTGAAGGTCCAGGAAGGGAAGAGCTGACTGAAGAGTTGGCAACAAAATGCCATTTTCTGTCTGCAAAGAACACATTATCAGACCGGCGGTAAGATAATAATCAATGCACTGAAATAGTGGTGTTATTCATTTGATAAATCAAAGCAGTGATATTTTATTGTAATTTATACTCAGGGAGGTTGCTAAGTAGGGAAAGTGGATCAATCTAAATGTTGTGTTAATTAGTAACAATTATTAGGAGTTAAGTGGCAAGTGGTTAGTGAGCATAGGTCTCGTCATTCAAATAACATTAGCTAAAGTTAGCTAGCTACCTTTGTTGTTAGCACATAGCTAGCTAGCCAGGTTATTTTCTGTCAAATTGGGCTACTTTGAAAACAAAGTCGTGGGTGAAAATGTATTGGTCGGGGTGACGTTTTATGGGCTATTTCTAAGTTGCACTGCTGCGACCATTGCATTTCTCAATAAAAAATTATTCAAATATAAATATATATATACACACACACATTACATTGAGATAAAGAATTCAGACCCTTTACTCAGTACTTTGTTGAAGCACCTTTGGCAGCAATTACAGCCTCAAGTCTTCTTGAGTATGACGCTACAAGCTTTGCACACCTGTATGAGGAGTTTCTCCCATTCTTCTCTCAGATCCTCTCAAGCTCTGTCAGGTTGGATGGGGAGCGTCGCTGAACAGTTATGTTCAGGTCTCTCCAGAGATGTTCGATCGGGTGTAAGTCCGGGATCTGGCTGGGCCACTGAAGGACAGTCAGAGACTTTTTCCGAAGCAACCCCTTAGTTTTCTTGGCTGTGTGCTTAGGGTCGTTGTCCTGTTTGAAGGTGAACCTTTGACCCAAGCTGAGGTCCTGAGCAGGTTTTCATCAAGGATCTCTCTGTACTTTGCTCCGTTTATCTTTCCCTCGATCCTGACTAGTCTCCCAGTCCCTGTCGCTGAAAAACGTCCCCCACAGCATGATGCAACCACCACCATGCTTCACCGTAAGGATGGTGCGGGTTTTCTCCAGACGTGACGCTTGGCATTCAGGCCAAAGAGTTGAATCTTGGTTTCATCAGACCAGAGAATCTTGTTTCTCATGGTCTGAGATTCCTTTAGATCTCTTTTGGCAAACTCCAAGCGGGCTGTCATGTGCCTTATACTGATGAGTGGCTTCCGTCTGGCCACTCTACCATAAAGGACTGATTGGTGGAGTGCTGCAGAGATGGTTGTCCTTCTGGAAGGTTCTCCCATCTCCACAGAGAAACTCTGGAGCTCTGTCACAGTGACCATCGGGTTCTTGGTCACTTCCCTGACCAAGGCTCTTCTCCCCTGATTGCTCAGTTCAGCAGGGTGGCCAGCACTAGGATGAGGATGTGTGGTTCCAAACTTCTTCCATTTAAGAAAAATGGAGGCCACTGTGTTCTTGGGAGCTTCAATGCTGCAGACATGTTTTGGTACCTTCCCCAGATCTGTGCCTCGACACAATCCTGTCGCGGAGCTCTACAGACAATTCCTTCGACCTCAAGGCTTGGATTTTGCTATCAACTACATTTACATTACATTTAAGTCATTTAGCAGACGCTCTTATCCAGAGCGACTTACAAATTGGTGCATTCACCTTATGATATCCAGTGGAACAACCACTTTACAATAGTGCATCTAACTCTTTTAAGGGGGGGGGGGTTAGAAGGATTACTTTATCCTATCCTAGGTATTCCTTAAAGAGGTGGTGTTTCAGGTGTTTCCGGAAGGTGGTGATTGACTCCGCTGACCTGGCGTCGTGGGGGAGTTTGTTCCACCATTGGGGTGCCAGAGCAACGAACAGTTTTGACTGGGCTGAGCGGGAGCTGTACTTCCTCAGAGGTAGGGAGGCGAGCAGGCCAGAGGTGGATCAACGCAGTGCCCTTGTTTGGGTGTAGAGCCTGATCAGAGCCTGAAGGTACGGAGGTGCCGTTCCCCTCACAGCTCCGTAGGCAAGCACCATGGTCTTGTAGCGGATGCGAGCTTCAACTGGAAGCCAGTGGAGAGAGCGGAGGAGCGGGGTGACGTGAACTACTGTGAATTGAGTTGACGTGAATCAACTGTAGGACCTTATTTATATACACACACACTACCGTACACACTAGCAATTTTTTGTCCACTAAAATAACATAAAATTGATCAGAAATACAGTGTAGACATTGTTAATGTTGTAAATGACTATTGTAGCTGGAAAGGGCTTATTATTAAATGGAATATCTACATAGACGTACAGAGGCCTATTATCAGCAACCATCACTCCTGTGTTCCAATGGCATGTTGTGTTAGCTAATCCAAGTATATCATTTTAAAAGGCTAATTGATCATTAGAAAACCCTTTTGCAATTATGTTAGCAAAGCTGAAAACTGTTGTCCTGGTTAAAGAAGCAATAAAACTGGCCTTCTTTTGACTAGTTGAGTATCTGGAGCATCGGCATTTGCGGGTTTGATTTCAGGCTCACAATGGCCAGAAACAAAGAACTATCTTCTGAAACTTTACAGTCTACTCTTGTTCTGAGAAATGAAGGCTATTCCATGCGAGAAATTGCCAAGAAACTGAAGATCTCATACAATGCTGTGTACTACTCCCTTCACAGAACAGCGCAAACTGGCTCTAACCAGAATAGAAAGAGGAGTGGGAGGCCCCGGTGCACAACTGAGCAAGAGGACAAGTACATTAGAGTGTCTAGTTTGAGAAACAGACACCTCACAAGTCCTCAACTGGCAGCTTCATTAAATGAACTCAGCAAAAAAAGTAAGGACCTTGTCTTTCAAAGATAAATCATAAAAATCCAAATAAATTCACAGATCTTCATTGTAAAGGGTTTAAACACTGTTTCCCATGCTTGTTCAATGAACCATAAACAATTAATGAACATGCACCTGTGGAACGGTCGTTAAGACTGTGAGACGCCCAAGACAGCGCTAAAGGGAGACAGGACGGACAGCTGATCGTCCTCGCAGTGGCAGACCACGTGTAACAACACCTGCACAGGATCGGTACATCCGAACATCACACCTGCGGGACAGGTACAGGATGGCAACAACAACTGCCCGAGTTATACCAGGAACACACAATCCCTCCATCAGTGCTCAGACTGTCCACAATAGGCTGAGAGAGGCTGGACTGAAAGCTTGTAGCCCTGTTGTGAGGCAGGTCCTCACCAGACATCACCTGCAACAACATCGCCTATGGGCACAAACCCACTGTCGCTGGACCAGACAGGACTGGCAAAAAGTGCTCTTCACTGATGAGTCGCGGTTTTGTCTCATCAGGGGTGATGATCGGATTCCCGTTAATCGTCGAACGAATGAGCGTTACACCGAGGCCTGTACTCTGGAACGGGATCGATTTGGAGGTGGAGGGTCCGTCGTGGTCTTTTTTCTCATGATTTCATTTTCTTGGTGCATTGAGGGGGTTTCTTGGGGATGGGGAATGGAATTAATTTGACTTTTTATTATTTTCTTTCATTTTTTTCTGGGGGGGGGTGACTGTGGAGGGGTCTCGGATGGTTGAGGGACAGCTATGAGGGGGGGTCTTGGAAGGTTCGCGTCCCTGTTTTTTTGGCCTTGTGGGAGATCTGTCGACGTGCCCTTGAGCAGGGCGTTGACCCTGGATGCTTCTGTGTGTCACTCTGAATGGGAGACTGTTGGATGACTGGTGTGGTGTAGTTGTTAAGCGGCTTCACTGCAAGTATATAGGAGTATTGGTGTCTCTGAGAGGTCTTTGGCCTGGTTTGCTAACTACCTCTCTCAAAGAGTGCAGTGTATAAAGTCAGAACATCTGCTGTCTCAGCCACTGCCTGTCCCCAAGGCTCGATCCTAGGCCCCATGCTCCTCAATTTACATCAACAACATAGCTCAGTAGGAAGCTCTCATCCATTTATACACAGATAATACAGTCTTATACTCAGTTGGCCCCTCCCCTGATTTTTTGTTAAATGCTCTACAACAAAGCTTTCATAGTGTCCAACAAGCTTTCTCTGCCCTTAACCTTGTTCTGAACACCTCCAAAACAAAGGTCATGTTGTTTGGTAAGAAGAATGTCCCTCTCCCCACAGGTGTGATTACTACCTCTGAGGGTTTAGAGCTTGAGGTCGTCACATCATACAAGTAGTTGGGAGTATGGCTAGGCGGTACACTGTCCAGTACACTGTCCATATCAAAGCTGCAGGCTAAAGTTAAATCTAGACTTGGTTTCCTCTATCGTAATCGCTCCTCTTTCACCCCAGCTGCCAAACTAACCCTGATTCAGATTACCATCCTACCCATGCTAGATTACAGAGACATAATTTATAGATCGGCAGGTAAGGGTGCTCTTGAGCGGCTAGATGTTCTTTACCATTCGGCCATCAGATTTGCCACCAATGCTTCTTATAGGACACATCACTGCACTCTATACTCCTCTGTAACTGGTCATCTCTGTATACCCATCGCAAGACCCACAGGTTGATGTTAATAAAACCCTCTTAGGCCTCACCCGCCCCTATCTGAGATATCTACTGCAGCCCTCATTCTCCACAAACAACACCCGTTCTGCCAGTCACATTCTGTTAAAGATCCCCAAAGCACACACGTCCCTGGGTCGCTCCTCTTTTCAGTTCGCTGCAGCTAGCAACTGGAACGAGCTGCAACAAACACTCGAACTGGAAAGTTTTATCTCAATCTCTTCATTCAATCATGGACATTCTTACTGACAGTTATGGCTGCTTTGCGTGATGTATTGTTGTCTCTACCTTCTTTCCCTTTGTGCTGTTGTCTGTGCCCAATAATGTGTGTACCCTGGTTTGTGCTGCTGCCATGTTGTGTTACTTCCAAGTTGTTATCATGTTGTGTTGCTACCATGCTGTGTTGTCATGTTTTGCTGCCATGCTTTGTTGTCGTCTTAGGTCTCTCTTTATGTAGTGTGGTCTCAAATGTCGTGATGTGTGTTTTGTCCTCCCGGGACGGGGGGTAAGGTGGGGCCCACGGAAGCAACTGCTGCTCGTTGAGAAGAGTAAGAACATAACGTGCTTTCACGTCAGTCTCCAATAACACCAGAAAAAGTCGCTAGTCGCTTTTTTGAAAATGTCTCGCTAGAGGGGTCTGAATACTCGCTAAATATAGCAACAAGGTCGCTAAATTGACAACACTGGACCTGGCAACCCTGCCCTCTCTTGCCCTTTCTTTGCTGTGAAAGATGCAAGTTTGTGTTCTCGTAGTCGACTAAGGCAAAGTTTCCTCCATTGCAAAAATACTGAATCGTAGTCAATACCTAGCGGAATCGAAGCTTGAGACCCAGAAATGGGAGTCGACTGCAAGCAGTTGAGGAATATTTTATTTTGCAACTATGGGACTGGTTTAGATTGTTCACATGTAAAAAAAAAAAACATGAGACGAAATATAGTTTACATCTGCACAATGAGCACGTGTCTCTCAAATACATCGTTACAGTTGCTGGTTAGCTAGCTATTGGATTTTTTTACATATTAACATTGACATGAAATATCTCAAAACAAGACATGGCATCATGAACAAGATGAAACGAGTCCCTACATGGCCGTTTCATTGTTGGTAGCTAACGTTATCTGGCCATCCAGAATCACAACTACTCGCGGACTTCTGCCCCATTGAAGTGTTTTTGTGAGGTCAGCTAACCCACCTATCTTTATTACATTTACATTTAAGTCATTTAGCAGACGCTCTTATCCAGATGCTATACTGCCTTTGCTTTGTTGTCACTGAAACATTATGTTGGCTGCAACGGTGTTAAAACCGGCTATGAAAGTAGAGGGCTTTATGTTTCTAGAACCATACCGCAATTGAGAATCGATTCTCGTTTAGTAGAGTATTTGGCAGCTAGAGCCAATTCGCCTACAAATAGAATACTTGAAATATAGTAGGAGTAACGTAAGGCTATTTTAGTGCAAGACTATTGGACTAACGTTGTTTAAATGACAGCGGTACGTTAACTACCCACTTAAATTATAATTATCGTCAATAATGAACACAACGCAAAGCTTGAACCACTTTGTCGATCCGCTAGTATCATCATGTTTAGCTGTTGTTAGCTAAAGCTACTTAGCTTACCTGAAACTGGTCAATGGCTTTCAGAGGCTCTGTGCAGTTAGTCAGTGTTTCTTTTAGATCCTCGCCATTGGATATCCCAAGCTCAGGTAGGCCCGCAAACATTTTCAATTGTGTACGATATAACTACACAAACGTTTAATTAAATAAACATAGGGCTAATAATACAATATATTCGTAAACGAATGACTACAAGTTCGATACTTTATTTTTAGCTAATTACGCACGATTCCTGTAAGCAGTGCACCCAGTAAAGAGGCCGATGTGCACAAACAACCCGAAACGCAATTATTTCCGCTTCTCCATAGAATTACATATTGGAACCCGGATTCAAGAATACAACATGAATTAGGAACAGTCAACAGGGACATGAACAAGACTATCTAAGTCTCAAGGGCTCTATGAAGTGATTTTCCAATAAAAAAAAGCATTTTAATAAAGCAAAATGTTTAGCTGTCACCGCAATGTCATAACATTGATATGACCACCAAGACTACTAATTGAGGTCACATCAGCCAGATAATACATAATAGGTTGTGGTTTTCATAGATTTTTATTATTTTGGTTTCCTTTTCTTTTTAGTCTTGCTTTGGTACGGTCTGTCAAAATGACAGATTATCAACAAGGAAAAAGCAATAAATGTAACTCATTTAAAATGTTATGACATGCTAGCAAAGAATGACACACACAAACAACAGAGTCCTGAGTTAACACAGTCTAACAACCGCACAAAAAAAACAATTCATGAATTCAGATGGCTCACTTGCATTACAGCATTGTAATATACTCCGGTATATGTGAGGTTAAACGGAAATGCTTATATAGCACTTAAATTTTACCTCTCACATACCTGCATATAGGCTACTACAAATCTATCCTCAGTTTCCTTGATTATAAAACATGTACTCGAGATAGAATGGTTTGGAATTACAGTACATGACATTAAATCACTTAAACATTACCAAATGTCAAAAACTTGTACAAAATGTAGTATAAATGGTCAACAATACATCTGACTTCAAATGAAATATCTCTTTGTAAATTTGGATATACTTTTCTCCTGTAGCCTCCTCTAAAAAATGTGACATTGGAATGACAAACTCTAGGACTGATAAGTGCATGATTCTGATTGGGAAGAACAGTAATCAAATGGTGCTTTGAAGACCTTAGATGAGGCCGTCACTGTCCTTCTTTTGGCAGGTCTTCAGTAGAAGAAATACAGACACAATGAGGATGAGGAAGACAAAGAGGAAGATGAGACCAGCCCAGGCCTCGGGGCGCAGAGCCTTCCTCAGTCCCATGCTCTCCCCTGGCAACAGACTGCTCAGACTCAGCATGTAACCCAGGGCCCAGCCAATTGAGGTGTCTCCTGCCTGCACAAAATAAGAAAAACAAATCATAACTGAACTCCAAATTCTATACAGTAGTCAAGGGGTACATTAAACATCTATATGGAACTAGCTTTTATCGCATTGAAATTAGTGATGCACCAATATGACATTTTTGACTGATACCGATATCCGATATTTAAAAATTTTGCGGCCTTTTAAGCATTCTAGTACAGTTAAATTGTTAACACACACACATGGACGCAGCGGTCTAAGGCACTGCATCTCAGTGCAAGAGGCATCCCTACAGTCCCTGGTTCGAATCCAGGATGTATCACATCCGGCCGTGATTGGGAGAGCGTCGTCCGGGTTTGGCCAGGGTAGTCCGTCATTGTAAATAAGAATTTGTTCTTAACTGACTTGCCTAGTTAAATAAAGGTTACACACGCACCACACAGACCAAAAAGTTATCTTGTTGCCATTTATGTATGTGGGGCGGCAGCGTAGCCTAGTGGTTAGAGCGTTGGACTAGTAACCGGAAGGTTGCAAGTTCAAATCCCCGAGCTGACAAGGTACAAATCTGTCGTTCTGCCCCTGAACAGGCAGTTAACCCACTGTTCCTAGGCCGTCATTGAAAATAAGAATTTGTTCTTAACTGACTTGCCTAGTTAAATAAAGGTAAAAAAAAAATAAAAAAAAAAAAATGTCCCCATTACCAGTGAAACATAATCAAAACATATTTCTTTCACTTACTTGCTATGCTGTTTCGTTGTTCATTTGTTCAGTCGTTTCATTCTCAACCAGGATTTCTAAGGAACGCCGTTTGGGTCTTTGCATGTCAAAAAATATACTATTTAACACTATTTGACGTGTCAAATACCACTATTTGATGTGTCAAATAACACTATTTGACGTGTCAAATCAGCTTGTTGACCAATCAGGACCTGAATATGACTCCACGTCACATAATACTTTAATGCGTTCATTAATTTTAAAAGTAGTTATTACACATTTATTACACTATCACTCGTATTTCATGTCACAACGATTCATCGATACGTATGCTATGATGCTGGTAAAGTTGTCTCGTGCACCTACAGTGCTGGTCATTAAAAAAAAGCTAGCTAGCTCATGGATGCAAACAATGTTCTTCCCACAAAAATAAAAGTATGCCATAATTCTACTATTTGTATTCATTTGCATCACTGTCAATGACACATTTTTATTTTGAAGGCAAACTGCAAATTCCACTATTGTCCCTAATCCTTATTGTGGCTAGCTTCACAACACATAGCCCGGTCGGGTCGATCCTCACTAGCCAGATTAAGCTAACTGGCTGCTTATAACGTTAGCTTTGGGCAACAGAGTTAAGTAGCTGGCTAGCTATTTATCTTAATTAACTGAAGTTTAATTTTCGTACAAGTGGCAACCTAGATAATACTTACAAGGATTTCTAAATCCTTGCTAAGAATAATGAAAATGACTGCAGTTTTTACTGGTCATTGTTTTCAGGCTGGTTGTATTGGTGCTAGCTAGGTACCAAGCTAAAGCTAGATACCCCAGAAGTTGCGGTCGAACAAATTATGCTTAATTACTAACGCGGTATTGTAAACACATCGTTCGTGGCCAGTGCTTGCTGACTTTTTGGTACAGCTTTGACAGTGCTACTGTATCTTTTTTGATATGCACATGTAACGGATGTGAAATGGCTAGTTAGTTAGCGGTGGTGCGCGCTAGCAGCCTTTCAGTCGGTTACGTCACTTGCTCTGAAACTTAGAAGTAGTGGTTCCCCTTGCTCTGCAAGTTATACTGTTACACACAGACCCAAACGCGTGCCATCGTATTGTAACGACCCTGGGTTTATAATCGCGGAAATAGACTACCGTTCGAGCATGCTTTTGCGGCACAGTCGATAGCGCGCCGGACCTCGGGCTAGAAGGTCGAAGGTTCGAGACCTGCTCCCTGCCGTTTCATTACACTGGTGTCAGAAGTGCTCGGACCTTGCATCCACGACAGTGCGTGTGCTTGGCCGGTGAGCGCGTTCCTGTAAGACGTAGAGTCGCAAGCTAGCGCGAGGACGAGCTCTTTGAAAGGAGGGAGTAGTATAATGACCCTGGGTTTATAATAGCGGAAATCGACTCTGGCGCACGAGCATGCTTTTGCGGTACAGTCGATAGCGCGCCGGACCTCGGGCTAGAAGGTTGAGGGTTCGAGACCTGCTCCCTGCCTGTTTCATTACAGTATGTACTCTATTACTGTGTAACCCCAGTAGGGCAACATCGGAAAAATAGCGCACGTGTTAACCGGTGCTCGACCAGTCGGTGAAAGCCAACATCACCCACGACAGAGAACGGTTGATTGTCAAGGGCAATTAATGGATTTCGTCTTTGAGTTGTTTCGCTGAACTTGTGTTACTCTTTCAAATGACTGCTTGACTTGTTGACTGCTCGATCCACACAGCAGACATTGTGGGCTATGTTGGAATGCTGTGTTGCAATATAGCGCAACATTTTACGTGGCGTCGTTAGTCATTTACCTTCGTTATATAAGTATGCACGTCAGCTTTGACATAGGTTTTGCACGTCTGGCGTTAAACTAGACATCTGCTGATACCGATGTTGGCATTTTTAGCTAATATCGGCCGATTGCGATTTGTTCACCGATATATCGTGCATCCCTAATTGAAATAGAGTCAAACATTCATAAGGTTTACTTTGCTGCTCACCTTTCTCTGAAAAGAGATCCGAGGGAAGGAGAGCTCATCAAAGCCATAGCCTTGGAGCATGAGGACCTGGATAAAGACAGAGGCTGCACAGTAATCCTGTAGACGACCCTTCTGGTCTGGGGCCTTCTCTAGCATCTGTTTATGTGGAGGGGCGTTAGAAAAAGATGACAATGTTAATTTCATAGAATTCTTAGTATTCCTCTCTTCACTTGCTGGTGAGAGGAGCAATAAGAGGATGGGATCTTTGTAAAGGCTGTACTGGAATCTATGGAACAGAGTTAAACATTTTGTTTCCATTGATTCCATTCCAGACAACAAATTAAATTAAATGTACAGTATTATACATGACATGATTGCATGGAACTCCCATCTCATATAATAAACACCTCACAGCTCTCCCCAATATTTTTAATTTAACCTTTATTTAACTAGACAAGTCAGTTAAGAACAAGTTCTTATTTACAATGACGGCCTAGGAACAGTGAGCTAACTGCCTTGTTCAGGGGCAGAACAACAGATTTTTATCTTGTCAGCGCGGGGATTCGCTCTAGCAACCTTTCGGTGACTGGCCCAATGCTCTAACCACTAGGCTACCTGCCGCCCCCAACGTAACTGACGGATACACACACACACATTCTTAGTTGTATTGTTTCTTTAAAATAAAATAATTTGTCTAAAGTTGTAGTTCATATATATATATATTTTAAATGTAACCTTTATTTAACTAGGCAAGTCAGTTTAGAACAATTTCTTACAGACAATGACAGCCTACACCGGGCTAAACCCGGACGCCGCTGGGCCAATTGTGCACCGCCCTATGGGACCCCCAATCACGGCCGGTTGTGATACAGCCTGGATTCCAACCAGGGTGTCTGTAGTGACGCCTCTAGTACTGAGATGCAGTGCCTTAAACCGCTGTGCCACTCGGGAGCCATTTGATATAATAATACAAAATTCCAGCCATTACAATAGCTCCTCCCACCTGCCTCCCTTGATACACACATCAACAGGGCATTTTCATAAGTGCTCAGAAAACATCCAAAATGCCGGTAATGGAATTAAATTCCCTGACTATTAGATCTCCTTTCACTCAGTTGATAATCCTGTGCAGTGCCTGCTACCCTCCAGGTAACATAATTAAGGCTCACTCTCACAGCCTACGTAGATATTTTCTTCCCAGCATTCAACATTTGGGAGAACATCCACCCTCTCATGCTATTTGACTCAGTTGCTGTAATACGAGATTCACTGTACACGCTTAGAAAAAAAGGCCTCCAAAAGGGTTCTTCGACTGTCCCCATAGGATAACACTTTTTGCTTCCATGTAGGACCCTTTTTGCTTCCAGGAAGAGCCCTTTTTGTTTCCATGAAGAACCCTTTTGGGTTCCATGTAAAACCCTCTGTGGAAAGGGTTCTACATGGAACACAAAAGGGTTCTACCTGGAACCAAAAGCATTTTATCTGGAACCAGGGTTCTTCAAAGGTTTCTCCTATGGGGACAGCCGAATAACCCTTTTAGGTTCTAGATAGCACCTTTTTTTCTAAGTGTTTTGAGAAAATGTGAGAAAAAGAGAATGTGCTTTAGAGCAAGAAAACCATAAGAATAGTCTGAGTCAGTCAGCTGAGCCCAGCAGTACAGTACTTCCTGATAGCTCATGTTGCAGACAGTGTGGGTGGCTCCATCCAGTAGAGTGGGGGATGTTACAGTGATGCCAGTGGTGCGCTGCAGGAAGACATGAGTGTAGAAGAAGGCAGAGAACGCCTGTGGAGAGGAAAATAAAACAGATTGCTCAACCCTTGACATCAGAGCAATACCCAGAGGATTAGCCTGTCTAATTAATCTCATGAGGCTGTGGGATTTGTCTGCATGCGATGGCATACAGTGACATAGCCTATGAATGAAAACATAAAACCCTATTGTTCTGACCAAAAGTCAGCAAATAAATACTTGCATGAAAGGAAATCAATCCATCTTATTGTTAAATAGCTTGTACCAAAGTACATACAGTGTATTCGGAAAGTATTCAGACACATTTTCCACATTCTGTTACGTTACAGCCTTATTCTAAAATGGATTTAATAAGAATAATTCCTCATCAATATACACACAATACACCATAATGACAAAGCAAAAACAGGAGAAAAATAATGGTGCAAATTTATTACAAATAAAAACCAGAAATTCCTTATTTACATAAGTATTCAGACCCTTTGCTATGAGACTCCAAATTGAGCACAGGTGCATCCTGATTCCATTGATCATCCTTGTGATGTCCTGTGTGGTAAATTCAAATGATTGGACATGATTTGGAGGCACACACCTGTCTATAGAACGTCCCACAGTTGACAGTGCATGTCCGGGCAAAAACCAAGCCATGAATTGTCCATAGAGCTCCAAGACAGGATTGTGTCAAGGCACAGATCTAGGGAAGGTTACCAAAAAAAATCTGCAGCATTGGAGGTCCCCAAAACACAGTGGCCCCCATCATTCTTAAATGGAAGAAGTTTGGAACCACCAGGAATCGGGGAGAAGGGCCTTGGTCAGGGAGGTGACCAAGAACCCGATGGTCACTGTGACAGAGCTCCAGAGTTTCTCTGTGGAGATGGGAGAACCTTCCAGAAGGACAACCATCTCTGCAGCACTCCACCAATCAGGCTTTTATGGTTGAGTGGCCAGACGGAAGCCACTCCTTAGTAAAAGGCACATGACAACCCACTTGGAGTTTGCCAAAAGGCACCTAAAGGACTCTCAGACCATGAGAAACAAGATTCTCTGGTCTGATGAAACAAAGATTGAACACTTTGGCCTGAATGCCAAGTGTCACATCAGCAGGAAACCTTGCACCATCCTTACAGTGAAACATGGTGGTGTCAGCATCATGCTGTGGGGATGTTTTTCAGAGGCAGGAACAGGGAGACCAGTCAGAATCGAGGGAAAGAGGAACGGAGCAAAGTACAGAGAGATCCTGGATGAAAACCTACTCCAGAGCGCTCAGGACCTCAGACTGGGGTGAAGGTTCACCTTCCAACAGGACAGCGACCCTAAGCACACAGCCAAGACAATGCAGGAGTGGATTTGGGACAAGTCTCTGACTGTCCTTCAGTGGCCCAGCCAGAGCCCGGACTTGAACCCGATTGAACATCTCTGGAGAGACCTGAAAATAGCTGTGCAGCAACGCTCCCCATCCAACCTGACAGAGCTTGAGAGGATCTGCAGAGAAGAATGGGAGAAACTCCCCAAATACAGGTGTGCCAAGCTTGTAGCGTCATACCCAAGAAGACTCTATGCTTTAATAGCTGCCAAAGGTGCTTCAACAAAGTACTGAGTAAAGGGTCTGAATACTTATATAAATGTGTAAACATTTATAAAAACCTGTTTTTGCTTTGTCATTATGTGTGTAGATTGATGAGGGAAAAAAATATTTAATCCATTTTAGAAATAGGCTGTAATGATTTATTTATTTTTAATTAACTAAGCAAGTCAGTTAAGAACAAATTCTTATTTACAATGATGGCCTACCCCGGCCAAACCTGGGCCAATTGTGCGCCGCCCAATGGGACTCCCTGAGGGCGGCCAGATGTGATACAGCCTGGATTTGAAACAGGGGCGGTATTGATGCCTCTTTCACTAACAATCAGTGCTTTAGACTGTTGCCCCACTCGGGAGCCCCCCAAATGTAACAAAATGTGGAAAAAGTCAAGGAGTCTGAATACTTTCCGAATGCATTGTAACTAAATATTAGGATACTGTGTACATTTGAAAGAACCTGGGATCTATTCTGACAGTGAACCATATATTGATCCTAAAGTGCGTTCCATGCAGGGGATCCTCCTCACCATGAAGCTACCAGTGACGTTGGGCTGAAAGACTCCATCAAAGGAGCACTTGGAGAAAGAGCACCTGTCAAAGGAGAATATCTTGGACATGTTTCCCAGGCAGTGCTGGTAATGCCCCGTTCCAATCACCATCAGGGGGTCCTGGGGGCTGTAGGGAGTGGGCATTTGGTCTGCCGTGCATGGGGAGTCAAACACCTTGTCCAACTTCATGGAGACATTGAAACCTGCTGGATAGCAGGGGTGTGATACATGGGGCCCAGCACCTTGAGTCTGAGAGACAGAGGAGACAAAAGACATACCTCTGTAGCCATATCCTCATGATAAATGGATATAAGTTGCAGTGGAGGCTGCTGAGGGGAGGACGGCTCATAATAATGACTGGAACGGCGTAAATGGAATGGTATCAAATACATTGAAAACATGTGTTTGAGGTATTTAATACCATTCCACTGATTCCGCTCTAGCCATTACAACGAGCCCGTTCACCCCAATTAAGGTACCACCAACCTCCTGTGATGTACAATATTTGAGCCTAACGTTGATCTATGTTTTTACAATCATTACGCACTTTGGCTTGTGATGTACTCAATCATTCTGTGTTTGTAATGCTACTGTGTTTTAGGAGAACGTGTGTTACCTTAACCAAGTGAGCCAGCAGTCTGCGTAAGACCTGGTCCCTGCCGTAGCACAGGAAGCTCTGTGTGTATAGGTGGTAGTCTCTACCATAAAGATGCAGCTCCATGACGTTACTCTTGTCCTCCACCACGTCTGCGGTCTCAAAGGTAATCTGAGTGGAGGCGCCTCCGAAGTCCAGAGCACCCACTGTATCTCTGCCAGGACTAAGCCAATGCCCCACAAAGCCATACTAAGTGACAAAAGAAAGAATGAAAAGGAAATTAAATGACAGCCAGTTCGTCTTGAGAAACAATAAAAACAAACCAATGTTTCTTATTCATCTACATTGCCAACACTGCTTAACATTTATTCCTCAGTTGTATTGAATGGCTCTAATGCGGACTCTGGAGCCTCACCTTGATAAAGTTCTCTAACAGGTAGTTTACAGTGACCCAGGCATATGCCCCCTCCTCCTGTCCACTCATGATGGTCGCCCCTCTGAAGTCGAAAGGATAAGTATGCAGCTTGCTGCCAACTTCCTTTAGTATCTTCTCTGACTCTATGGGGTTGGATATACTGTGGGAAAGAGAGAGGAAATAGACATTATTGTCTAGATCTGTTCCTATCAAAATGTTGTCATTATCCAACATAAAGCCATTCATTAGTCATTCTAATGTGACAGCTCAAATAATCCATGAATGGAAGATGCTATTGCACTGTGTATCTGATCTGAAAGTACATTTAATGGTGTGTTGCCCACTCACTTCAGAAGCCTCATACCCGCTGTGGCTCCCAGATACAATGGGGTGAGGTGGTGTCTGGATTTGGGGATGTCTTTCAAAGCCTGATCCAGACAGGGTTCCAGACTGCGTCCTGCACCCCCTCGCTCACCTGCATAGCTGGATACCCCTCCTCCTGGGTAGGTATACAACAGAAAAGAATAGAGTAGAATACAATAGAAATCAGAAAATAAATACCACAAAGTGCACATGACTTCTGCCAATTTTGACTTGTGCCTGACCTTTTTTCTTTCATGTAAGAGAACATGTATCTGAATGGATGGAATACAATTTCACAAGTGTTTCTATGGTAACCTGCTCAACTGAAACCAAACATTAGTATTAGAGGAAGAAATGTAGAGGGCAAACAGCGTACATGGCATAAAAACAGGAACCTGACCATTCAGTTAAACAGAATTATACAAAAATAATTACTGTGAAAAATCACTTCTGTAATATGAATGTCTCTGACCGGTCATTCCTCATTCCTTTGGAGAAAAATGTAAGTAGAAGTGAAAGTTTCCAGAACACTCCAACACTGGATGAGTGGCAGCCTTTCTGGCTCTGATAGACACTACTGAATTTGAAATCCAATACTAGCCCTTACCCTAAGCATTTCATGTAGATTTGGAATGGATAGGTATGAGAAATATGGTAATAGCTCCACTTTTCCCTGAAATAGGTGAGGTGGATATTGTGTGTGTCACATTAACATATGCAATCTCTTCAGTTTTAGTGGGTGTGTTAGGGGTTGATACCTAATAGTGTATTAGCAAAAGCACTCTTACCCTTGACATGGCACTCGCTGTGCTGAGTGACAATGCCAGTGCCATTTTGTTTATCAGCTGGCCACTTGTAGATGTACATAGCAGTGTGGGACGAGCCAGCATCCAGGACTACTCCATACTGAAACAGACAGAACGGTTGGAAAAGTCAGAGAAACAGGCTAAATGTAAATAAGCAATACACGTTTCAGAATTTACCTGGCAATACTACAGTACTTTTTACATTTATTGTACATCTTACACCTGTTGACATTTCAGTGCTTTTATTTTCAAAATGTGTGTTATGTCCCCTGCACAGTGAAAGGTTCCCACAGCGAAGTCAAAGTATCGCTGACCAACATCTGGTCCTTCAATATGTGTTTCTCATTAATACAGTATGGCCACAAAAGGTCACCAAAGTAACCGATGAGGACAGAAAGAAAGAAAGGATAAAAGTAACCAAAAGAGACAATAGAAAATTTGCTGAATAAAAGAGGCATGCATATCTTTTATTCTCTCTACATCTTTCATTTTCGCCTTTTATTTTCTGGTCTTTTATCCCTTCCTTTTATGCTTCCCTTTGAAGTTGGGCTTGATTTCAAAAAGGTTTTCCAGTGAATGCTCTGAGGTTGGGTTTATTAGGCAAGATACTGCATGTCAGGCAGAGCTGTATCTGAACAAGTGTGCAGTCCAGGTGCATTCCATTGCCAAATTGCAGACATGCTGGTTTACTCATCTCCAAGTTTCAGTATTTGTCTGTCTCTGACATGTCTTCGTTAAATTGTTAAATTTAATCTAACTTTTTAACTCCACATTATGCACATCCATAGTATAAATAATATTGCATTTGTGGTTTATTGTATTGCCTTTGTAATGGGGAATGTATATAACCGGTTCGGGATGCTTTAGAGAGCATTGTTTCTACAGATTCCAAGAATGAATCGTATTCTACTGAATGAAGCATAAAATACACTGAACAAAAAATATAAACACAACATGTAAAGGGTTGGTCCCATGTTTCATGAGCTGAAATAAAAGATCCCCGAAATGTTCCATAAGCACAAAAAGCTTATTTCTCTGAAAGTTTGTGCACAAATCTGTTTACATCCCCGTTAGTGAGCATTTCTGCTGTGCCAAGATATGCCACACCTGTCAGGTGGATTGATTATCAAGAAGCTGATTAAACAGCATGATCATTACACAGGTGTACTTTATGCTGGGAACTTTAAAATGCCAACACAATGCCACAGATGTCTTAAGTTGAGGGAGTGTGCAATAGGCATGCTGACTGCAGGAATATCCACCAGAGCATTTGCCAGATAGAGAAATGAACATTAAATTACCATAAGACGCCTCCAATGTTGTTTTAGAGTAATTGGCAGTACGTCCAACCGGCCTAACATCTGTAGACCACGTGGAACCACACCAGCCCAGGACCTCCACATCTGGCTTCTTCACCTGCGGGATCGTCAGACCAGCCACCCAGACAGCTGATGAAATTGTGGGTTTGCACAACCAAAGAATTTCTGCACAAACTGTCAAACCGTCTCAGGGAAGCTCATATGCGTGCTTGTCATCCTCACCATGGTCTATACCTGACTGCCGCTCGGCATCGTTACTGACTTCAGTGGGAAAATGCTCACCTTCGATGGCCCCTGGTAAGATGGAGAAGTGTGCTCTTCACAAATCAATCCCGGTTTCAACTGTACCGGGCAGATGGCAGCGTGTATGGCAGCGTGTATGGCGTAGTGTGGGCAAGCGGTTTGCTGATGTCAATGTTGTGAACAGAGTGCCTCGTGGTAGTGGGGTTATGATATAGGCAGGCATAAGCTACGGACAACGAACAGAATTGCATTTCATCAATGGCATTTCAATGCACAGAGATACCGTGATGAGATCCTGAGGCCCATTGTCGTGCCATTCATCACCGCCATCATCTCATGTTTCAACATGATAATGTATGGCCCCATGTCGCAAGGATCTGTACACAATTCCTGGAAAATGAAAATGTTCCAGTTCCTCCATAGAATGCATACTCATGAGACATATCACCTATCGAGCATGTTTGGGTGTGTATGGTGTCTTGTTACATGAAGGGTGTTCCAGTTCCCGTGTACGACGTGTTCCAGTTCCCTCCAATATCCAGCAACTTCCCACAGCCATTGAAAAAGAATGGGACAACATTCCACAGGCCACAATGAACAGCCTGATCAACTCTATGCGAAGGAGATGTGTCACGCTGCATGAGGCAAATGGTGGTTACACCAGATACTTACTGGTCAGTGATGCATATCTGTATTCCCAGTCATGTGAAATCCATAGATTAGGTCCTGTATATCAGTAAAACCTTTGAAATTGTTGCATGTTGCTTTTATATTTTTGTTCAGTATAAGTCTTCAATTGACAAACAATAGCTTGGATATGAATTGCAATTGTGATGCACTAATGCAGAACTCTGAACCCTGCGGCAATGCATATCATCACCACTTTAGTAGTTCCACCTGCTCCTTTGTGTTAAGAGGGAAAGCAACATTAAGCCCACATTCAAATCAAACAGTGGATTTAAAAAAACACCGATTACAATGTGAGGAATAGCAAGTTGGTGAATGGACCCCTGATAAAAACTTTGGAATAACAGTTGAGTTGAAGCTCTGGGTGGTTTCCCAGTGACCCCCAGAGTTGGGGAGTAATGGATTACATGTAATGTAATGGATTCCAAAAAAAAGGTAACTGTAATCCGTTCCCAACAAACCAGGTGAAGCTGCTTAAGAGAATGCAAAGAGTGTGCAAAGCTGTCATCAAGGTAAAGGGTGGCTATTTTGAAGAATCTCACATTTAAAATATATTTTGATATGTTTATCACTTTTTTGGTTACTACATGTAACCTTTATTGAACTAGGGAAGTCAGTTAAGAACAAATTCTTATTTACAATGACAGCCTACCGGGGAACAGTGGGGTTATTGCCTTGTTCAGGGGCAGAACGACAGATTTTTACCTTGTCAGCTCAGGGATTCGATCCAGCAACCTTTCAGTTACTGGCCCAATGCTCTAACCACTAGGCTACCTGCCACCCTAATCAATGATTCCATATGTGTTATTTCATAGTTTTGATGTCCTCACTATTATTCTACAATGTAGAAAATATAAAAAATTAAGAAAACCCTTGAATGAGTAGGTGCATCCAAACTTTTGACTGGTGCTGTACATTTTTGTCTTCTTCTAATACCTGTTAAGGGCAAATTGATCTTAAAGTAACTGAATGTAATCATATTACATTACTGAGTTTGGGTAATCTAAAAGTTACATTACTGATTACAATTTTGGACAGGTAACTAGTAACTGTAACTGATTACATTTAGAAAGTAACCTTCCCAACCCTAGTGACCCCATAGTGCACAAACACCAAGAATATTGTTAACAAATGTTATTATAGTAGGCTAAATGCTATTATATCTTATGTTGTTAGCAAAAATATTCAAAATAGTCCTATGTTTTCCTAGCCTCTCTTATCGCATGCCTTCATAACATTATAACCAACATCTTTTCAGCTTTTCAGTCCTGCAAGCAAGCTGTAGGGCTATAGCCTACATACAATATTATATTTGTAACAGCTTGGCACCAAATGGTGCATTAATTAAACAACCTGTGTAGTGATCAGTCCCTGCAATGATTAAGTAAGATTATATAATACTGTTATCACATCAGACCTAACGTTATTTTCTCAAATTTGATCTAGCCTATGTCGTGAAATTATTGGCTAAACCACTCATCGACAGGTGTATGCAAATACGGTAAGTAGTTTCATTTTCTAACCCGTAAACATGAGAAAAGGTAACGAACGTTATTACCATGAATTGTGGAGGTTCCCTCACGTCGTCAATCGGGATGACGACCAGTAGAATCCCTGCTATTCCCAGTAGCAGGAACACGGCCGGGGCTATGACTTGACGGTACTGGGAACTCATGAGGCTTCCCTGTCGCTTCTGTCACAGAGACCGACAAACGAGCCAGTTGCTGGTGCCACAGCCCGTGCCAGGAAAAATATGATTAACAGCGAACCCATGCATGAGGAAAGCGTAATACTTCTGTGGGGGAGTGCAGATGTGGGTTTGGCCAGATCCATTGTCCTATCAACACATGCCCTGATAATAATTTGATATTTTTTCATGATGGACCCACAGTGGTGGTAAACACACCAGTGATAAAACCTGAATTTACTCTGGAGAAGAGATTATTTGATTGAATGACAGTGTTGAGTAGGATGAAAGTCTTAAAGGGGACCAAATACAATTGTGTTTTGGATACTCACTCAGAGGGTAAGTAATAGGTATCCAATGAGAATGCAAATTAGAACTGGTTATAAAAGGGCATGTCTAGCTCAGCAGCTAGTTTAAGGTGTACAGTAACCACCAACAAACTACAACTCTACAGTTGGAAATACAGTGAAATGGCAAACAAGGACTACTAGGCCTATGGTTTTCACAGTGAGTTGATGACATCATGTTGGTATTCACATCAGTCACATGTAACCTTTGTTCAGCTGAAGTAATAACATCAGAACCATGTCATAAAGGCCAGAAGAATGCTTTCTTTTTACCCATAAATGTTCTTTCAGTGGTTGGAAAACTCTTCTTTTTTTTGCCATTCACACCCCATTACTGTTTGCTCTCTAAGAGGCATTCAGGGTAATATTAAATGCAGATTGTCAGTCACATCTGAAATGATGGTGTAATGGTGCCCTGCAGTTGGTCTGAAGCTACAGATGTCTCTGCTGGTCATGATCGCCGTAGAGTGAGAGTGAAGTCTGGAAGAACACACACAGAACAACACTGTGCCGCCATTTGATATTTTGATCATATTAGTCTACAGCAGGTCCACAAACATTTAATAGAAACATGTTTACTGTTAAAATACCTTTAGGAAGAAGACTATAAGTCACCCTCTTGTGGCACAATGTTGTCATCACAACTTCTTTGACGAATCAGGTAAAATTGTGATGAATAAGAATATCAAGCTAATTGACAGATTTTGATCGATGATGCAAAACTTCAACTCTTGATTGGTGAAAATGTTCTCTCTGTACTTGATATCTCTATTGGTCAGATTTTGCTGCCCTGAAAGATTGGAATAATTCCATATCAAGATCAATATAAATGCTAGACTTTTGAAAAAGTTATATGTTATATGAAAAGTTTGTCATATGTACTATATTACTGTCTCTTTATTTACCTCCATTTGAAATGTTTCTCTAATTTGAACCAGTGGAGGGTGCTACTCTCTCACAATTCTATGTGAGGCAACCTACAGACATACCCTGGTCTATGCTTTGAGAAAATTACCCAACTCTGGTTAATTCAACCACAACTGAACCAGCAGTAACCTACATTCCATGTCTATCTTCTTCATTGGTGTCCATGCTTCTTTCAACAGCAAAGATCGTGAGACTAACCATCCATCAATATAGCATGGCGACCTGGGTTAAAGGCAGCTGTCAGATCGATACAAATTAGGCCTATGATTCTGCTCATCTGCCTGCAGATGTCAAATGATTCATTTTCAAAGGAGATTGATTTTCAAGAGAGAAATAGAATGTCACACCTCCCAGGGAGTCAGTGACCTCAGGTTGTGTGTTTGCTGAGGTTTCATTTTGATGAAGAGGAGCTGTGCTTTCTAGTCTGTCTTCAAAGGCTGAATGAATGTGTGGTTAGATTGGCATAGGTAATCTATAACGTCATTTAAAACCAGTTTGAAAGTATATACAGTATGCTGTTTGATGTGTCCCAGAATGTCCAGCAGTACAACAGAATTTATCCAAGCCTCCCCAATGCTTGCTCTCCAGTGTGGCCAAGACCGTGTGTGGTGTGGCGTTCATGCCGAACGGTAGATGACACTGGAGCTGGTAACATGTACTGGAGTTGTGCGAGGGGTGAGACGCACGGGTGTTTGATTGCCTGAACAAAGCAGAGGGGAAAACATAATATAAATGGCGTAGAGGTGAAGAGGTTAGGAACATAATTCTGAAATGCACAGATAAATCAGCAGTGTCCAGCCAGTCAGGCAAGGCCACTCCTCTCTCCTGCAGGGCCAGCTCTGGTCCAACCAAAAACAACCTGATGTTTCCTCTCTAAGAACAACACTGTCACTGTTCCATCCCCCGGGCCTGGTACCGGGTCCCTGAGGACTTACATAGCCTGCTGCTGCACATTGGAAGGCCAGGGCACCGGGAGGGCATTCACACCTTGTAAAACTTAACAACTTGTGCATTTGTCAGTCCTAGTCCTCTATTGCCCCTGTGACTAATGCAAGCCTTTGAAGTGACTTTCTCCATGGAGCAGGGTGATGGAGAATGATGATCCCTTATGTATGTGAATAATGCAACGTTGCCGACATGCAAACAGCATATCGGCAAGTGACACAGGCAGACAAGATATACTATAGAAGAACATGTTTTTCGGCCACTTGAAAAGTCATACGAAGAGACGGAAATTAATCAACAAAGTGTAAGAAATCATGTCTATACTGTACAGTTTGCCAAGTCGAATACATTTAAGTAAAACACAAATAGACAGAGGTAGTTTCATCAACGATAACAACTACGTTATGTCATTACACTGACACTTTTATGAATAGTCCCTTAGAAGTGATGCGTACTGTAAGACAGGGAGCAGAACTAATGGAGCTATTGCATACCACACTTGTCAAGCTATGGAATCTTTGAGACTTCTAGAGGGTTCATCACTAAAGTCCACTAATCCATCTATTGCATGCTGGAATTTTTTGTGAAAAAGTCTTTCTATGTAAGGAACGTTCACGGTTTCCATGTAGGACATGTCAGTTGTGGCTTGCATGGATTGCTTCACTTTTGTTCTGAAATTCTTTCCCTTTTAACTGTACATGCAGCCTGGTCTCATAGACTAGACTTAACATAGTAAATGTAAATCCAGCACATTTAAATTAGTATGATATGTTACGTTTGGTATTGTTACGTAAGACAGAAGGTTACTTGACGCAAAAACGAAAAGAGGGTGGATGGGTGGCGTATAACACGAATGTCTAGCAACCCTTAGGTTGCATGTTTGAATCTCATCACGAACAACTTTAGCATTTTAGCAACTTTTCAACTATGTACTACTTTTTAGATACTTTGCAACGACGTAGCATGTTAGCTAACCCTTCAGTAACCTTAACCCTTTAACCTAACTCCTAACCTTAACCAGCTAGCTAACTTTAGCATTAGCCACCTAGCCACTTAGGGAAAGTGGGGGATACCTAGTCAGTTGTACAACTGAATGCAGAGACACATTTCAGTTGAAGGCATTCAACTGAAATGCAGAACCCCTCTGAATCAGAGAGGGTGCAGAGGGCTGCCTTAATCAGTGGGTTAACTGCCTTGCTCAGGGGCAGAATGACAGATTTTCACCTTGTCAGCTCGGGGATTCAATCCAGAAACCTTTCGGCTACTGGCCCAATGCTCTAACCACTAGGCTACCTGCGTTAGCAACAACAAATTGGAATTCGTAACATATCATACATTTAGCAAATTCCTAACATATTGTACGTTTTTCAAATTCGTAACATACTGTATCATACGAATTGTAATTCGTAACATATCATACGAAATGGATAATAAGATAACCACAAATGAATACATACCATTCAGGAAAATAACACAGGAGGCTGCTGAGGGAAGGACAGCTCATAATAATAGCTGGAACGCAGCGAATGGAATGGCATCAAGCACATGGAAACCATTTGTTGGATGTGTTTTATACCATTCCACCAATTCCACTCCTACCATTACCACAAAACGATCCTCCCCAATTAAGATGCCACCCTCCATCATGAACAACTTTGGCATTCTAGCTATTTAGCTAACTACTTTTGAGTAACTTTGCAACAGCTTAGCATGTTAGCTAACCCTTTCCCTAACTCTTTTAGCTAACCCTTTAACCTAACTCCTAACCTTAACTCTAACAAGCTAGCTAACATTAGCATTAACCACCTAGCCACTTTGCTAACCACAACAAATTGGAATTGGTAACATATCATAAGTTTAACAAATTCATGCCATATTGTAGGTTTTGCTAATTCGTAACATGTCATACGAATTGTAAATCTTAACATATCATGCGAAATGGATGATGGACTCCCACAAATTAATACATACCATACGACACGTAACCACAGGAGGTTGCTGAGGGGAGGACCACTCATTATAATGTCTGGAACGGCAAATATTGAATACATCCAATGTTGGTACATGATAGGCAGTTGTAAATTGCATGAAGGAATGCCTATTCAGGTGATTAAAGGAGCAGAAAGCAGATCATTTTTTTGAGTTTGGGGTACTTGGTATGTGAAGACAGACTTCTTGAGCAGGAAAAAAAAGAGTAAAACCCCAGCCATATAGATGAAATTACGAGCCTAAAAACACATAAGGCATCTTTAATCCTCCAGCACAAGGCCATCCTTTTACATGTTCTACTGTTATTTGTGTCGACCATTCATCACACAAATAGAGGAGTTTGGAATGGTATCTTGCTCTGGGCTCTAAAGTGCGACCATTTTGGTCGCAAATGCCTGTTTTCTGTGTAAACAGGCATTTGTTTGCACCTTGTTCAGTCATGTTACCTCATTAGCTAACTAGCTAGCTAACAACCTGGTTACTTTATCAAATCAAATTTTATTGCTCACATACACATGGTTAGCAGATGTTAATGCGAGTGTAGCGAAATGCTTGTGCTTCAACTTCCGACAGTGCAGCAATATCAAGTAATATTTAACAAGTAAATAACAAGTAATATTTAACAATTCCGCAACAAATACCTAAAACAAACACAAATCTAGGAATGGAATAAGAATATGTGAATATAAATATATGGATGAGCAATGAAAGTGCGGCATAGATAGTATAGAATACAGTATATGCATATGAGATGAGTAATACAAGATATGTAAACATTATTTAAGTGGCATTATTAAAGTGACTAGTGTTCCATGTATTAAGTAGACAATGATTTCAAGTCTGTGTGTAGGCAGCAGCCTCTCTGTGCTAGTGATGGCTTTTTAACAGTCTGATGGCCTTGAGATAGAAGCTGTTTTTCAGTCTCTCGGTCCCAGCTTTGATGTACCTGTACTGACCTCGCCTTCTGGATGGTGGCGGGGTGAACAGGCAGTGGCTCAGGTGGTTGTTGTCATTGATTACATTTTTGGCCTTCCTGTGACATCGGGTGCTCTAGGTGTCCTGGAGTGCAGGTAGTTTGCCCCCGGTGATTCGTTGTGCAGATCACATCACCCTCTGGAGAGCCCTGCAGTTGTGGGCGGTGCAGTTGCCGTACCAGGCGGTGATACAGCTCGACAGGATGCTCTCAATTGTGCATCTGTAAAAGTTTGTGAGGGTTTTAGGTGACAAGCCACATTTCTTCAGCCTCCTGAGGTTGAAGAGACGCTGTTGCACCTTGTTCACAACACTGTCTGTGTGGGTGGACCATTTCAGTTTGTCAGTGATATGTACACTACCGGTCAAAAGTTTTAGAACACCTATTCATTCAAGGATATTTCTTTATTTGTACAATTTTCTACATTGTAGAATAATAGTGAAGACATCAAAACTATGAAATAACACATATGGAATCATGTTGTAACCAAAAAAGTGTTAAACAAATCAAAATATATTTGATATTTGATATTCTTCAAATAGCCACCCTTCGCCTTGATGACAGCTTTGCACACTCTTGGCATTCTTTCAACCAGCTTCACCTGGAATGCTTTTCCAACAGTCTTGGAGGAGTTCCCACATATGCTGAGCATTTGTTGGCTGCTTTTCCTTCACTCTGCAGTCCGACTCATCCCAAACCATTTCAATTTGGTTGAGGTCGGGGGATTGTGAAAGCCAGGTCATCTGATACAGCACTCCATCACGCTCCTTCTTGGTAAAATAGCCCTTACACAGCCTGGAGGTATGTTGAGTCATTGTCCTGTTGAAAAACAAATGATAGTCCCACTAAGCCCAAACCAGATGGGATTGCGTGTCGCTGCAGAATGCTGTGGCAGCCATGCTGGTTAAGTGTGCCTTGAATTCTAAGAAATCACAGACAGTTTCACCAGCAAAGCACCATCACACCATGACACTTCCTCCTCCATGCTTTATGGTGGAAAATACACATACGGAGATCATCTGTTCACCCACACCGCGTCTCACAAAGAAACGGCGGTTGGAACCAAAAATCTCACATTTGGACTCCAGACCAAAGGACAGATTTCCACCGGTCTAATGTCCATTACTCATGTTTTTTGACCCAAGCAAGTCACTTCTTATTGGTGTCCTTTAGTAGTGGTTTCTTTGCAACAATTCGACCACAAAGGCCTAATTCACACAGTCTCCTCTGAACAGTTGATGTTGAGATGTGTCTGTTACTTGAACTTTGTGAAGCATTTATTTGGGCTGCAATTTCTGAAGCTGGTAACTCAAATGAACTTATCCTCTGCAGCAGAGGACACTCTGGGTCTTCCTTTCCTGTGGCAGTCCTTATGAGAGCCAGTTTCATCATAGCGCTTGATGGTTTTTGCAACTGCACTTGGAAGACACTTTCAAAGTTCTTAAAATATTACGTATTGACTGACCTTCATGTCTTAAAGTAATGATGGACTGTCGTTTCTATTTGCATATTTGAGCTGTTCTTGCCATAATATGGACTTATTAATTCCACAAAACGCATTCATTCCACAAATTAACTATTAACAAGGCACACCTGTTATTTGAAATGCATTCCAGGCGACTACCCCATGAAGCTGGTTGAGAGAATGCCAAGTGTGCAAAGTGTGCAAAGCTGTCATCAAGGCAATGGGTGGCTATTTGAAGAATCTGAAATATAAAATCTATTTTGATTTCTTTAACACTTTTTTGGTTACTACATGATTCAATATGTGTTATTTCATAGTTTTAATGTCTTCACTAATATTCTACGATGTAGAAAGTAGTAAAAATAAAGAAAAACCCTTGAATGAGTAGGTGTTCTAAAACTTTTGACCGGTAGTGTATGCAGAGGAACTTAAACCTTTCTACCTTCTGTGGATAGGGGGGTGCTCCCTCTGCTGTTTCCTGAAGTCCACGATCATCTCCTTTGTTTTGTTGACGTTGAGTGACAGGTTATTTTCCTGACAACACACTCCGAGAGCCCTCACTTCCTCCCTGTAGGCTGTCTCGTCATTGTTGGTAATCAAGCCTACTACTGTTGTGTCGTCTGCAAACTTGATGATTGAGTTGGAGGCGTGCATGGCCACGCAGTCATGGGTGAACAGGGAGTACATGAGGTGGCTGAGCACGCACCTTTGTGGGGCCCCAGTGTTGAGGATCAGCGAAGTGCAGATGTTGTTTCCTACCTTCACCACCTGGGGGCGGTCCGTCAGGAAGTCCAGAACCCAATTGCACAGGGCGGGGTTGAGACCCAGGGCCTCAAGCTTAATGATGAGCTTGGAGGGTACTATGGTGTTGAATGCTGAGCTATAGTCAATGAACATCATTCTTATTCCTCTTGTCCAGTTGGGATAGGGCAGTGTGCAGTGTGATGGCGATTGCATCATCTGTATTGGGTCGGTAAGCAAATTGAAGTGGGTCTAGGGTGACAGGTAAGGTGGAGGTGATATGATCCTTGACTAGTCTCTCAAAGCACTTCATGATGACAGAAGTGAGTGCTACGGGGCAATAGTCATTTTGTTCAGTTACCTTTGCATTCTTGGGTACAGGAACAATGATGGCCATCTTGAAGCATGTGGGGACAGCAGACTGAGATAGGGAGAGATTGAATATGTCCATAAACACATCAGCCAGCTGGTCTACGCATGCTCTGAGGACGCGGCAAGGATGCCGCCTGGGACAGCAGCCTTGCGAGGGTTAACATTTAAATGTCTTACTCACGTCAGCCACTGAGAGGGAGAGTCCACAGTCCTTCGTAGTGGGCCGCGTCGGTGGCACTGTATTGTCCTCCTGTTTAGTTTGTCTGGAAGGAAGACGTCGGTATCCGCGACGTGGCTGAATTTTGTAGTCCATGATTGTCTGTAGACCCTGTGCCACATACGTCTCGTGTCTGAGCCGTTGAATTGCGACTCCACTTTGTCGCTATACTGATATTTTGCTTGCTTGATTGCCTTGCGGAGGGAATGACTACTCTGTTTGTATTCTTCCATATTTCTAGTCGCCTTGCCATGCGTAAATGCAGTGGTACGCACTTTCAGTTTTGCGCGAATGCTGACATCTATCTATGGATTCTGGTTAGGGTAGGTTTTAATAGTCACAGTGGGTACAACATCTTCTATACACTTCCATTATAAACTCACTCACCGAATCAGAGTATACGTCAATATTATTCTCTGAGGCTACCTGGAACATATCCCAGTCCGCGTGATCAAAACAATCTTGAAGTGTCGATTCCGATATTGGTCAGACCAGCGTTGAATATTCCTTAGCATGGGTACTTCCTGTTTGAGGAGCAAAATTGAGTTATGGTCAGATTTGCCGAAAGGAGGGCGGGGGAGGGCCTTGTACAAACCACGGAAGTTAGAGTAACAGTGGTCCAGTGTTTTACCAACGCGAGTGCTACAGTCGATATGCTGATAGAATTTAGGTAGCCTTTTGATCAAATTTGCTTTGTTAAAATCCCCAGCTACAATAAATGCAGCCTCAGGATATATGGTTTCCAGTTTGCATAAAGTCGAGTGAAGTTCCTTGAGGGCCATCTTGGTATCGGCTTGAGGGGAGATATACACGGCTGTGACAATAACCAAAGAGAGTTCTCTTGGGAGATAATACGGTCTGCATTTGATTGTGAGGAATTCTAGGTCAGGTGAACAAAAGGACTTGAGTTCCCGTTATGTTGTTACAATTACACCATGAGTCGTTAATCATGAAACATACACCCCCGCCTTTCTTCTTCCTGGAGAGATGTTTATTCCTGTCGGTGCGATGTACTGAGAATCCAGGTGGCTGTACCGACTCCGACAGCATATTCAGAGACAGCCATGTTTCCATGAAACAGAGCATGTTACAATCCCTGATGTCTCTCTGGAAAGCAACCCTTGCCCTGATTTCGTCAAGTTTGTTATCTAGGGACAACTGTAATCGCTGCCAAAGGTGATTCTAACATGTATTGACTCAGGGGTATGAATACTTATGTAGATTAGATATTTCTGTATTTCATTTTCAATAAATGTGCAAACATTAACATGTTTTCACTTTGTCATTATGGGGTATTGTGTGTAGATGGTTGAGATAAAAAATAAATGTAATACATTTTGAATTCAGGCTGTAACACAACAAAATGTGGAATAAGTCAAGGGGTCTGAATACTTTCTCAAGGCACTGTAGGCCCAATATGCTATATTTCTATCAATGATAATAATACAAATCTTCTAGATTTTATGGTGTGCTTCTAACTGTTAAGATGAGAGCACCAGTGTTACCAATGAAAAATGCCAAATTAGAGTCCTGATCCTGGTCAAATTGGCCTCAGTAAAAAGAAAGTCTTTGAGAAAGCATGACTGAAGGATTTTGAGGTGCTCCAGACAGGACAAGCCAACAGGATCAGGTTTCCCTTCACTTGTTCTGCAAATGGAAGGCAAAAATTCCTTCTGCGTAAGTAATAAGAAATCACTATAATTTAGGTAATTGTTTTTTCTTTTCTTTTGACATGGAAAGCAGGAGATGTTGGGGGGTAAGACAGGGGAGGGGAGCATACCTGAAACAGTGTTGTACCACCTTTCAATATGAATGACTTTTCCTGTGGGCTCTGAATTAGGGATTAAACCTTTTGAGCACACCTACTTTGTAGAACCTGAATGTGAAATAAAAGCAGCTATTGTCTGGGCATCGCTCACCCTCAGGGTCCTCACAGCTACCGGGCTTCCCAGCCACCTCACACACTCTCTCAGCCTGAACCGGCAATTAGCCGTCCAAATCAAACCCGGCGGTCAGGACTAATTGTTTGTAACAGGTCTTTGTAAAGGGCCATGCTGTTTCCCATTCAGGTCAACTCTCCGGCTCCTTGTGTGTCAGATTGGGAGAGCATCGTTCCACCCGGGAGATAAACCCATTTTTTTATGCCCCAAAGTAGACTTAATTTTCACCTTTCTTTCACGGTTCAGGTGCACTTGTGTATTGAGGCATTTAGAATCTGTGGGAGGGTTGGGTGAGGGATACAGTCCATCACAGGATGTCAATTATTGGCGGCTTCCTCCTTTGTTGGACTTTGCAAAAGGGTGTGTGGATTTGTGGGTTTGAAAAAATAATCCTGTATTCTTCTGTGTTCCTGACTCTGAAAACGGTTGAGACTTGAAATACATATTTTCCACAAAGTCATATATTTGTCATTGTTTGATCAAGTAGTGTCTGTCCCACTTTCAAGCCCAAGCTTTATAGGCTCTGCATGGAATTGGAATTTCAAGCCATTTTTTCTACACTATTTGCCTATAAGGCCTATAAGGTAACATGATATGTTTTACATTCAACAACTGACACTTTTCAGACAGTGTAAACAGAAAAGTCTTATAGAGCTGTCTGTTGAATACATGGTCAGTGCTACTGTACTTTAGCTGGTAGAATGATTCCCTTGTCGAAACGGCATTACTCACTGTTCATGATGTCTTGACAAAGTCACTTGTCACTATTCTATTGAAGAATGTTTGAAATAATTAGACTGACGCATGTTTTTAGCCCTAAGATTTACATTTTAAAACATTAAATGTGTTCACATCGTTCATAATCATAATTTCGGTAGTATGTCGGTATGCATATTCATATTTATCTATATGATTTTTCACTGTTTCTCTTTGATAATAAAGTATGCAGTTGACATATCCAGAATAAAATAATTGTTTTACTTTTGAATGCCATTTAACTAAGCATGTGTTACGGAGGGGTGGACATTTATCATAGCTCATCTGTGGCTGAAAATGTGTCAATGTGATAGCTAGTATAAAGACAAACATTGCAAGGGCGGGTCCCTGTGTACCATTTCAAATGGCTGTCTGCAGCTTGTCTAAGAAAGTGCCCCTCAGATCAGCTTCTGGTTTAATTGGAGTGTGACAGGGTACACTGGGAACTATGGGGGGCCCAGTGATGGGCAGGCAGAGTTTCCCCCTGCTGTGGACCCCTCTGTCCGCAGCTCAATCTGACAGCCCAACCCAGAGAGAGAGAGAGAGAGAGGGTGGGGGTGAAGAACAGAGGGAGTGGTGAGGGAGACATTTTCTCTGGAATGTTAGAAGCTATCAGAACTGACATGTAACCATAGCCATTCTCAAATCTCTGGCTTTATCTCTGTGCCTGTTGACTAGTCGTCCTGCATCTGTTGATATCTACCATCTGAACCCCAGCAGGACCTTGGAAAGAGGTGCCTCTCTCTGTCCTCTCTCTGCACCTACGCTGTTACTTTAACAAGAGGAAAAGATGGTTAGCTGTCTGTCACGTTAACAGAATGGTCCACTAGGCCCCTCTGTAGTCATTATGGTGGCCTACGTGCACATTCTTCTTTGGTTGGTTGATTGTAATGTCATGGTGTTATAGGAAAAGGAGCTTTTCATTTTATTATTGATAAAGGATGATCTCTAATAGGGGAACCGGAACGTGATTCATGGTTTTTAATGGCTCCTAAATCTGTGTTTCTGTTGAGACAGGAATTTCTATGATCTTAGTCATATAAAAAGGTCCATTTAATTAGTATTCTCATCTGCGGTAGATGGTGAGAATACTAAGAATCTACCGTTTATTTTCATGTAGTACAGATGTAGGATGTTCATTTGAGAGTAAAGTCTTCCTGCAGCAACAGGAAATGTGAATCATTCTGTGGATTATAATTCATGGACATTTTTGTAGGGGTTGATGCATTTTCTCATAAGGGAAAATCAAGTGAGAAATTTCAAAAGGGGAAATTACAAACTTCAGAAGCCTTTTAAAACCTCAAGTGCATTACACATTTTCAATTTCCTGCATTGCAGGAAAGTTCTCCTGCAACAGGGTGATCAAATTAAGATCCGACATCTGTAGTTCTACTTTCCATTGTTCTTTATTCTTCACACATCGCTTTCAAAATCAAAGCACAGTAAATGGACAGTGATTCAACACAGGGATACAAAACTCCAGTTACAATAGTCATAATGAACTAAGAACTCTGAGATTCATTGATGGTATTCTGTGTCTATTTTTGATGTGAAAGCGACCTCTGTGTTCCCAGCTTACGTGAGGGCCCGTCCTGTAGTGACTTGCTGGGAGAGAGGGCCTCTACGCTGGGTTGTGCAGGTGAGTGGAAACAGGAGCTGCACTTGTGTTTTTGTAAAGAGTTTAAGTGCTGCCTTTGGAAGTGTCCTGTTACGCTGCTCCCTCTGTGACCCTCTGACCCTCCCCCTGCATCAAAGCTAAGCCAATTACTTCCATTACTTTAGTGTGGCATTGTCAATGGAATCATAAGCTATTGATTTGCGCTGCCTACTGAGATCTGTATCTAAGCAGCAGACCATTTGAATGATTTTTTATAAACCCCTGATATAAAACGTTGTTTCATCTAATTTCTGTTTCTGTCATGACTGTTAACCTCAACTGCCCCAGTTCAGGTAAAGACTTGTACAGAATTTGTATTCCCTCACTTCCAATGCAGAAATCCCAATGATGAGCAATAATGAGCTTGACTATAAAAGTAAATTCAACTTTTACTAATAAGGTTGACACTGCCGCCTTTACACATGAAAGGACACACCTGCACCACCACACACACACACTCCCCCTACACACTCTCTGGCAGCGGCCTTCACAAGGCCATGTGTCAGAGACCTTCACAAGGCCATGTGTCACCGGCCCTTGTATGACTTTGTCATTATGTCTGTGAAATATGTGACTGACTGATAAAGGACTGACTGAAAGGCTGTAAGCACTCGTCCACAGCACTACAGACCAGTCAGGGGAAGCAGGCCTGCCCTGGGTTCAGAGATGCAGTGTTAGATTGGATGTGAAGAGGCCTTTGAGAGGGACATGGGGCTCAGAGTAAAGAGATGTGAGGAGAGATTGACGGGGGTCAACGGCAGCCCTCTCAGAGGTCACAGGCAGGTAAGACGCAGCATGGCTGACCGTGGACAGCTTGGTTCTCACGGCAGTGACTGGTGGGTTGATGTACAGCTCACAGTAGCGCGTGACCTCTAGACAGGGATATCTCAGGGGTCAGTCTCAGATATGGTCTGATTTTCTCAGCTATTGTGACATTAAACTGCTTCAACTCAGCGGGCGAAGCTGGTGAAATAATGTCGTTACAACCAGTTTACGACTAGAAGTGTCTGGCTGTAATGTCACCATTTCAACAAGTTTTGCCTGTTGGGAAGAGATGATTGGAGGTGATGAGTTAGGAGATAATGAGGGGATGTTGCTCATTGAACACACGGACAATTATTTGACGTGGAAAGGCTTTTCAAATGCCTCAAAGCATATCCATAAAAGAAGTGTCACCAGCCCCATCATCCTGATGATGCAAAAACCATCATATGATGATGTAGCGGTGACATTTTGCTTCTTGAAAGTCCAATATCTTGAAAACCTAACTGCTGTCATGCAAAACATTTTGGGACTGTATAAATAGTGGAATAATGAAACAAATACCAAAAGATAGTTTTGGAGTGGATTTTAAGTCTACTGCCTTTCAGTCTACTTGCTAGAGTCACAACAACAGAGAGAGAATAGCCTTCAACTCCTGTGGCAACTGAGTCATGGAAGTGTGACTGAAATACCAGGCATGCCGTTGTGTCATAGCCTGGTTTGGGCGTCGCCAGTCAGGGAGTTGTAGGGCACCACTTGTCCTGCCGGTGGGGGTGGGCCCGGGGTGAGAGAAAATAGAAAATGGAAAATTCCTGTGTGAAGTGCAGGCGTTGGTGATCAGGTGTGAACTGCAGAGCAGAGATCAGAGGACTTAGGGGTGGAGGGAGCAGACAGCTGCTCCAGACCCAGTGAGCCCTCCACCACTCCACACACCAGCTGGGATTGGGGCCCACAGTCACACATCTACTGGGGGGCAAGGGGCAAGGGGAGGCAAGGCAGCCAATGGAAAAAGGCAAGGCGGAGAACCTCCGTCATCCGCCTACACTTGCACATTCATATTTGCAGAATGAAAACGTCTGATAAATGAATGAAGTGATTTTCGTTAGTAAAAACCATGTTCGTGACGTCATACTACTTGTTCATGAACCATCATAGCGTGCTCCACATAAAAATGCATCAGCATGATTGTTTATCTGCAAAGTGTCAAACAAAGTTGTTGAGACCAGTGGAGGCTGCTGAGGGGAGGACGACTCATAATAATGGCTGGAACGGAGCAAATGGAATGGCATCAAATCAAATCAAATATTATTGGTCACATACACATGGTTAGCAAATGTTAATGCGAGTGTAGCGAAATGCTTGTGCTTCTAGTTCCGACCATGCATCAATATCTAACAAGTAATCTAATAATTTTACAACAACTACCTTATACACACAAGGGTAAAGGAATGAATACGAATATGCACATATAAATATATGGATGAGCGATGGCCGAACGGCATAGGCAAGATGCAGTAGATGGTATAGAGTACAGTATATACTTATGAGATGAGTAATGTAGGGTATGTAAACATTATATAAAGTGGCATTGTTTAAAGTGGCTAGGGATACATTTATTACATCCAATTTTTAATTATTAAAGTGGCTAGAGATGAGTCAGTATGTTGGCAGCAGGCACTCAATGTTAGTGATGGCTGTTTAACAGTCTGATGGCTTTGAAGTTGAAGCTGTTTTTCAGTCTCTTGGTCCCAGCTTTTGATGCACCTGTACTGACCTCGCCTTCTGGATGATAGCGGGGTGAACAGGCAGTGGCTTAGGTGGTTGTTGTCCTTGATGATCTTTTTGGCCTTCTTGTGACATCGGGTGGTGTAGGTGTCTTGGAGGGCAGGTAGTTTGCCCTCGGTGATGCGTTGTGCAGACCTCACTACCCCCTGGAGAGCCTTGCGGTTGTGGGCGGAGTAGTTGCCGTACCAGGCGGTGATATAGCCCGACAGGATGCTCTCGATTGTGCATCTGTAAAAGTTTGTGAGTGTTTTTGGTGACAAGCCAAATTTCTTCAGCCTCCTGAGGTTGAAGAGGTGCTGTTGCGCCTTCTTCGCCATGCTGTCTGTGTGGGTGCACCATTTCAGTTTGTCCGTGATGTGTACACCGAGGAACTTAAAACTTTCCACCTTTTCCACTACTGTCCCGTCGATGTGGATAGGGGGTGCTCCCTCTGCTGTTTGCTGAAGTCCACGATCATCTCCTTTGTTTAGTTGATGTTGAGTGTGAGGTTGTTTTCCTGACACCACACTCCGAGGGCCCTCACCTCCTCCCTGTAGGCCGTCTCGTCGTTGTTTGTAATCAAGCCTACCACTGTAGTATCGTCTGCAAACTTGATAATTGAGTTGGAGGCGTGCATGGCCACGCAGTCATGGGTGAACAGGGAGTACAGGAGAGGGCTGAGAGTGCACCCTTGTGGGGCCCCAGTGTTGAGGAGTGTGCAGTGTGATTGCAATTGCGTCGTCTGTGACCTATTGGGGCGATAAGTAAATTGGAGTGGGTCTAGGGTGTCAGGTAGGGTGGAGGTGATATGATCCTTGACTAGTCTCTCAAAGCACTTCATGATGACGGAAGTGAGTGCTACGGGGCGATAGTCGTTTAGCTCATTTACCATAGCTTTCTTGCGAACAGGAACAATGGTGGCCCTCTTGAAGCATGTGGGAACAGCAGACTGGGATAGGGATTGATTGAAAATGTCCGTAAACACACCAGCCAACTGGTCTGCGCATGCTCTGAGGACGCGGCTAGGAATGCCGTCTGGGCCGGCAGCCTTGCGATGGTTAACACGTTTAAATGTTTTACTCACGTTGGCTGCGGTGAAGGAGAGTCCGCAGGTTTTGGTAGCAGGCCGTGTCGGTGGCACTGTATTGTCCTCAAATCGTGCAAAGAAGTTGTTTAGCTTGTCTGGGAGCAAGACATCGGGGTCCGCGACGGGGCTGGTTTTCTTTTTGTAGTCCGTGATTGACTGTAGACCCTGCCACATTCCTCTCGTGTCTGAGCCGTTGAGTAGCGGCTCTACTTTGTCTCTATACTGATGCTTAGCTTGTTTGATTGCCTTGCGGAGGGAATAGCTACACTGTTTGTATTCGGTCATGTTTCCGGTCGTCTTGCCCTGATTAAAAGCAGTGGTTCGCGCTTTCAGTTTTGCGTGATTGCTGCCATCAATCCACGGTTTCTGGTTGGTGGAAAGCGTGGAATCAGATTGGTCGGATCAGCGTTGAACAGACCTGAGCACGGGCGTTTCCTGTTGTAGTTTCTGTCTATAGGCTGGGAGCAACAAAATAGAGTCGTGGTCAGATTTGCCGAAAAGAGGGCGAGGGATGGCTTTGTATGCGTCACGGAAGTTAGAGTAACAATGATCCAGAATTTTCCCAGCCCGGGTCGCGCATTTGATATGCTGATAAAATTTAGGGAGCCTTGTTTTCAGATTTCCCTTGTTAAAATCCCCAGCTACAATAAATGCAGCCTCAGGATATGTGGTTTCCAGTTTAAATAGAGTCCAATGAAGTTCTTTCAAAGCCGTCGAGGTGTCTGCTTGGGGGGGATATACACGACTGTGATTATTATCGAAGAGAATTCTCTTGGTAGATAATGCGGTCGGCATTTGATTGTAAGTAATTCTAGGTCAGGTGAACAAAGGGACTTGAGTTCCTGTATGTTGTTATGATCACACCACAACTCGTTAATCATAAGGCATACACCCCTGCCCTTCTTCTTACCAGAGAGATGTTTGTTTCTGTCGGCACGGTGTGTGAAGAAACCAGGTGGCTGTACCGACTCTGATAACGTATCCCGAGTGAGCCATGTTTCCGTGAAACAGAGAATGTTACAATCTCTGATGTCTCTCTGGAAGGCAACCCTTGCTCGGATTTCGTCTACCTTGTTGTCAAGAGACTGGACGTTGGCTAGTAGTATACTCGGGAGCGGTGGGCGATGTGCCCGTCTACGGAGCCTGACCAGAAGACCGCTCCATCTGCCCCTTCTGTGGCGCCATTGTTTTGGGTCGCCTGCTGGGATCCGATCCATTGTCCTCGGTGGTGGACCAAACAGAGGATCCGCTTCGGGAAAGTCGTATTCCTGGTCGTAATGTTGGTAAGTTGACGTTGCTCTTATATCCAATAGTTCCTCCCGGCTGTATGTAATGAGACTTAAGATTTCCTGGGGTAACAGTGTAAGAAATAATACATAAAAAAACGAAATACTGCATAGTTTCCTAAGAACGTGAAGTGAGGCGGCCATCTCTGTCGGCGCCGTACTGAAACTATACATCAAACGTTTGATGTATTTGATACCATTCTACCAACTCCGCTCCAGCCATTCCCACGAGCCCGTTCTCCGCAGTTAAGGTGTCACCAACCTCCTGTGGTTGAGACACACAACATTTTATGTGCAATCACTTGCTGATGACTGACAGCTTGTTAAACTGTATCCAGGGGTAGAATATTCAACACTCCCCCCCATGATATTTGGCTCCCGCTGTTTGGAATGTATCAACAAATCATTATGTCAGCAAAGCAGATACATGTTTTGCTTGGTTGTTTCACATTTATCATTTGCACAATGTACAACAGTAAGGTGAAGGAGGACCTATAACTCAGAATCTACATTTTCTTTGTGTATGGAATGTTTATTAGCACTACCTCAACATTAAAATGTACAATATTAAATTATATGTTGTTGCTGAGGGGCTCGAGCAAGCAACCAGGTGTGTGTATTACATTCAACTAGTGACAAAGTTAATCAATTAGTGGCAGTTTATTAATTGTATTATCAGCAGTTGATCCTTCTCCCTCTCCATGATGAAATATTTTCATCATACTTGGATGTGCACAAAAAGTCCTTGTGCTTTTATAACAAAGGACTGTTTATTTTGAAAACAGCATTTCTGTTAAAATGTTTAATTGCTAAAGGAATCAACTACCTTCTAAGTGTATACTAGTATAAGCATACTATCCCTCTGCTAAAAAAAAGACCGGGGGTGAATTTCAAAAGAATCCCCCTTCTATAAATCCTCAGGGAATATACTAAGCAATTCATTGTTTTGACAACAAGGCCCAGTGACATCAGCGACATATGTCTGAAGTGTTGCTGTCAACTGATGAGAGAATTTAAAAAAAAGAAGCCAATCAGTGAGATCTTGAAATGAAAAACCAATCAAATACAGTATAATGGCTTAATGTGTCCTCGGGGAGCAGGAGGTCACATGTTTCTGGATGCATAACACATTTCTAATAAATGGCTATTTTTCCTAATGCCAGTGTTCCAAGGTCACATTGTTTGCATGCTTTTTTTTGTTGCTGCAGTCTCTCGTCTCCAAAGACTGTTTTCTCACTGAGACGTGAGATGTGAGCAGTCCTAGATTTGCTCTGCTGAGCCCCCCAAAAACTGTTGAATAATATATTTGATCATTTAGATTTTTAATGACTCATGGTTTCCCTGAGTTTCCCAAAAGATCCATAAATACTGTCCGTGAATGGGGGACAACCGCAAAGCATCTCCATAAAAATGGATGCAATTTTCATACAGGGACTTCAAGGTTCTCTCTTGTGAGGGTATTGGAACAGCTTCTGCCAATAGTTGACAATAACTTGATCAAATTTAACAATATATTTTTTCTAAATGTTGGACCCAGAGGTGGCACCACAGGTTCAAAAGTGGTATGGCAAAATGTGTCTGTCTTTTCTGGGGCCTGGAGTTTTTCTTGATCTCATGACCTGATCAGGTACAATTCTGGGTCTTATTCTGGGGATATGAGAATATATTATTATGGCCTGGTGGATCAAACCCTTTCAAACTATCACAAACCTTGATATTATTCATCCTGAATATTATATCAAAAGACCCAGGGACAACAACTTCAATGGGCAAGTATACTCTGTAGTTTAGGGACCTACCATTGCACGGCTGGAGGTGTCCGGATGGTCCTAAAGCACACATTCCAATGATAAAACTAGGGGGGTGGGGCAAAGATGCTATTTCAGAATGTCCTCCGTCTCCAGTTGCGGCCCTGACTTTCACCAATTTCATTGAATTTATTCCCCTTTTTATGAAGTAGATTTTATTGAATGTCGCTCATTCTATTACACTATTCTAACCAAACCTGCATTACCAGTTCATATCAGTGGATGTCACTATGCACTAGCTAGTCAAAAAAAGTTGTTGCCATGGCTGCCTGTCTTTGTATTTGTGAAAGTGATGGTGGTGCAAGAATCCATCAATTCTCTCTTTCTGCATTAGCCATCCATCTGTTATAGTTAGACAAACAAAAATGTTCTTCTCTGTGTAGACTGCTCTGCGGGGGAATTTGTAGGTGTTTCACTTTTAAGAGTGAAATATGTGCTACAAACATGTGTGAATAATCACCAGCAGTGGAAATAAAATAATATGCAAATGAACATGATTGGACTAACAAACTGTCTGACTAACCTTTTCAGGAACTTCCTTGGCCTTGGGGCAGCAGCAGATCATTTCATCTTCTTTATCCTGTGCCAAACACATTTATTCAGTGAATCTAAACTATTAACGTTAGCTGCTGGCAGCATGACTGCATCAACCTAGCTATCTAAGGTTAGCAAGCTAGCTAGCTATCTAGCCAGGCTACTCTAAAGCTAACTTTAGCAGTTTTTCTAGTTAGCTATAAATTGGATTATTCTATATTGTTTTAGAAGATGACTAAACTGGTTTTATTAACCGTTTTTATTAACACATTCCTTGTTTGCCCTCTTATGAGGCAGGCAAGCAGGGTTGTCACTAGTTACCACAGTCACAAAGTGAAAATAGGCTATATCTTAATTAAAAATGTATTAAAACAACAATTTGCTTTTGTTCTTAATTTAAGGTTAGGGTTAGGCATAATGTTAGCAGTGTGATTAAGATTAGGGTTAAGGTTAGGGTTAGGTTTAAAATCAGATTTTAAGAAGATAAATTGAAGAAATTGGCATGGTTTAGCCATTTGTGGCTGTGGTAGCTATTGACGACCTTGCAACCATGCAGGCAGGAGAGGAGGGTTTTCCATTAGATAACACAGCCACAAAGTCAGATTCCACCAGGATTCCACAGACCGGAGACGAGCGTGAAGCCAAGTCAAAGGTGCTGCTGGTGCAACCAAATAGTTGTTGAGAGGCATGGGTGATGAGGCTCTGTAGGCTGTAGCTAAGAGACCACTGTGACTGACAAGTGAATCCGCCTATCGCAGGAAGGGTGGGGGGTTACCGAGTGAAATGCCAGGGACAGAGTTGTATTCACTAGACAAAACAGAGGCAAACGGGCTGAAGTTGGGGGAGGTACTATGTCAACTTGTCCAATAAGAAATGCTTGCTTTTTTTCCGTTGCAAAATGTTTTTCTATGACGTGAACTAATTTATTTGTCTGGTAAAGGTCTTCAGTTTTCAGTGCTGCTGCTTTGAAAGTGGTGTAGCGCCGCCCCACCAGATTGAAAAGTACTGGGGTAAATGATGTCTCGCCACATGTTTTCCGGCAGCTCTGGTTGGACCTTAAACGCACTTGATCTATGCCACATTAACAACAGTGACTATCTTCAGAAAGTGATACGGCTTCAACGTGACCTTGTGCCTAACCCTGTTACATATGTGCCTTGAGCATGTTCATTGCTCAGTGATATTTTGCTCCTTAAAAATAACACAGATGCTCTGACGCCATCGGCAGGCCAGTCTGATTCCTGCCATTGGAATTGGACAGCGTCCAGCTATTTTCATTGCCTCTTTGTGAATCGCTCTTGTCTGAGTCACTTTATTAGTTCTGACATGTTACCAGCTTCTTGGCCTCATCAGATGAAGTGGTCAAACCCTGTCTGCAACTAGCGGGTGTTAATCGTGGATCAACAACTCGGGTTTCACCTGTTGAGCATCCCAGTGGTCTGGGACTTCCCAGTCTATAGTCCCCTTGCTAGTGTTCTCATTATTACACAAAGATAGACTTTAGTTACGTCATGGAAAATGTATTATATAGATATACTTTTTAAACGATATGGTGTTTTGACTAAACTGTATCTTCCCATACTATGAAATGCACTTACTCTGATAAAGCAGCATGTCATGTATTTTTGTTGTGCTGGCAGTAAGTGTGGTCCCATTCAAATGGTGTGTTTGTGTGTTGTAGGCCAAGGCTCACTACAGATAAAGGGGGTGGGGAAACTAGTTCAAATTTATTGCCTGTCTCAGCTGTGTCAAATTTGGCAAACTCAAATGGTCAGCTTGCAAATGGTTGGGGTGTACTTAGGGGTCAGAGGCCTTTCTAATAACTGCTAATCTGTACATTTTTAGCACTCTAAATGTATAAATGAAAAAGTGTGATTAATGTAACTAGATTTCAGGTATGTATGTTACATGTTGATACATTTGAACTAATTTTTCAGCATTTACCCTTTCACGTCTGAGTATGACAATTCTAGAAAAAGTCCACTCTGACATAACATTCCATAAGAGGCAAGTATATACGTTCTGTCATTATACAGAGCAATGGTGAGAGCCCTCCTATGAGTCTATGGAGCCCTCTCACCAGAGCACTGCTGAGTGACCTAATAGCAGAGGTTTGGGTGGCATGAGTGAAGGTGCCCAACTGCTGTGCAGAAATCCACAGGGGGATGCAACAGGGCTATTCTCCAAGCTCATCCTCTGAAACAATCTGAGTTTTTATTATTCATAAAGAGGACCACCCACTTTCTAAACCTTCGCCTCCTCGATTTTTGCAGGGTCAGAAAAAAGTGACCAGTTGTTCTTTATGGTGGAGATCTTTACGATGTGGTTGGAGCTGTTGGGAGACCACCAATCGTCCTTTCACTTGTTACTGGAGGTACAGCAACTCTGAAGTATACTGGATAAAGATTATCATGTGTTGACAAAGTTACTCAATATAATAATTACATGTAGTGATACTGTATAGTGATGTTTTAAAGCGGTCCATTACTTTATGCAGGAAGCCTTTGGTCAACTGATGGCAGGTAAAATTTGAGGTAGGTAAAAAAAACATAGCCATTGCATAACATGAGGAATAACTTTTTCAGGTTGTAGTATACATTTACAATCACATATATGATCAGTTCACATTGAAGCATGTCAGATCTCTCTGTCCACCTGTCATGGGTTTCTGCAGTCTCTCTCTCTCTCTCTCTCTCTCTCTCTCTCTCTCTCTCTCTCTCTCTCTCTCTCTCTCTCTCTCTCTCTCTCTCTCTCTCTCTCTCTCTCTCTCTCATGAGGTTCAAAGGAGTTAGTGTTTTTTTGCAACAGGAAACATTCTATACCTTTTCTGTGGGTGGCTCTAGGTGCCTGCTTTTCATTTAATGCCTGGTTATTTCCATCACAGCCTTAGCGCCAGTAAAGCCAGCGGAGACACGAATAAATTAGATCAGGTTGCAAGGCCTCAGATCTCACCATCATTTTGTATTTCATGAGGCCACATCATTTTTTTCTATGTACATCCCACTCCCCCCCCAAAACATCTGACACCCAAGCAAGACAGCCTGCTGGAGATGAATTCCACAGTGATGAGGCTAGCTACTGCAAAAGCTCTCTCCCCTCAGCTGCCCCCCCCCCCCCCCCCCCCCCCCCAACATTTCTTCTAGTTAGCTCCTATAATTGGAGTCTAGTCACAGAGCTAAACATCCCACGTTGCCATGTTTCTACGTATAGCAGTATGTAACACCCCTTGTGACACCCCTTTTGAACTACGGTCATATTCATCACATTATTGCCCCGTTGGAACAACTATAGAGTACATCACTCCACACACAATACTAGAGTATAGAAATAGGAAAGACTATAGGTAATTAGGTATGAATATGACATTATGGAAATGTCATGAGCAACCATAAATGCGCATTTTATGTGCGAAAGGTCAATTGGTGGGGTGGAGTGGTAGTGGTGGTGTGTGTGTGTGTGGGGGGGGGGGTGATCTGGCTAAGTGGGTAAGCTTGAAGTGGTGTTTCCTGGTTTGAAATGCTTTAAAAATAGTATATTTTAATTGTCCAAGCAGACTACGCTGAAGATCAAATATCAACAGATGCCTGGCAAACATTCTTTGAAGAAGCAAATAGGTTTTCCAGGTGATGTGGTGTCTATTACTGCTGCGTAAGAAATTGTGGTTTATTTCTGTATTGCTGTATGTGCATCTATATGTATACACACAAATGTGTTTTAAGCATGTTTCCTTCATCTCAAATTATGAATGTTACCTTGCTTGCCTGCCTCTTGCTTGTTTTTGCTTTGTTTTTACTAAAAAATAAACATTGGTTGTTGTCAAATTATGCCAGAGACTACAGCTTGGGCAACACAACTTGATGGATGGACTGACTGACAGATTTTAAGAAGTGACATTAACATTGCTACAAAGACTGCCACCCATTGGCCAGAATAAATTGTCAGAGATGCATTTTTTAATAAGTGTATTATAAATAAGAAACAGAAATACCTTATTAACATAAGTATTCAGACCCATTGCTATGTGACTTGAAATTGAGCTCAGGTGCATCCTGTTTCCATTGATCACCCTTGATGTTTCTACAACTTGATTGGAGTCCACCTGTGGTAAATTAAATTGATTGGACATGATTTCAAACGGCACACACCTGTCTATATAAAGTCTGGGGATCTGGGGAAAGGTACCAAAAAATGTCTGCAGCATTGAAGGTCCCCAAAAACACAGTGGCCTCCATCATTCTTAAATAGAAGAAGTTTGAAATCACCAAGACTCTCCCTAGAGCTGGCCGCCCGGCCAAACAAGGGAGAAGGGCCTTGGTCAGGGAGGGACTAAGAACCCTATGGTCACTCGGACAAAGCTCCAGAGAACACGATTCTCTGGTCTGATGAAACCAAGATTGAACTCTTTGGCCTGAATACCAAGTGTCACGTCTGGAGGAAACCTGGCACCATCCCTACGGTGAAGCATGGTGGTGGCAGCATCATGCTGTGGGGATGTTTTTCAGTGGCAGGGACTGGGAGACAAGTCAGGATAGAGAGAAAGATGAACGGAGCAAAGTACAGAGAGATCCTTGATGAACACCTGTTCCAGAGTGCTCAGTACTTCAGACTGGGGCGAAGGTTCAACTTCCAACAGGACAACAACCCTAAGCACATAGCCAAGACAATGCAAGAGTCTCTGAATGTCCTTGAGTGGCCCAGCCAGAGCCCAGACTTGACCCTGATGGAACATCTCTGGAGAGACCAGAAAATAGCTGTGCAGCGACACTCCCCATCCAACCTGACAGAGCTTGAGAGGATTTACAGAGAAGAATGGGAGAAACTCCCCAAATACAGGTGTGCCAAGCTTGTAGCTTTATATCCAAGAAGACTCGAGGCTGTAATCGCTGCCAAAGGTGCTTCAACAAAGCATTGAGTAAAGGGTCTAAATACTTATGGAAATGTGATATTTCAGTTTGTTATTTTTAATACATTTTCAAAAATGTCTAAAAATCTGTTCTTGCTTTGTAATTATGGGGTATTGTGTGTAGATTGATTAGGAAAAACTATGTAATCCATTTTAGAATAAGGCTGTAATGTAAAAAAGTGTGGGAAAAGTCAAGGGGTCTGAATATTTTCCCGAATGCACTGTATATTATAGAGAGTTATGGCGTGTATAAACAGTGTAACAAAAATGCAATGAACAGTATTATAATGAGCTATGTGAAGAATACAGTATATGAATGCACAGTGTGAAAAACAGTGAAACAATAAATTATGCAACTATCATAATCTCTCAGAGACATGTCCATAATCTCAAAACGATTTTGACACTGGTGTAAACCTAGACAAAAATAGACCATCATCAATTAATGCCAGTTTAACAAGCGGGAAATAAGCATCCTGGTAACATCAGTCAGTCATCAGTTAGTGATGTTGATTAGGCTACTAGACTGTTGCTAACATGATTTGTTTTAGCCGTAAACCTCCCAACGAGAGAGAATGGAGAAAGCAATGGATTTTACACCTCAATGCCACACCCCTTCTAGTGAGATTAAGTTACTCACTTTTAAATACAGCGATTAATTAGGATCTAAATGCATTATAACGTAGTAGATAACTCGCATTTACATCTGTCGTGAAAGAGAGGTGAGAGAGAGAGAGAGAGCGATCCAGCGCAAGAGATGAAAAACAGGATGTATTTTTTTATGTTGTGTATTTCCATAAAATAAATAAAATAAAAACCAATAAAGTACATGCTGATATGCTTAAGGCATGTTGGTTAATTTGCCGCGATTGCGTAATATTGTGCTTAATACCCAAAGTGAATTACATTATCATCTGTAGGCCTACCCGGGTGCTATTAAAACTTTTTGCCCCCTTGTATTATTTCTTTACAGGCCACAGTGCCCTGCCCACCCACAATCCAAAACCTCCGACAACCAGTTTATGGGAGGGACCAGCCTTTCAACATTTAACCACTGCGCAGCAAGAGGCCAAGACGCGCTATGAGTAAGAGCGCTTTTTAAACCTGGAATTACTTGAGGCTACATTGAGCTACGTATGGGGAACAATATTTTCTCTTGAAATAAACATCCAAATGGCAATAGTTAGGGCCTAATAGTTTTTCCACTGGACTTGTATGATGGATCTCGGTGACTCTTTTGGTTGCATACTTTTTGGATACTCTCAGGAAGACCTTCACACTTCAACACACCTGCTGTAATTGGAGTATAGATAGGCCTACCATTTTCCTCATTTGCGTACCATGATGTGTTTCTCCTAAACACTTTGAAGAAGGTGTTTCACATCTGAAAGTTGGTGTGTGAATGGAATAAAACTCATAAACTAACAAGGGACACAGAGTGGACAGGTCAAGCGGATATCCGAAACCAGGGGACTCTGTTGGATTACTTTGGATCCGTTGGTCTCTTGCTCTCCGTGAAGAAATACATGCGCAATTGGATTACATAACAAGAGAATGTATGGAATAAATCAGCGCTGTATTTACATGTAAGAATATTTACCTTTTGAAACATCCTTATCGAAAAACATTTTATTGTTGGTGATGTTTTATTCATTGTGATTTCATTTCGCAGATCTTTTCATTTCTTCGTGCTGTGGTGCCATGCTCAGGTAAACCCTCTTTCAAAGTCCCGTGCAGATAGTTTAGACAAATTATTAATACGCATTTGATGATAAATGTAAAATTTGATGTCTTGATTTTCTTGTTATTTTTAATTGGGCCGCTTGCCTCTGAATAGATTTATTATAGGCCTGATGCAACACAATATGTTGTCCTACCAGAGTTGATATCATGTTTGTCTTTTTACCAAATAATTTACAAACCCAGATTTTTGTATTTTTGGGATTATGTTGTTCAGTCAAACTCTGGAGTCAAGCAGTGGTCTCTTGTTTTAGAAAACATTTCAATTAGAGCTTAGAAGTAAATCCTATAAGTGATTATTTTTTCCCTTTGCATAAAAAGGGGGAGAATCACCCGTCTCCTAATTTTAACCAGTATGTGAGGGAGCAGGGCGCAGTGACGGACCAGTTTAGCCGGCGACAGGTCAGGGTTTACCAACTATACAGCCGGACCAGCGGGAAGCACGTCCAGATACAGGGCAAGAGGGTCACTGCTACTGCTGAGGACGGCAACAATTACGGTAAATTGTTCTCTTCTCATGAGGGCCATGACACTGTTTTCAAACAGTCGGACGCATGCATGCAAGGCTTATTAATAGTTTTTGACGAGGACTGCATTTGCAATGTGCTGTCTATGAAGAGGTCTGTAGCCTAGGCTAGGCCTACTTGCCCACCTAATTCTGCCTCCACCCTCTGTATAGGGCTGTATGGTAATTCAGCCTACCTACGGTATATCTAAATCTCGTCTGGCGAATCAGGCCAAGTCTTTTGTCCAGGTACAATACACATTCCTGTTGTTAGCCCTAATTAACCAGGGGGAGCAAATCAATGGACCAATAGGACAAATGCAATTGGTATTTGTGTATTCCACCCTGATTACTTTTGTCTTCAAACATGCATAACAACACTTAGTTAATCATAGCAATGGCTTGTTAATGTCTCAACCCGAAACCCAGAATATCTCACATCATAGGCTGTTAAGATCACCTCTCTTCAATATATGAAAGTTGTTTATAGGCCAATTAGGTCAGCTTATTGCTAGCTTCGTACGGTTTTTTATTTTCATTCCACTTCCATATAAGAATTGTAATATGATATAAGGAGTGTACAAAATATCGTTAATTGACATACTGGATTTATCACACCATTGTTGTATTTTCATATGGATATGTGTGTGGTAGCACGTCTCTTTGTAGAAACTGACACCTTTGGCAGTCGGGTTCGGATCAAAGGTGCAGAGAGTGGACGTTACCTCTGTATGAACGGGAAGGGGAAACTGGTTGGAAAGGTATATTGTCAAATCCACATCACTTTCAAAGTTGAACAAATTCTAGCTTGCTTGTTTCATAGTTATATGGTCATTGTTATGTAACTGTGATTGTAAATTCTTTAAGTGAAGTTTTCTTTCAACAAATAGAAAAATAGTTTGAAATAGTGAAACTGCAATAAACGGGATGTATTTACTAACCAGTGTTTCTCCCTGTCATATGGCAGACATATTTGGCTCATAGCGTGTTATAATGACACTTGTTTGTAATGTTATTCATTAGCCTGCATAGGGTCGGTGATGGGGAGACAACCAACATGTATTTCCAACTGTAGCAGATCTACAGTTGCAAGGCATGGGATAAACTCTCCTCATTCCCTTTGGTGGTTGGTCGGAAGTCAACCCTCCACTTCCTGCATGGAAATGGAAAATATGTATTCAGTGTTGTCTGCTTGCCATGAGAAGTAAATCGCTCCATCTTTTTGGGGTGTTGAAAGACTAGGTTCTGGTTTCATCTAGTGAATACATAAGTACAGATGAAGGCTGTAGTTTTCTGGCGGTAACTGTCCTTTGGAAAAATCCAACAATATAGTTATTGTGGTTTAGATATGTATTTAACATTCGCTGTTCATAGTTTATTGTTTTTAAATGGAGGAGGCTTTACTGATATGGCATCTTCATTGTAGTTATGAAACCGTCTGAAAATGTAGATACAATGGATGTGAGCTTGTCTTGTACACATTGTTTGCATTTGTTTGATGGTGATACAACTCAAGTAAACATCATAACTGTAAACTAGACGGTTCCGGTGTTTCAGGAGAACATTGAAGTGTTCCATTTTGTTTGGAGCTTGAGAATCAATAGATAGCAATGTAGTTCAGAGGGCCATACTTTAATTAACCTATCCAGATGTTGTTTTGATCTATATGCCTTCTAGTAGTGGCACTCTGACTTGATGTCTTTCCTCTCTCTCATCCTCTCAACAGCTTAATGGAAGAAGCAGGGATTGTATCTTTACAGAGATTGTTCTGGAGAACAATTACACTGCCTTCCAGAATGCCAAGTATGAGGGTTGGTATGTGGCTTTCACCAGGAAAGGGAGGCCCATCAAAGCCTCAAAGACGAGGGAGAACCAGAGAGAGGTCCATTTCATCAAGAGGCTACACAAGGGCCCACTACCTTTCCCCAACATGGATAGAATCAAACACTTTGAGTTCATCAGTTTTCCCCCCACCCGTCGCGCGAAACGGAACAGGAAATCACAGGCTGCTGCCTAATACAGAACAAATTGGACTCATATTATTGAGTAAAAATATGGAACTTTATATTTTTAATACGTGAAGATACTTAAAATGCTCAAAAGTCTAAAGGATTATTGTTGTAAAATGATCCCATGTAAATAATGTAAGAGAGTAAATGAGATTGATGTATATATTTAATATGACTGTGTGTATGTGTTTTATTTATCTTTTGGAGTGGTGATGCGACAGGGAGGAAATAGGTACATTAATGAACATGTTCGACTTGGTTGGCACAAAACCTAAGCGTGACAAATGCAACATCTTACCTTTAGATCATGTCTCTCAAATGACTACTTTCGTGTGCTGAAATAGATTTCTGAGTTAACAAAACCTCTTCAAAAATGTACAGGAACTAGCGATGTTCTTGTTTCACAGATCAGTGTGCACAACAGGTGCATCCATTTTTATCCAGTATAAAAATTAATAGCCAAGTGGCATATCATTCTAACAAACGGCTATGCAAAGACAATATTCATTTCTCAGGCTCAAATCTTCAATTTATTTACTGATATGTAGCCTGGCTACTTTACTTTGGTCATGAATATGAATTCAACTTCAATACCTACTCAATTCCATGATATTAATTCTGTTGCCTTAACCCTATATTTCAAAAGAGCAACAACACCAATCCATCCCATAGCACCATTCATGTTCTGTGTAGGATGAATTTGTTATGCAAAAACAAATAACAAAACATCAAATTATTCCAAATGATCAATCACATGGATTTACTGTACTGTTATGACAGATCAAAAATGATATTGCACTAACCTCTTTATCAAGGAATAGGCCAGTAATATTGTGAGATTATCGCTTGTAATAAAATTGGCAAGGAAGTAAGACATGGGCATTAAAATTAATGATCCTTAATAGCAAGACATGTGGTCGTGTTTATGTAATATAAATTAGATCTATTTTCAACCTGATGACAGATCATTTTTTAGGAAAACCCTTTGTCAATGTAGGCCTAATGAAAGCCACCATCTGAATGGTCCCACAGGAGAGGTGCTGATCCACCCCCCACATCTGTCTTTTATTTCAATCATCGCCAAAAGTCAGATAAGAGCCTCTGATTAAACACGGACCACGTTGATATACCCTGCTAATGCTATTATAGGGACAGAATACATTTTATCCCCATCCTTTTGTAATAGTTCTCAAATAAAATAGCCATTTGACGCATGCAAATTTAGCTCAATGGAACAAGTATCCCAATTACAGTGTCCCCCGTAATTAGTGGTCTCTAATGTCAGTTTTGTTCTTTTTGGGGGGTAACCTTCTGCAAATACTAGGATTGGAGTTACGGAGTAACGGTTCACTCTAGTGGTTATCATTGTATACTGCAACGGTAATTGTCCCATTGGGCTTATCGAGAGTCATTTTCTGATTCAGGTGCTTTTGGTAGGATAAGCCAGAGCTTCCGGTATATAATAACTCTAGATCAGCCCATTGGGGCAATTACCGTTTTCAATTACCGTTTTAATGGGGTCAATTACCGCATCGCCGCTTCCTCTCTGCACATGCCCCAATAAAGCCATTTTGGATAAACTGACCCTAGACCTGCAGTCAGACCTAAAGGAAAAGCTTCCGCTGTGTGTCAAACGGAAATGGAAGTTAAAGAGTGCCTCAATTTACCCGGGAGCAGACAAATGTACAGCACCATGGATCAGGTGGTATGTCAGCTGATCTGAACAGGAAGAGATCCAAGTTTAGTGAGCGGTGGCAGTCATAGCGTTATTTCTCAATAAGTATTTCAGTTCTCACCCCAAGACACATCATACTATCTGAGAAAAACGTAACTGCTACACAATAGCAAATCCATTCATAATGTTTGCCCCTGACGACGAGGATGGAGATTTTCTGTCACCTACTGGAGGGTGAGTAAGTTTCCTTTCTTTTTCTGGACAGATTGCTAGCAAGAATGACAATAAATTGCCATGTGGGGGAATCGTTTCTCGTTTCAGCTTGTTTCATTGTTATTGATACCATGTCTTGTTTTGAGGTGTTTTGACTGATTTCATGACAATGTTAATATTGCCAAAAAATACTCTAACAAAAAATTCTCTAGCTAACTAACCAACAACTATAATGATGTATTTGAGACAAGTGGTCATTGTGCAAATATATATTTATGTTTTCAATAAACATTGGAGACGAAATACAGATTACATGTTGTCAACAATCTAAGCCAACTTCTCTTTTCCCCGTGGTTGCGCTCTGGTATTTTTGTTGCTAAACAACCAACCCTTCTATTGACTTGAGCAAGTCAGGTGCATAGATGCTGTAAAAAAGACAATGGAACCCAGACGTTCCATTTACCAGATTGGCGCACATTGAACACATCTGGTCAAACAAAGTGGATATTCGTGAAATCCGTCATGATTGAAGTATTGTAAGAGGCCCATAATGTTGTTAATTAAGTCCGATTTGTCTGTTTTCGCTGCGTAACATGTAGTTGTCTCTTTTCAGTGACTGGTAAATGCTACCTCTGGTTCATATAATCTTCATAACTAGCATACATAAATCGGGGGTGGTAGTCAAATTCGTTTGTATGCAGTTGATTGGTAACCATGACATGAACATGTGTTGGGGTTGACATCCATACAGCATTATGCTCTGATTTTTCTCCTCAAATTAGTGTGAATTACACATATAAACAATAGCCTAAATGTAGGTTAATTTTATTAGGGGCCAATGAGGAGTCTCGGGATCTTTCCCCCGGGCGTTTTCATGTCAATTCCATTGTTTTGGTCGAGTTCGATTGACCCTCTTTACCGCATCTATGCCTTGCAAGATAATAATCGATGGGAAGGGTGACCTGACCTCGTCTGACTCCTCGTGCATCCTCAGTCAGAGCCTTGTGAGACAGTCTTTGTCCTCCACCTCTTAACCAGGGACACAGTACTGCACGGGATTGGCAGGTACAGTAGGTGGTGCCTCATGCATTCAGTTGCAGGTCACTCTAGTTGCTAGATCCTATGCTTTTGGTAGTTTGTGACCCCCCCCCCCCCCAAGAAGATTTGTTTCCTTTTTGGCTGCGAGCCCAGTTTTTGGTTGCTGGATTAATCGGCCTGCTATGTCTGCTCTGAAGTAGATAGCTATAAATCACTTGTAGAATGCAGGCTAACTGCCAACTACGGCCTATGTGTTTTGCTCTCTAACATTTCCTGGCTAGTAGGGCAATAGTTCCCTCAGCTAATATGATTTGGAGGAATGAAGCTTGTCTGGGCCAGAAGCAGTGAAGGAGGGGGGAGGCGAGCATTGTGGCTCCTAATTCCTCTCACATGCTGCTAGTTTGGGCCAGTAGGGCGAGGGCTGCCTGCTCCTTCAGCTCAGCACACACTGGACTGCAGACTGAGCCGGAGCTCCACAGCTCTTCCAGTGATATGGTGTCAAATCGGCCATGGATGTGTGACTGCATTGGAGAGCAAGACATTGAGGAAAGGAGTGGAGGGCATCACTGAGGGTGGGAACACTGAAACGCAGTGTGTTGGGTGGCCCGTGCCTGCCTTACACATGTAGGCTAAAGGGGCTACTCTTCACCACCAGTCGTAAGCAACAGACAGGCTTCAAGGTGTCCACCATGTCTTCTGCTCTAAGGGATAATGACTACCTGTGGAGGGAGATCCAAGGGTCAGTATTGTCCTTCTCTGGAGGGAAGAGTTAAAGTAAAAGCTGATGTTGTGTCTTGATGATGACCGCATAAGCCTCATTTGCAACTGGTGGTCTGTCTGTAGCAGTTGAGGAAGGTTATGGGGCGTTTTATTATTTGAATTTGTGGTTGCCTGGTTCTAGTAGCGACTGGGGAAATGTTCTTGTGATCGTTCTATTTACGCTTCAGTTATGGCAACGTGACATTGTTAGAGATGTTGCAATACATGATGATATAGGCTTTTCTAGTGTGTAGTCGTAGTAAGAGCTGCTGTGGTAAAATGACCTACACTAATGGTATTGTGTTTTCGGCGTCTTGCATTCAACGACCTGTTAAATGTGGAAATTGGCTACTTGACTTAACATTAACAAGTCATTGTGGTGTTAACTACGGAATGCTGACTTGTTGGAGGCAGTTGTATTGGGATTCAGATAGCCTCAGTCTGTCAGATGAAAGGGCTCATAAGAGCAGCTTTTCTCTATTGTTTGGGCATGGGTCTTGATATACAGTGTGTGGTTGCTGTGTCAAATGGGCATGGGACTTTTGTTCTCCCTGCTCAATATACATTAACTTTTTTCATTACATTTTTTTTGTGTTAGGTGAAATCAGGAACAGTAAGCCAGGAAATGATTAACCATGAAACAGGACAGCTGCTGAGATGACACAAGACCTTTAGCTTTTCATTCAATGAGATGTTTTTGTCTTTATGGAACATACCATGGTGTATTGATATCTTTGATAAAATATTTGTGAACTTAGGAGTGGGGCCTAGTAGGCCTACCTCATCACACCAATAGGCCGATCGCAGATAATAGGCTTACAGAAATAACCTAAATATCACTTCCTCTGTGTTATTTCAGCGCAAAGCTGGCATCACTTTTTGGACTGGACCAAGCAGCAAGTCAGGGGAATGAATCTTTTCAATATACAGCCCCTAAACAGCCCAGGAAGACCTCAAATCCAGGTAAAAACATAACTTAACCGATGCAAGGAAATGTGACCAAAGTTTGGTTAAAACTTATTATGGCATGGGGGCGCTATTTTCACGTCTGGATAAAGTGTGTCCAAAGTAAACTGCCTGCTACTCAGGCCCAGAAGCTTGGATATGCATGGTAGATTTGGATAGAAAACACTCTAAAGTTTCTAAAACTGTTTGAATAAAGTGAGTATAACAGAACTGATTTGGCAGGCGGAACCCCGAGCACAATCCATCCAGGGATTTTTGTTTTTTGAGGTCAATCTGTTTTCCATTAGTTTTCTATGGCAAGGCCATTTTAATAGAAATATGCTTGCAGTTCCTATAGCTTCCAGTAAATGTCACAGTCTTTAGAAATTGGTTGATGTTTTTCTTTAGAGAAAATAAGAAGTAGCCCTGTTATTTTCCTGTGTCACTCCAGGTGCACTCTAATGAGTTGGTGCGCACCACCTGAAACGTGCTTTCTTTGTTTTCCTCCGGTATTGAACACAGTTTATCCCGTCTTAAATGTTATCGATTATTTACGTTAAATACCTAAAGTTGTATTACCAAAGTTGTTTGGACAAAGATTACAGGTAATTTATGAGATTTTTTTAGTCATGTAGCGCGAGTTGGAACCAGTGTTTCTCTGGATCAAACGCGCCAAATTGACATTTTGGATATATAACGACGGAATTAATCGAACAAAAGGACCATTTTTGATGTTTATGGGACATATTGGAGTGCCAACAGAAGAAGCTCGTCAAAGGTAAGGCATGAATTAAATCTTTATTTCTGAGTTTTGTGTCGTGCCTGACGGGTTGAATTAGGATTGTCTGTCTTTGTTTTTTGGGGGGGGGGTGCTGTCCTCAGATAATAGCATGCTTTGCTTTCGCCGTAAAACCTTTTTGAAATCTGACACTGCGGCTGGATTAACAACAAGTGTAGCTTTCATTTGGTGTATTGCATGTGTGATTTCATGAAAGTTTAATATTTATAGTAATTTAATTTGAATTTGGTGCTCTGCCATTTCACCGGATGTTGTCAAATCGATCCCGGGATTTGATCCATAAGAAGTTTTGATATGCACAGGTGGACCTGAGATGTATTTAACGCATATTTTCATTTCAAGGTCCACCTACTCAAAAACCTGCTGTCCCTCCAGGTGCTCCTGCAGTACTATTGGCTACAGCTATCCATGCTTTCAAATAGTGAGTATCTTTAAACTCTACAAATGACTAGAAATACCACCCCCGTGGATCCTGCGACATCATTAGACCCATTCATTGGTTTTGACTTAATTCATAACTGACGGTGCATCTTTCTGTTTAGTCTTAACGGACAGTATCAGAAACAAGGGAAGCTGGGAGCTGCAGTCCTGGGTAACCAAACAACAAGAGAGGTGAGACCAGAGTTGTGCTTTATTGGAAACGGTGAATTTCCATGAGAATTCTATGCTTTGAAAATGCTTATCATCATGCACGTTTGCTACCATTATTCTAAAAGTTCCCTGTCTGTTTTCTCGCAGTACAAACTCTTGCTTTACATCAGTCAGCAGAAACAAGTGACTGCGGCCAAGATTCATGTTGGCTTCATCTTTACGGTGAGTTTTTTTTTTTGTTGTCAGAGGAAGCTGAGCAAGTGAAAAGAGAGCCAGTAAGCTTCTCTAAAAGAATCTCACTCTCTCCCGTTGTCTCCTGCAGGTGCAGCCCAACAACTACTGTACTTTTTATGATGACCAGCGCCAGAACTGGTCCCTGATGTTTGACACAGAGAAGGCTGCTGTAGACTTTTGTAAAGAGGTGATGGACAGCTGAGCTTAGCTCATGTTTAATTGCTTTGTGCAGAAACATTTTTAATGGAGACTGGTATAAAATATATTTTAAATTGGCTGTTTCTTTAATTTAGGTGTGTTTGGCAAAAGTGAACAGCGCCCCCTCCTTAGATATGGTGGTGATGCAGGACCTGACACTAGGGGAGGGGCAGGGAGTTGGGAATGGAGACTCCCTGGAGGTGACATACACAGGCTGGCTCCTGCAGAACCATGCTGTCGGACAGGTAAGATATGGCTGTATGTGTTGTGCCGTTAGAGATTAGTGCTTTGCACATTGCTGTGTGTCCTCTTTGCCCTGGGAGCTAGTGGTACAGCAGTGTTCTTGTAATGTTCAACTATTGTTTCAGGTGTTTGACTCCAACCTGAACAAAGACAAGCTGCTACGACTGAAACTTGGTGCTGGAAAAGTGATTAAGGTGATTAATTGATGTACAATGGGTGGATAATGTGGGTCGTATAGGCACAGCTAACACTTCTGTTCTAAAGAAGAATAGTAGGGGCATTCCATACCAGACTTGCATGGGGAATGCACCGCTTCCTCTGTCCTCTCTGATTGCTAGGGCTGGGAGGAGGGCATGGTGGGTATGAGGAAGTCAGGCCGGCGTCTCATGGTGATCCCACCCAGTCTGGGCTATGGCTCCCAGGGAGTGGCCAACCGCATCCCAGCAGACAGCACACTCATCTTTGAGGCAGAGCTACGACGGGTAGGACCTCCAGAATATCGCAAATGGGACTGTCCAGTAACTCTAAGCCAAAATGTAATATTTAATGAGTGTCTTTGTCTCATCATGCCCTTCTGTTGTGTCCCCAGGTGAAGTTGGCGAAAGACGGTGGGTCTGACCGTGCCAGTGCTGGGTCTCGGGACTCTGCTGCCTCTTCACCTGCCCCCTGTGTGGAGAACCCCGGTCCCTACCTCCCGGCAGGGCCCACTCTGCCCCATGCTACAAGCCCCGGGACACCAGGGTAAAAGCATGGGCTTATCTAAACACAATCACAACCAGCTCTTTTCTGTCTTTGTTCCTCTTTCCATTGTTTTCACCATTTCTTTTTCAGGGAACCACCACTTCGGGCAAAGTCGAATTCCATCAGTGAACAGTTGACAGTGAGTGCTTTCTCTCTTTCTCATCTGAGTCACATTAGACTTTATATAAAACAGGCACAGCTAGGGCTGTGGCGATCATAATATTTTGTCAGATGGTTATTGTCAAGCAAAAGACTGTCGGTCTCACGGTAATTGACTGTAAATGAACATAAACACGTTTAGCATCTCCAGTTGGATCCAAAAATCGCACATTTGGACTCATCAGACCAAGGACAGATTTCCACCGGTCTCATGTCCATTTCTTGTGTTTCTTGGCACAAGCAAGTCTCTTCTTATTGGTGTCCTTTTATTAGTGGTTTCTTTGCAGCAATTTGACCATGAAGGCCTAATTCACACAGTCTCCTCTGAACAGTTGATGTTGAGATGTGTCTGTTACTGGAACTCTGTGAAGCATTTATTTGGGCTGAAATTTCTGAGGCTGGTAACTCTAATGAACTTATCCTCTGCAGCAGAGGTAACTCTGGGTCTTCCTTTCTTGTGGCAGTCGACATGAGAGCCAGTTTCATCATAGTGCTTGATGGTTTTTGCGACTGCACTTTCCGGATTGACTGACCTTCATGTCTTAAAGTAATGATGGACTGTCGTTTCTCTTTACTTATTAGAGCTGTTATCGCCATAATATGGCCTTGGTCTTTTACCAAATAGGGATATTATCTGTATACCACCCCTACCTTGTCACAACACAACTGATTGGATCAAACACATTAAGAAGGAAAATAATTCCATATATGAACTTCTGATAAGGCACACCTTTTAATTGAAATGCATTCCAGCTGACTACCTCATGAAGCTGGTTGAGAGAATGCCAAGTGTGTGCAAAGCTGTCATCAAGGCAAAGGGTGGCTACTTTGAAGAATCTGAAATATAAAATATATTTTGATTATTTAACACTTTATTTTTTGGTTACTACATGATTCCATGTGTTATTTCATAGTTTTGATGTCTTCACTATTATTCTACAATGTAGGAAATAGTAAAAATACTTTTGACTGGTAATGTGTTTGAGTATGTATATAGAGATTCCTTTTTTAAAATGTATATCTCCTAGATTTAGGACTGACACTTCAAAACCTTGTCATTCAAAAAAAGTTTACTATAAAAAATAGTTATACCTAAAGGTGTCCCTCAATGAATGACCCTATTACTAGGCTATTCAAAATCAAATACAAATGCACTCATTGTAGGCTAACTGTAAGCCACCCTGCACAATCAGTGAACCAACAGCATTGCCTAGGGCCATACATTCTCTCCCAGAATCATGGATAGACATTTTGGAGAGTAGCATAAGGTAACCAGTCCAAAGTAATCCTTCTGACCCCCCCCCCCCCCCCCCCCCCCCCTTAAGAGATTTAGATGCACTATTGTAAAGTGGCTGTTCCACTGGATGTCATAAGGTGAACGCACCAATTTGTAAGTCGCTCTGGATAAGAGCGTCTGCTAAATGACGTAAATGTAAATGCAGTATGCATAATGATACAGTCCACACTCCAAAGACGATTACTTGAATTTGTTTAATTTTGGAGTATAGGCTACCAATTACAGTATGTACCAAAGACATTTAAATCAGTTTTGTTTGTTTTTCTGCCATGCATAGTATGTGGTAGTCTATGTAATATATAACGGCAAAATCATTATTTGAATTCAGGTTTTTGGGGGTGCTTGGACTCCTATGCATAAACTCTAATATGCATATGGGTGTTTTGAATGAATCATCACCTTTAAAAAGCGCTGTCCGTTTCTTTGTTAGACTTTGAAACAATATCCACAACAAACACGTTTTACACGGTTTCAACCTGCTGTTGAACTTCTTTCTGCAAACTGATCAATCACAGTGAGGTGAGTTTTAAAATCACAATACTGTCTTGATGATAAGTGTTTGATGTGATTTTCGATTGTATTTGCATTGACGTCAGAGTGGTTAGAGGAACAATAGAGCCCTGAGTACCAGACCATTAGGACCTGATGGTGGGACAATAGAGCCCTGAGTACCAGACCATTAGGACCTGATGGTGGGACAATAGAGCCCTGAGTACCAGACCATTAGGACCTGATGGTGGGACAATAGAGCCCTGAGTACCAGACCATTAGGACCTGATGGTGGGACAATAGAGCCCTGAGTACCAGACCATTAGGACCTGATGGTGGGACAATAGAGCCCTGAGTAGCAGGCCATTAGTGACCTGATGAAGGGAGAATAGAGCCAAGAGCTCACTGTGACTCAACAATCACGTGGAATTTTACTGCGGTCTTGACTCATGATAGCTGGTGTGGCGGTAATACTGTCACCGCAACAGCCCTAGGCACAGCTGACCTGATGAAGTATAACCTATTCCTTAATCTTCCCATTGCTCCAGAATCCAGATGCCACCAAAGCCAAGCTGATCTCTCGCATGGCCAAGATGGGCCAGCCCATGTTGCCCTTCATGGCAGGGCCCTCCTCCCAGCCAGATGCCAGTGACTCAGAGATGGAGGTGAGATGAAGGGTTTATTTTCATATAGCTGCACCTACAGTATATTAGCTGAGATAAGTATTCGAGAGAGAATCTCTGTCTTCCTCCAGGACCCCAGAGTGAAGGAGCGTCCTGCTGCGACCTTTCCTGTACAGATCTCCACTGCCCCCCAAGCTCCAGTGCAAGGTGAGTTCTCCCACAACCTCTGCCGGAGTCATCACTCTCCATGTTTAGCTGACCAATAGATCGGTCTTAAAAAACAGTAGTATTGACCTATGTCTTGAATTGTTAGACTGAGATCTGCTGTAAAACTTCCTTTTCAGGGTGTCTGTTTGTTGATGCCCTGGAGGCTGCCTTTGGATGACATTTCTCAGTTTGTACATATTAATTTCTTTCTTAAGTGTTTTCTTACCCTCACGGGGCATCGCCCTCTGCCTTGATGTCTGTTGCTATGACAACTGCTGCTCCACAGCCTGTGATGTCAGGCTCCGTCCATGCCTTTCAGGTGAGAATGACCCATGTCATCATCATTCAACTGTCAAAAATGTAACTAATTTCCATGCTATTTTGTATTGACTTTAAGGCTAACCTCCCTTTCTAATGATGCTTTCCTCATTCTCTGTGTCATTAAATCAGTCCGTTATGTTCTTTCATAGCCTTACGCCTACCCACAGTCTTCTATGTCTCCATCTCAACTTCAACCAATGGGCCAGATGTACCCCACCCAGGCAGTACCATACATGGGAGGCACTGGCGAGGTCACTTCCTTCCTTATGGCTGAAGCTCGGCAGCGTAACTCTGAGACCCGATTGGCTGTTGGCAAAGTGGCAGATAAAGTGGACCAGTTGGCTTCAAAGGTCAGCAGTAATATGAAGGTTATTTCTCTGGTTTTATCAGACATCAGTTTTTCACTTCTCATCGATCCTCATGTTTTGACAGATTGACGACCTTCATAGGCATGGAGGCCACTCATTGGCTGTGCCCAGTATCACTATGGAAACCGCCATGATTATGCACAACATCCAAAGAATCATTCAGGTACAGTCCGGGGGTGGGGGGGATTTTAAGCTTTCAATTTATTTTAATATATATACATATTTATTGATCATTAAATGTGTAACTGTCTTTATAGGAAAATGAATCTTTAAAGAAGGACGTGTACGAGAAGAGCTCACGTATAGAGGAGCAGAATTGCAAGATCGGGGAGCTCATCAACCAGAACCAGAGGTAAGACAGACGTTGATCTGCTGTAGGAGGCAGACGTTGATCTGCTGTAGGAGGCAGACATTGATCTGCTGAATTTACCTGTTGTTGTCGTCCAGGTACATGGAGCAGAGTAACCTGCTGATGGAGCAGAGGAATGACTCCCTAAAGTCCTCAAGTGAACACAACCAGGCCCGGGCGCTGCAGGCTGAGCAGGATAAGGTAGATCACCCACCTTACGTCTGTATATACTGTTATCACCCTGCAAGGATCAACAAACGTTCCCTTATACTCTCCCAGCCAGTGGCAGTATGAGGTGTGATTATTTAATCCCATAGCAATGGCTCTAGGAATTCTTCTCATGACAAAAGGGTTTATTACATTATTTAAAATGGCTGTGGGGATTTCAGTGGCGTTTACGTGAACTTTGGTGTGTCTGGGGACTAACAGAATCTCACCTCCATCCACTGCTCCTGGCTGTTTGTCCTGCGGTGTTAGTCTCAGGACCTTTAGTAGTGACCGTTCTCTCTTTCCAGCATGCTCTGCCTCAGGACCTGGGCTTGGGCCAGGTGAGCCTGTTTGCTCACTCTCTACCTCCCTCCACTCGTCATCTTCCCCATCCCCCTTTTCGCTACCTTTTCATTTTTCTTCAACCCTTCCCTCATTATCAGTCATTTTAATCTTCTTCCCACAGGGTCATGCTGTTCGAGTCCATGTTAACTCTGTCTCTCACTCATCATGTCCAGCCAATCACCACCACTGTCAACTCACTCTCTATGCCTGTGTCCCAAAAATGTGAGATGGCCTCCTTTCCTCGATGCCTTTTGTTCATGACCACTGGAAAAAAGGTCTAGAAATGTACAGTTCCCACCATGTTGCTTTGCTTCCAGTCAGATAAGTGATCATAAAGGAAAGAAGATGAGGAAACTAAGCAAATTTGAGGTTATTGGGACACCAGCCTGTCACTGGGCTGTGTATTGTATAGACAGACAACACTGGTGACTAACAGTGCTTGTCTCTGTCCCTCAGGTACGTCTGACAGAGGAGCTGGCCACGTGCACATCACGGGTGTCCCAGCTGCAGCAGGAGGCCACGTCTCACCAGCAGAGGGCTACAGAGCTGCAGAACAAACTGACCTCTGCCCTGCAGGACGGCGACACCCACTGCACACGCATCTCCTCCTTAGAGACCCAACTGGAAGGTATGCGCTACTGTTACACAATGTGTTTCATTTAGAGAGGTGAGAGTGTGTTCATCTTGGTGGAGGACGGAGGAAGTGTGACTAAAGGAGTTTGTGTGTGTAGAGCTGAAGGAGACGGCAGAGAGAGGCCAGGCTCAGTACCGCACAGAGAAGCAGAAACGCAAAGGGATGGATCTCCGGGTGAACAACATGGAGGAGGAACTGCAGGACCTGAAGGCTGACAAAGACTGTATGGAACGAGTGAGTATGTCACACAGTAAATATTCTTGTTGGTTTATCTTTTGATTTGAGCACCAATGCTTACGTCAGTGTGCGTGGGCCTCCTCTCAGATGTCCATGGTAGAAATTGCCCAGAGGCAGAGATCTAGGATCAGCGTACAGATCTCAGTTCAGCTCTCTTCACTCCTAAACCTTAACCATTAGTTGGAGAAGGACCTAAAACTGACGTTAGATCGGTGTCTAAGGGTATCATCATCCTTCTTCTCAGATGGTGTCGGACAGGAAGAGGAAGTGGCAGGCAGAGAGGCAGCGGTGTGATGAGGAGATGGAGGAGCTGAGGAGGAGCAGCCAGCAGGACTTGGAAAGTCTGAGGACACAGCTCCGCAAGGCCAGGACCAGCACTGGCCAGGCAGCCTCAGAACAGGTACTGTACAGTGTTTCCCCTATATTAATCAGCAGCGGCGGGCTCCACTATTAAATTGTATGATGTTCATTTTTATATATATATATATAATATATATATATATATATATATATATTATAATTATTCTTTTTGGGGATGGTAAAACGTTTAAAGTTAAACAACTAAAACCAGATATAAAGTATGTAGAAAAGATAATGGACCTATATATATTTGAGAACTAACAGCCACCAGAGTAAAAACTAGACCGTAACTAGGTTTCTATCCAATTTGCGACAGATTTTCATGCGAATATTCTAAAATCTGCATTTTCCCACTAGATTTGTTTCCATCAAAATGACTTTTTGCGGATAAAAGGCTGTGTGTGGTGACGTAGTGCACATAAAAATATATATTTTTGCCATTAAATTCCCATGTACCAAATTAAAAATGTGTTAAATGGGTTTCCGTCACATTTTCAACTCTACTGATGATTTTGTCACAAAAACTGTTGCGTTATATAGCTGATCCACTCTGGTCTTGACACGTGAGCTCTAGCCTAATCAACAGCTCACAGATGCATTGCGGGTAGGCTACCTACATTATGAGATTATTATGGATATGAGCAATATTATTTGTCAAACGGACGCTAAGCATCGATCATCATGTCACCAGAATAAGACCCTCAGTATTTATTGGAAAGGAGCATCAAGCTCATCACGGTGCACGTTCACCACCCTGTGAAGTTCATCAGAACTTATTTCATCTGTAGCCTAATAAACTGCAGGCTCTGGGTCGTAGTGGGAGGACCATAAACCATATCATGTGACTCCCAAGTTCACTTCGATCTGATGGTTATTATATCAATATTGGCGCATGAAGGCGTTTCCCCCGCCATTTCTAGCATAATACATTTTACAGACACAAGATCCTGCCATGTAGAACGTACAAATTGTCAGCATTTCTAAAATTGTACCGGCGTTTCATGTTGCAATCAGCCCGGTCATTACTTTTTTCATGCCTCAGGTAATTCATCCACATGAAATGGTTGGATGGAAATGTTCTTACACAGGGAAAATCTACAATTCCAAAAATGTCATGACATGGGGCCCCTATTGAATTAATTAATCTTTGAGTCACTTAGATAGCATTAGAACACGGCACAAGCCATGGCAAACTGTGTAGAATTGCAGGAAATTGGCTTTAAAGTAATTGTTCAGTGTTTCCAGATTATGAAATATTACCTATAATTACTTACAATAGGAGCGAAATAGTTTTCCTTCCCACATTTTTTGGGGGGTGTGAGTTAACAGAATATGAACCTTTTTAAGAGATTTGCACTGGTCAATTATTTTAAAACTGCACATTTTCTCTCAGCCCCATTGCAAAATGTGTAGCATTGCAGAAAATTAGCTTTATAACTGGTATTTTTGTATTTTCAGTGCCATGTCAGCCCCATCACAACACCCCCCTTCCCTACACTAATTTGGCCACCGCTGCTGAAAAAAATCCTAGGGTAAACACTGGTGTATATGTATCGTCTATAGGGAGTGATAAATAATATCACAAATATTTACACAGCTAAATCTCCTTTTGGATAAGTTTTTTTGTCTATGAAGAGTCATTTTGTGTGTGTGCCTGACTGTGTGCGTGTCTATTTTTTGTGTGTGTGTGTTCCAGCTAGCCCAACTGCAAGCAGAGCTGGAGGAGGAGTGGAAGGGGAAGTGTGAGCAGGCGTTGGCCTCGGCCAAGGAGCAGCAGGGGCGTGAGATGGCCGAACTGGCAGAGCAAAGAGACACACTGGAGCAGAGACTGACCCAGCTACAGGAAAAGGTCAACAGCTTAACCCATATTATAGCGTACACACAACTTTCTCTCTCACGACGCCACTTTGGACTCCTGAGTTCATACATCGTTTTATAATGCGTGGCTAAGTTTTTTTTTTTTGTTACTGTTGTTCTACAACTATGGAATGACATAAGTACAAGGTTGTGAAATGACATATTCTGTAGCTTAATCTGTGAGAGTAGTGGTGCGGAACCCTAACTGGGCTCTCTTTCATTCTAACAGTTCTCAGCTCTGAAGCAGTCCAGGGACTCAGAGGAGCAGTGCTTGTTACAGCAGCAGGGACAGGATGAGGAGCAGCAGGTCCTACAAGAAAAGGTATTGATCTGGTTATGTGTTAGTAATAGCATTAGCAGCTAACTCTCTCCATAATGTTATGAAGCCCTCTTTCTCTCGCTCTCTCAGTATTCAGGCCTGGAGGAGCAGTGGTCAGCTGTGAGACAGAAGCTGGAGGGGCGAGTGGCTGAGCTGGAAAGGAGGCTGGCAGAGCAAGGGGGCCAAGCGGACAGTGCAGGACAGGACACTGCAGGGGAGGTGAGAGGGACACAGAGCCATGTTTTCTTTCAGACGGCTGTGTCTTTCTTACCTGGAAAAATGGGCAGTAGGTATTTGGTTTAAACCAAAAATTAGAAAATACATTTTTTAAAGTAGAACTACAGCCTTGAACCATATGTCAGTCTGAACTTAAAGGCCAGTAAAATAAATTAAAATAAATGCTCACCTTGAAGTGTTCTGGCTACATGATGAACACAGGCTAGTATTCTTTTTCAGAACGGGAGTTTGACATTGCCCAATTTATTTTCAAAGCCTTGGGGAGAAGTGTATTGTTTGTATAATGTGACAAGGTGAAAGCTGTACTTTGTTATGCATTAAAAATATATATATGTGTGTTTTGTTCACACATACTTAAAGTGTTTTATAAGCCCATACGGGCTGCGCACTAATTGGCGTACGACACAAAAATCAATCAAACTGTATTTCATGTTTTGACCCTGGCCATGTTTTCCTGGTAGGTGAAGCGTGTAATGAATGGAGTGTTTCACTCTCTGAGGGGGGAGTTTGACCTACACGAGACTTACACAGGCAGCACTGTGCTCGGAGTAATCGTCAACACCATAAAGGTACAGCATCTCTTCAGGACAATGACAAAAACTGTTATCTCAATAATGTGTTATTCACAATGAAGATGGACTGAAAAGAATGTGGGTGAATTAATGTTGGTCTTTGTCCCTTTACAGAGTGTTACCTTGCAACTGCTCAATGGTACTGAGAGACGTTCATCCCATCTGAAGGAAGAAGAGGTGGACAGTGATGTGAGCCATAGAGAGGAGAGACCAGCTCAGGATGCTCATGTGGATGGGAAGGAAGAAGAGGAGGAGCAGAGGACAGAGCCTGAGCAGCTTAGTGAGTCCTCTGTGCAGAGGGAGGGAAACCCCAGAGATGTGCAGGAGAGGGCTCACCTTGAGGCACTACCAGAGACAAAGAAACCGACTCGAGTGGAGCTAGAGGCAGACACCGACACAGATCTAGAGCACCAACCACTTTCAACCCAGCCACAACCACCATCTCCCCAACCACAGGGAGAGATCACCACAGAGCCTTCTGAACCCACTGGCATAAACCCTGAGGAGAATCTGCCCTCTGAGATAGGACAGAAAACTCAGTCCGAAGGTGACATAAGTAGCCCGGAGGTGAAGAAAGTGAGTGTGATTATTGAGGGTCCCCTGGGTGAACTGAAAAGAACTAGCTCCAAAGCCACATGTCCACAAACCCAGCTTCCACCTCCACCAAGCCCTCTGTATGATAGTCATGAGAAAGTAACAAGGTGAGTTCTATAGAGAGACCAGTGAACTAATACTCAACCAAGTTTAATTGCTCTGAGCTTTATCTATGTTCATAATAAGCCTGTTGTTCCTTGCTTATATGCATGAATTCCTGCATCTATCTATTTCCCCCCCCTATGTCCATTCTCACTCGTGTGTTTTACTATTCTCTCAGTCTGACTGAGGGAGTAGGAGAGGAAAATGGGAAGGAGACATTTTTCCTGAGCACAGCCCCAACCAAACCCCCACCCACTGAGGAGGATGATGAGCTGGTGAGGAAGGATCTGTAGGGCCACACCAGTTCTCTCGGATGTCTACACACTGCTTCTGTTCCCCTTGTTTGTCAGTGAAGCCTATGTTTATCTGTTTTGTGGCTTACTCTGTGAATAGTACAGCAGGTAACACAAAGATGGTTTCGGGATCGAATTCAGTGGCATTCTTTACTGTTAAGTCTGACAGGAACTTGTTCTGAATTCATTTATTTCTGAAGTGTTTTGTGGTCAGCAGAGAATTACTGAACACAACTCACATTTGATATACTTTTCCCATGTTTTCTCAGAGCTTGAAGGGGCAACCTCCCCCAGCCCCTCTGTTTGGCAATGAAGAGGATGATGATCTTGACTGGCTGGGATGAGCAACAACTGAAGTGATAAGTCTGAGTCTTAAAGTCCAGATGGTTCGACAGGCCCTCTAGAGATATCTTTTCCACTGTCCGAAAAGGGACTACATGGAAGGGACGTGGTGAACTCAGTCTCTGTCTCAGATAAGGCAACTCAAGTGAGTGAGAAGGACGTCCTGTCTGACTGCTCTGAACACTGTGGTTAGAGACCTGTGCTGTGTTGAGATCTTTTGGTCGGACCTGACTGCTGCTGCCTGGAAACCACATTTAATCAAGTATTGATTAAAGGTGGTTTCCACCAGAACCCCCCCCCCCCCCCCCAGGCAATCAAAGTCAATCAATCTTTATCTGTTAGTCATGTAATTTGTTGACTTCATTAGGCCTTAAATTAACATTTTTGGTCTCTAGCTGATGATTTTGCTTGTTTTCCCTGTCATGTTTGTCTGTTTGTTTTCAAGGGTTTCAAGGCGGTCATGTATTATGTGCTAATGATAAGAGGGCTTGCTTCTTCAAGAACTTCTAACTTTTACACATTTTTGCTAACCAATATTCATTCCAGAAAATAAAATGCATAGAATACGTGGACATCTATTGTTGTTTCCTTTCCAACTTGACCTTTTCTTGTATTTCGTAAGATATTGCACTAGAGCGATTTCTGGATAATTTTGGGGATGACATCCAGAATCAAACCAACAACTTGCTAAATTGAATACTGATACTTGCAATTAAAACATTTAAACACATTGACAAAAACCTGGATCAGAATTTGGTGTTGATATACATTTACATAACACCATATAATCAAGAAATATGCCCAAGATGAGCAATGTCATGAGTATGTAGAGCTGTCCATGGCATCCTCCGAGATAGGCTGGGGGTGGGTGTAAAAACAACTTTGACCAGCAGGTGGAGAAGAGCTAGTCTCACGCCGTTGCTTTGTAACGCAAGTTCTGAAAGGTAGCTCTTGGGTAGCTAGTGTTCTTGCTAACAACGTTGTTTAGCTAGCTCCCACACTGATTTTTCTTAGCCTATTTCATTTACTTGTCTGGCTTGCCCTCCCATGAGGTACGTATGCGTTGCACGGATGGTTTTTGCTCAAATAATATCAGCAGAGTTTACACGGAACCCAAACCGGCTGCGCGCGTGCGCTGTCGTGCATAAATGTATTTTGCCCTCACACCAAACGCGACCACGACACGCAAGTTAAAATATCAAAACAAACTCTGAACCAATTACATTAATTTGGGGACAGGTCGAAAAGCATTAAACATGTATGGCACTTTAGCTAGCAAGTGCAAGCTAACGTTAATTTGGTTTATTTAGCTAGCTTGCTGTTGCTAGCTAATGTATCCTGGGATATTTTTTTATATAACCAGGTAGGCAAGTTGAGAACAAGTTCTCATTTACAATTGCGACCTGGCCAAGATAAAGCAAAGCAGTTCGACACATACAACACAGTGTTACACATGGAGTAAAAAAACATAGTCAATACAGTAGAAAAATAAGTCTATATACAATGTGAGCAAATGAGGTAAAGGCAAAAAAAAGGCCATGGTGGCGAATTAAATACAATATAGCAAGTAAAACACTGGAATGGTAAATTTGCAGTGGAAGAATGTGTAAAGTAGAGGGAAATAATGGGGTGCAAAGGAACAAAATAAATACAGAAGGGGGAGAGGTAGTTGTTTGGGCTAAATTATAGATGGGCTATGTACAGGTGCAGTAATCTATGAGCTGCTCTGACAGCTGGTGAGGGAGATAAGTGTTTCCAGTTTCAGAGATTGTTGTAGTTCGTTCCAGTCATTGACAGCAGAGAACTGGAAGGAGAGGCTGCCAAAGGAAGAATTGGTTTTGGGGGTGACCAGAGAGATATACATGCTGGAGCGCGTGCTACAGATGGGTGCTGCTATGGTGACCAGCGAGCTGAGATAAGGGGGGACTTTACCTAGCAGGGTCTTGTAGATGACCTGAAGCCAGTGGGTTTGGAGACGAGTATGAAGCGAGGGCCAGCCAACGAGAGCGTACAGGTCGCAGTGGTGGGTAGTATATGGGGCTTTGGTGACAAAACGGATGGCACTGTGATAGACTGCATCCAATTTATTGAGTAGGGTATTGGAGGTTATTTTGTAAATGACATCTCCGAAATCGAGGATCGGTAGGATGGTCAGTTTTACAAGGTATGTTTGGCAGCATGAGTGAAGGATGCTTTGTTTGCGAAATAGGAAGCCAATTCTAGATTTAACTTTGGATTGGAGATGTTTGATGTGAGTCTGGAAGGAGACTTTACAGTCTAACCAGACACCTAGGTATTTGTAGTTGGCCACATATTCTAAGTCAGAACCGTCCAGTGAGTAGTGATGCTGGACGGGTGGGCAGGTGCAAGCAGCGATCGGTTGAAGAGCATGCATTTAGTTTTACTTGTATTTAAGAGCAATTGGAGGCCACGGAAGGAGAGTTGTATGGCATTGAAGCTCGTCTGGAGGGTTGTTAACAGTGTCCAAAGAAGGGCCAGAAGTATACAGAATGGTGTCGTCTGCGTAGAGGTGGTTCAGAGACTCACCAGCAGCAAGAGCGACATCATTGATGTATACAGAGAAGAGAGTCGGTCCAAGAATTGAACCCTGTGGCACCCCCATAGAGACTGCCAGAGGCCTGAACAACAGGCCCTCCGACTTGACACACTGAACTCTATCAGAGAAGTAGTTGGTGAACCAGGCGAGGCAATCATTTGAGAAACCACGGCTATCGAGTCTGCCGATGAGGATGTGGTGATTGACAGAGTCGAAAGCCTTGGCCAGGTTAATGAATACGGCTGCACAGTATTGTTTCTTATCGATGGCGGTTAAGATATCGTTTAGGACCTTGAACATGGCTGAGGTGCACCCATGACCAGCTCTGAAACCAGATTGCATAGCGGAGAAGGTATGGTGGGATTCGAAATGGTCGGTAATCAGTTTGTTGACTTGGCTTTCGAAGAAAGGCAGGGTAGGATAGATATAGGTCTGTAGCAGTTTGGGTCAAGAGTGTTCCCCCCTTTGAAGAGGGGGATGGCCGCAGCTGCTTTCCAATCTTTGGGAATCTCAGACGATACGAGAGGTTGAACAGGCTAGTAATAGGGGTTGCAACAATTTTGGCAGATAATTTTAGAAAGAAAGGGTCCAGATTGTCTAGCCCGGCTGATTTGTAGGGGTCCAGATTTTGCAGTTCTTTCAGAACATCAGCTGACTGGATTTGGGAGAAGGAGAAATGGGGGAGGCTTGGGCGAGTTGCTGTGGGGGGTGCAGTGCTGTTGACCGGGGTAGGGGTAGCCAGGTGGAAAGCATGGCGAGCCGTAGAAAAATGCTTATTGAAATTCTCAATTATAGTGGATTTATCGGTGGTGACAGTGTTTCCTATCCTCAGTGCAGTGGGCAGCTGGGAGGTGTTCTTATTCTCATGGACTTTAGTGTCCCAGAACCTTTTGGGTTTGTGTTGCAGGAAGCAAATTTCTGCTTGAAAAAGCTAGCCTTGGCTTTTCTAACTGCCTGTGTATATTGGTTTCTAGCTTCCTTGAAAAGTTGCATATCACAGGGGCTGTTCGATGCTAATGCAGAACGCATAGGATGTTTTTATGTTGGTCGAGGGCAGTAAGGTCTGGAGAGAACCAAGGGCTATATCTGTTCCTGGTTCTAAATTTCTTGAATGGGCCATGCTTATTTAAGATGGTGAGGAAGGCATTTAAAAAAAAATAACCAGGCATCCTCTACTGACGGGATGAGATCAATATCCTTCCAGGATACCCCGGCCAGGTCGATTAGAAAGGCCTGCTCGCTGAAGTGTTTCAGGGAGCGTTTGACAGTGATTAGTGGAGGTCGTTTGACCGCTGACCCATTATGGATGCAGGCAGTGATCACTGAGATCTTGGTTGAAAACAGCAGAGGTGTATTTAGAGGGCAAGTTGGTTAGGATGATATCTATGAGGGTGCCCGTGTTTACGGCTTTGGGGTGGTACCTGGTAGGTTCATTGATAATTTGTGTGAGATTGAGGTCATCAAGCTTAGCATGTTCCAGTTTAGGTTGCCTAGCAGCACGAGCTCTGAAGATAGAAGGGGGGTATCAGTTCACATATGGTGTCCACAGCACAGCTGCGGGCAGAGGGTGGTCTATAGCAGGTGGCAACGGTGAGAGACTTGTTTTTAGAGAGGTGGATTTTTAAAAGTAGAAGTTCAAATTGTTTGGGTACAGACCTGGATAGTAGGACAGAACTCTGCAGGTTATCTTTGCAGTAGATTGCAACACTGCCCCCTTTGGCCATTCTATCTTGTCTGAAAATGTTGTAGTTAGGGATGGCGATTTCAGCATTTTTGGTGGTCTTCCTAAGCCAGGATTCAGACACGGCTAGAACATCCGGGTTGGCAGAGTGTGCTAAAGCAGTGAATAAAACAAACTTAGGGAGGAGGCTTCTAATGTTAACATGCATGAAACCAAGGCTATTACGGTTACAGAAGTCATCAAAAGAGAGCGCCTGGGGAATAGGAGTGGAGCCAGGCACTGCAGGGCCTGGATTTACCTCTACATCACTAGAGGAACAAAGGAGGAGTAGGATAAGGGTACGGCTAAAAGCTATGAGAATTGGTGGTCTAGAACGTCCGGAACAGAGAGTTAAAGGAGGTTCCTGGGGGCGATAAAATAGCTTCAAGGTATAATGTACAGACAAAGGTATGGTAGGATGTGAATACAGTGGAGGTAAACCTATGTATTGAGTGATGATGAGAGAGATATTGTCTCTAGAAACATCATTGAAACCAGGTGATGTCATCGCATGTGTGGGTGGTGGAACTGAAAGGTTGGATAAGGTATAATGAGCAGGGCTAGAGGCTCTACAGTGAAATAAGACAAACACTAACCAGAACAGCAATGGATCAGGCATATTGACATTAAGGAGAGGCATGCTTAGTCGAGTGATCATAAGGATCCAGTGAGTAGTGAGGTTGTTATTTTACCTGAAATGCACAAGGACCTCTACTCCGACAATTAATCCATACATAAAACGGCCAACCGAATCGTTTCTAGTCATCTCTCCTCCTTCCATGCTTTTTCATCTTTGAACTTATATGGTGATCGCATCTAAACTTTCATTGTATTACCATGACAACCGGAAACAAAGTTCGTCTTTCAATCACCCATGTGTGTATAACCAATGAGATGCCACGTGGGTAACTGCTTCTATAAACCAATGAGGAGAAGGGAGAGGCAGGACTTTCAGCGCGATCTGCGTAAGAAATAGAAAGTTCTATTTTTTTTTTTTAGCAATTGGCGTGCAGATGGTTGTTGGCGCGTGTGAGCGCAATAATCGAATAACATGGATTTCTAAATGTATTTTGCGACGCACGCGACGTGTCTGGTCAGCATGTTACTGTAGAAGTGGCTGGCCTAGATAGCTACTGTAAGCTTCTCTGGATGTTTTGAAGTTGTTTCCTTCCAATGAATGAGAAGAATGGGGCTTCGCCAAAAAAGTATTTAGTTCTTTTCTAATCTACGTAATAGCACACTACTTAGATTGAACCAATGTATTGGGAATGCTAACGTGTTATGCTAGCATGGACACTGGGAATAGCTAGTGTGTAGCACATGTACAGGACTAAATGATTGCACTTACTCATTCTCTCAAGTGTAGGCCATGGGCAGCCTTGATACATTAACCACCCTTAGTGTGGTTATCAGAGTGGGATGAAGGCCGAAAGACCCTTAAAGTGAAGTTGCTCTACAAGACGAGAATTTTGCCACAGATGCCTCTCAAACTCTCCCCTCCAGCCAGTCACAAGCCCACCAGAGGGAGCACAACACAAGGTTGGAGAGGTGAGAGAGAACAGAACAGAGTTCTAGCCTAATACAATTCAATATAGTAAGTATATTGCCATTGGCCATCCAGTATACTGCAACAGAAAACACCCCCCAAAATTGAGTCCAACATTTTAGTTGAATATGTTTAAAAGTTTGACCAATAGATTTGCATAAGGGTCTACATTTGAAGCAATTACAACTCTCATTCTTTGCAGTGCAGATCTCCACTTTCCAGGGTTTAACTCGTGTTGCTTGTCACTAGGACTATGGTCAACAAAGGGAGTCAAGGTTGGTCACAGTTACACTAGCAGATAGTAAGCCTAATGTCAGATGCAAGGCTTGTTGACTTTGTCTTACATCCTTTGAAAACCAAAGTTGTATTTTTTGTAGACTATTCTTTTCTATGGTAAGTAATGTTGATTGTAGTAGAGCTGATGCTGTGTAATGTCTGTTGTGGCTGTTATTGCAGCTCAGCCCAGATCAATCATTTGGCCAGCTGCTCCAGTGCATCATGGGGCTCTGGCTCCCTATTGATGTGGATACCCAATCCCCAACACATCCTTCAGAGCCACGCCCAAAATAGGTCACATGATTTATTGTATTTGATGTGGATTTTATCTTTCTTTTTCGTCATATCAGTCACTTTGTTGTACTTTTTATGTTATAGCCCTAGACCTTAGAAGATTGTATTGTTTGCTTACCACAAACTTTTTAGACATTAAACTTGGCAGATATGCAGATTTTGGTGTCAAATTGCCTTTTTGAACACATGCCTAAATCTCCCCATGTAGCTGTCAAGGAGCTCATTTGCCTTCCGTCCTGAAAAACCTCCAAAGTGGTGAGTGCTATATTTTCACTGCTTTCATAAATTGTATGTGGCAGGTTATTTATCTTTGTATTAAATTAGTGTCAATGAAAACACCTATATCGTTTACCAGTTACATTTGCTCATCTATATTGTGTGTTATAGAACAGAAAGAAGTCCAAGAATGTGTGGAAGAGGGTGCCGTTCCAGCTGACACCATTGACGTCACAGCTGAGAAGTGAGGATGGGTTGGGCTCCCTAGTTGCACAGCAAGCTGTCCACCCAAAAGACCTTGTCCTGGCACTGACCCCCAGAGGGAGGAGGAGGATGCTGGTAGGCCCCAGAACCAGGAGCTCCTGTCATTGTAGGCTAGCCCAGAGGCCCAGACCCAGGCTCAAACACGCCCACACCCCCTCAGCACCCAGGGTCCCCAGTGCTTTCCTCCTCAGGAACAAGCCTCTGGTGTTCCACAGTGTTAGGGAGAGGGTGCTGAGGTAACACACCCAGCAGGATCGCTCAACATACAAACTGGACAGCAAGGTCACTCATACTGTCATAGTACTGCCCCATGGCATTCTTTTGAAACTCGAAGTATGGCTGACCTATGATCTGACTGGTCATTAAAAGGCGTGTCTCCATTGCTCTTTGAGTGAAATGGAATGCGTAGAGTACATGTAACTAACAGGCGTGAAACCTGCTGCTGCCTCTCAGTCCTTATTCATCAGGCTTGTTGAGAGATGGGAAAAACCCTGATTTGGCTCCACATGTCTAGCAATGAGGGAGAGTCATGGGAGAGTGAGACTGGGCATTGGTTCTGAAGATGCGGGCCCTGATAGCTCTTATTACAGTGAGCGTTTCTGCCTAGTTTTATAACTCAGTGTTTGTTTTCTGTTTTCCAACATCTCATGTAGAGTGGTCAGTGGTCACGTACTTCCTTGATTATCCGTGCTTTAGGAAGAATGTAAGACAATTTGTTTTTACAGCTCTTCATAAACAAATGAATTAGACTTAACTGAATGTTTTCAAAATATACTGTCTAGGATGTATGCTTCTTGTAGACAACACTTGTCTCTCGTAATGTCCTGTTGGTGTGTGTAACGAGGAGAGGAACTGCTATTTCATAGGGTTTAGTCAATGAGAATAAACAAATATTTGTAGTGTCGCACTTGAATAAGGTAATTCTGGCGACCCATGTTTTGTTTGAGAATAATATAAGTTTGTTTCCCCCAAAAAATTATTTCCTTTTTCTTCTGTCTTCATAGCTCTTACTCTAGACTGGAGGGGATGGCATTGACTGGAATAGGTCTGTCGAGAAAGCACAACCTGCCGCCCAACTGTGACAGAGAAAAGCCATCGCCCCCAGAGGACGTAACTGTTTCCCAGCCAGCCCAGCAGTGGGATGGCTTTGGCTTCTACCCCATCCCTAAGGCCATGCTCCATCACCACCCCAGGATCCCTCTGTCCATAGGTAACACTGGAGCTCTAGGCTACATATGCATGCAGGCCAGGAGGCTTTGCTATGCTGTCACAGAAAGGCTTACAGATTTGTAGATCTGACAATGAATGGATTAAGTTGATCAAAGATATCTCATTTGTAACGAACTTATATTTACATGTTGGTGTGATACCAATAGAGATAAATATGTAAAAGAAAGTTGTTGAGGAAAACGTGCGTGTATTGCAGGTCCTGTTGTTTGGCACTGCCTGGACTGTGTGGACGGGATGTGGCGGGGCCATGGTGGTGGTCCACTGGCCTCCAAGTCCAAGTGCCATCTCTCATTGGTGCCAAACAGTTCCTTCAGGTTCTGTAGCAGCTCCAACCTCAGCTGTCAAAACCCTTTGCAACCAAGTAAGTGTCTGACTCTTCACCTCTCAAATCTAGCCAACACACTCAGCATGAACCAATCAAAGTTCATCCTTGCATTTGAAACTCATTTCACATGTCCTCTAAGCACCATCGCGCCTTACAATTACAATTCTTTGACAGATGTGGTGAGTATATCATGTGGCAGACCAGGGGGTTGGGTCAAAATGTTTATACAGATCAGACACGTACAGAGTAGGATTAGCTCAGTTTCAAAGGTGTTTATTAAAATAATAGGTCTCCCCCATGAGACCGTCTCCGGGATACCGTCTTCTGGGCTCCGGGTCTTGCTGTATCCTGTGGGGATCAAAAACTGAACTCACTCCTGTTACCTCTGGAACTGTCCCCAACTATACGGGAGTCCTTTCTTTCACCAGTATCTTTCCTGTGTGCTGCCCTTCTGGCAGCTTTATGGGACTTGTACAGCTGGTGAGCAATCAGCCCTCGATTACTCACCAACTCCCAATCAGCCCCAATTAATCCTGGCCGGAGAGCCCGTCGAGACCTGGCCCATCCAGCAGATGGAGCCATTGCCTCGATGTATAACTCCGTCTGTCACCAGACCTCGACGAGTCTCCCCCTGGTGGCTGACCTGCTGTACGCCCCCCCCCCCCCTTCCCCTAGCTCTGTCAGGGAGGGGACTGTCATCAGTGCGACGTATGTCTCCCTTCTCGATAGGGCATCCGCGTTTCCATGCTTCGCCCCTGACCTGTGCACAACAGAAAAAGAAGCGTTGAAGGGACAAGAACTACCTGGTGACCCGATCGTTTGTGTCCCTTCCCCTGGCCATCCAGACCAGGGGAGCATGGTCCGTGACCAGGGTGAAGTGGGTACCTAACAGGTAATACTTGAGTGTCTTCACCGCTAGACACTCTTTCTCAACAATAGAGTTTTTTCTCTAGGCATCAGCTTTTAGCTGATGTACATGATGGGGTACTCCTCCCCATCGTATACCTGGAACAGAACGGCCCCTAGTCCCGTGTCACATGCATTCGTCTTGACCAACATCGGCACGTGGAAATCGGGCGTTACGAGAATCGGATGGGAGCACAGCGCTTCCTTCAGGCGCCTGAACGCCGCTTCTGTCTCGTCCCTCCATTTCACTGTTTTCGGGAGGCAAGCCCTGGTTAGATCGGTGAGGGGGGAAGCTATAGCCGCAAAGTTGGGGATAAACCGGCTATAGTATCCTGCCAGTCCCAGGAAGGACTTGACCTGTGTCTTGGTGCGTGGAACGGGCCAGTCACGTACCGCGTGAACCTTCCTCTCCTGGGGCTTGACGTTTCCCGGTCCGATCAAATACCCCATGTACTCCACCTCCTCGAACACTAGTTTGCATTGCTTGGGTTTCGCGGTCAACCCAGCTTGTCTGAGCACGTCAGGTGCTCTGCCCAACCTTGGCTGTGGATGATGATATCATCCAGATAGGCCGCTGCGTACTGCTGGTGGGGTCGAAGTACTTTGTTCATCAGTCGCTGGAATGTGGGTGGGGCTCCGTGGAGACCGAACGGGAGTACCCGGTACTGATACAATCCGCCTGGTGTCGAAAACGCTGTCTTCTCCCGGGATGAGGCTGCCAACGGTATCTGCCAATATCCTTTGATCAGGTCAAGGGTGCTGATGTACCGGGCCTTTCCCAATCGGTCGACGAGCTCGTCCACCCTCGGCATGGGGTAGGCGTCAAACAAGCTTATGTCGTTCACTCCCCGGAAATCATTACAGAAGTGGAGGCTACCGTCCGGTTTGGGCATCAACACAATGGGGCTTCACCATGCACTGTGGGACTCTTCAATGACCCTCAGCATAGCCTCCACTTCCTGTTTTATGGCCTTCCTTCGGGCCTCTGGAATCCGATATGGCCTCTTGTACCGTTTCCCTGGGCCGGGTACGGATGTGGTGTACAATGAGGGTTGTGCGGCCCGGCACCACCGTGTTCCGATCGACGAGCTCCCTGAGCTCTTGCTTCTGGGCCGGGTCGAGGTCCTTATTGCTCGGGACCACCACTGGTACCGTTGGCGTCCTGGGTCCCGACCATAACACGGCCAAGGCTGTCCTCTTGTGCCACTTCAACAGGTTCACGTGGTAAATCTGTTGGGGTTTCCGTCTCCCCGGATGCCGTACGTGGTAATTGACAGGTCCCAGCTTCTCGATCAACTCGTATGGTATGTTGCCAGGAACTTACTTTCGGCCGAGGGGATTAAGACCAACAGCCTGTCCCCCACCTGGAATTCTCGGGGCTGGGCTCCCTGATTGTAAACCTGGGCTTGGGCGCGTTGGGCCTTCTCCATATGTTCCCTCACGACTGGCCATATGGCTGTCATCTGCTCCCTCATTGTCTCCACGTGCTCTACCACGCTGCATAATGGGGTCGGGATACCGGGTGGCATAATCTACTATTACCAAGATGTACCGGTGTCCTCGTGCTGTTTTTACCAGGGGTCCCACTATGTCCATGACGACACGTTCAAAGGGCACCCCGATGATCGGTAGGGGGACCAGTGGGTTTCGGAAGTGGGCCTTTGGGGCAATCATTTGACACTCCGGGCAGCTGCGACAGTAGTCTTCCACGGCCCTCCTCATCCCGGGCCAGTGGAACCTGGCGGTGATCCGTTCCCAGTTATTCTCCATTCCCAGGTGCGCCCCCAACAGGTGGGTGTGGGCCAGCTGATGAACGGTTCCCACGTACCGTCGGGGCAGCAACAATACCTCTCGAAGTTCACCCTGTTGGCGCGACACCTGAAACAAAAGGTTATTCTTGATTTGGGGGTATCGCCAGTCAGTCACCCCCGGAAGTAGCTGTCCATCCACCACTATCACTTGGGTTCCGGCGGCTTTCAAGTTAGGATCCTCCCACTGGGCCGTCCCGAATTGTCCCCTGAGTTGGCCCCAGCGGGTGTCTCGACTGGCCCCTCGAAATCGAGGAGGGGGAGGCTGGGCTCTACCTCCCGTGGTTCCCCAGGGGGGTCGGGTTCCGACACCCCCTCCGACTCCAGACCCATAGATACAGGTTGGCCAACCGTTTGCTTCCGGGCCGCACAGGCGATGGGTTGTCCTCGCTCTCGTCTTTGGGTGGCTTGTACCTTCTTCCTCAGCTCGTGCCCCCACAGGGCCGCGAACAGCAGACAATCTCGTCCCACTAGGAGAGGTACAGGCAACTCTGGTATTGCACCCACCCTCATCTGACAGCTCCCTTGTGGCGTCACGATGTTGGCCCATACGGTTGGATACCGCTTTGTGTCCCCGTGAACACAGGGAATGGACATCTCCCTACCACGTTCGGTCTCCTGGTTCAGCAGGCTCGTGGTTACGAGGGTAACCATACTTCCGGAGTCTAATAGAGGTGACATAGTTCACTGTGTGACACACCTCGCCTCCGGGGCTTGCTGATGGCATCGACTCCTCGAGCCGAGCAATTCCAGGCAATGTGCTCTCAGGCGCCACACTCAAAACACCTCCTTTGGTCTCCATCTACCTGGGGTCGTCGGTGGCGGGTTGGCCCTACCCCAGCCGTCTCTCCAGGGGTTTGCTGTCCTTTGGCCCTTCCGACTGTCGGTTTGGGGTACACAGCAGTGGGGCTGTCCTTCCGACTCCGGAGAGCACGTCGAGACCTGGCACGTCCAGCAGATGAAGCCGTCGCCTCGTGATGTCTAACTCCGTCTGTCACCAGGCCTCGACGAGTCTCCCCCTGGTGGCTGACCTGCTGTATGCCACAATCAATATAGTATAGGATATTTTGTTATGTTTGTTTTATTGTATCATTCATCTGCTACTTTTTGAAATGTTTGTGTACATCAGAAGTGTTAATATATGCATTTTATTCTCATTGATTATTTTCCTGATCTCTATGTGATTCCACAGACTGTCAAGGAGAGGATGATACATTTAGCCTCTGCTCAGGGAGAGATGCTGAAGGAAGTCTAGGAGCCCGAGAGAGGTCAAGGAGGAACTCTGAGGACAATGGCCACAGGCCACGCGTCAACTCGGATACAAATAGAGATGGTAAACCTTGAAAAGGAAGAAAGACACTGAAAGATCCAGGACTAAGAACCAGAAGTAAAAACACCCTGTGAACATTAAATATTTAATCCAGAGCTATCCTTTTATTTTAGATAAATAATAATATTTCTGGCTGCTTGCTTTTTCTTTTTTTGTCAAAGTGTAGCCTAACATGGTAACATAACAATATATGTTACATCGTTTCTACAGGCCTAATCCGTATTCAACAATCAACTATCTCATGATTCAGTATTTGATTATTTAACAAGTCATCTTCATGGCAGCCTTGGGGATCAGGATTGTAGCACCAGGGTGGTGGTGCGGTCTGCCCAATGAATCACAGGAAGTCCATCAAGGACCTCAACCACCCGAGCCACGTTCTGTTTTCCCCAGTAGTCAATGAACAGCTGAGCTGTAGTCAATGAACAGCATTCTCACATAGGTGTTCCTTTTGTCTAGGTGGAAAAGGGCAGTGTGGAGTGCGATTGAGATTCCATCATCTGTGGATCTGTTGGGGCGGTATGAGTGGGTCAAGGGTTTCTGGGATAATGGTGTTGATGTGAGCCAGCCTTTCAAATCACTTCATGGATACTGACGTGAGTGCTACGGGGCGGTAGTCATTTATGCAGGTTACCTTCGCTTTCTTGGGCACAGGGACTATGGGGGTCTGCTTGAAACATGTAGGTATTACAGACATGGTCAGGGAGAGGTTGAAAATGTCAGTGAAGACACTTGCCAGTTGGTCCGGGCATGCTCTGAGTGTACACGTCCTCGTAGTCCTTCTGGCCCTGCAGTCTTGTGAATGTTGACCTGTTTAAAGGTCTTGCTCACATCGGCCTCGGAGAGTGTTATCACGCAGTCGTCCAGAACATCTGGTGCTCTCATGCATGCTTCAGTGTTGCTTGCCTCGAAGCAAGCATAAAATACATTTAACCCATCTTGTAGGCTCGCGTCACTGGGCAGCTCGTGGCTGGGCTTCCCTTTTATAGTCCATAATAGTTTAAAAGCTTTGCAACATCCTTCGAGCGTCAGAGCCGGTGTAGTAGAATTCAATCTTAGTCCTGTATTGATGCTTTGCCTGTTTGATGGTTCGTCTGAGGGCATAGCAGAATTTCTTATGTGTCCGGATTAGTGTCCCGCTCCTTGAAAGCAGCAGCTCTAGCCTTTAGCTCGGTACGGATGTTGCCTGTAATCTATGGGTTCTGGTTGGGATATGTACGTACGGTTACTGTGGGGATGACGTGGTCAATGCACTTATTGATGAAGCCGGTGACTGAGGTGGTATAGTTCTCAATGCCATTGGATGAACGTATTACAGTTCTGTAGCATAACATCTGCGTCATCTGAATGGTGATGTGGATTTTCTTTTTTCCTGGTTGCACATGTGACATGGTGGTAGATATTAGGTAAAATTGATTTAAGTTTGCCAGCATTAAAGTCCCCGACCACCAGGTGGGTCGATTCTGGATGAGCATTTTCTTGTTTGCTTCTGGCCTTATACAGCTCGTTGAGTGCAGTCTTAGTGCCAGCGTCAGTTTGTGGTGGTAAATAGACGGCTACAAGCAATTATAGATAAACTCTATTGGTAGATAGTGTGGTCTACAGCTTATCATAAGGTATTCAACCTCAGGCGAGCAATACCTCGAGACTAGATTAATTTTAGACATCGTGCACCAGCTGTTATTGACAAAAAGACACACACACCCACCCCTCGTTATACCGGACGTAGCTGTTCTGTCCTGCTGATGCTGGGAAACCCAGCCAACTGTATATTATCCATGTCGTCGTTTATCCACGACTCGGTGAACATAATATATTTCAGTTTAATGTCCCGTTGGTAGGATAGTCTCGAACAGAGCTCATACAGTTTACTCTCCAGTGATTGCACGTTGGCCAATAGAACTGATGGTAGAGGCAGGTTACCCACTCGCCAATTTTTTTTCACAAGGCTCTCTGATCTGCGCCCCATATATTTCCCTATTCTCTTCATGTGAATGACAGGGATTTGGGCCTTGTCTGGGAGCAACATTATATATTTTGCGTCAGACTCATTAAAGAAACAATCTTTGTCATGTTCGAGGTGTGTAATCAATGTTGTGATATTCATAAGCTCTTTTCGGTCATAAGAGACGGTTGCATCAACAGTATGTACATAATAAGTTACAAACAATGCGAAAAAACACAAAATAGCACAACTGGTTAGGAGCCCATAAAACAGCAGCCATCCCCTCCGGTGCCATTCTCTCTGTGTATTGTTAGATATTACTGCACTGTTGGAGCTAGAAACACAAGCATTTCACTACACCCGCAATAACATCTGCTAACTAGGTGTGTGCACTACCGCACCTCACCACTAATAGTGCTATTGGTGGGCGGGACTGAGACAGGTAATGGCGGACTGAAAGTAGTTATGTAGAGCACCTCAAGATAAAAACGTAATATTCAATATCGGCAAGTTAGACTAAATATTAGCACTAAATAATCTGGTGGGTGATAACCTTCAATCTGGATAATAACACAAAACAAATCTTAATACTAGAGAAATTTATCGACAAATATTACGAAAACAAGCAACACCCAAACATGATGGAGAGTAAGACAGGGGAACCGATTTCAAAACGAAAACGTGACTCTTCTACAGACACAGACGATTTAATATTTTCACCACCGGGAATGGTAAAGGTCGAAACCGATCTGTTAAAATCAATAAATGACAAGCTGGGTATACTTGAACTAGTCAGTAAGGATATAAAAGAGTTGAAGTCAATCCTCGAGATGAGGATGAAAAAGCTGCGACATTGGAGAAGGAAACAAACAAGCTAAAAGTGACAGTCAATAAGATTAAAACCGAAGTGAATGAACTTAAAAAGGAGAACATCGTTCTGAGAGAAGCCTTACTTGACACTCATTCAACAATTTTAGATTAAGTTTTGTGTTAAAAGGACTGGGGGCGCAAAATATATTTCTCCCATGAACAAAGATGGTTTTAATTAACAGTAATTTTGATCCAAATGTGCAAATTGTCCAAACAGATAATCAAGGTAGATGGATTTTTAAAAATATGTTATTGGACAATAAACAGATATGGCTTTTTAACCTATACGTTCCAAATAATGATGATCCAAGCTTCTTTGAAAATATATATCAACTCTACAAGCAACACTAGACCCTATTATTTTGGTGGGAGATTTTAATACGGTCTTAAATATCTCGATGGATCGGAAAGGAAATCACACTACAAACTATCACCCTCAGGCACTTCAGAAAATCATGAATGTCATGCATATATTGGAATTAGTGGATATATGGAGACTTAAATAGCCTGACCTAGTGAGATATACATGGCGTAGGCTTAATCAAGCTAGTCATCTTGACTACTTTCCTATGCCATTCTCTCTGGCACCAAAAGTTTAAAAAAAGTGTTCGTAGGGGACAGAATGCGGTCGGATCATCACATAATTGGCATATATATTACTCTTACAGAATTTCCACGTGGGCGAGGATATTGGAAATTTAATCAAAGCCTACTAGATGATAAATTGTTTAGAACTAGGACAGAAGAATTTATAACTGACTTTTTCAGACATAACATAGGTACAGCAGATCCCCTTATTGTATGGGACACTTTTAAATGTGCCTTTTAGAGGCCATGCAATTCAGTATTCTTCTATAAAACAAAGCAATTTAGATCAAAAGAGTCCATATTAACAAAGGAAATTGAAGGACTAACAGTACAGTTAGATAGCAATAAAAACTATACCATAGAGGCACAGAATAAGTTAGAGGACAAAGAAATGGAGGAACTTATTCAAGAAAGATCCAGTGTAATATATTATAAAAATAAAGCGAACTGGATGGAATATGGGGAAAAATGCACCAAATTATTTTTCAATATTCAATATAGAAATGCTACCAAAAATGTTTTATTGAAACTTGTTACGAATGATGGAGTCACGCATGATTCACCAAATTATATTTTGAAAGAGGAAGTAAAGTACTTTAAGAATATGTTTTAGTTTGTCTCCTCCATCTTCACTGACTGAAACTAATTGTATGGATTTTTCCCCTAATAATAATGTAAAATTAACATCTGTACAGAAAGAGTCATGTGAAGGCCAAATTTCAGAGGAGGAATTTCTTGATGCAATTAAAGCCTTTAAGGCTGGGAAATCTCCAGGGCTGGATGGGATACCAGTGGGAGTATACAAAACATTTTTTGATATACTCAGAGGACCGTTATTAGCATATTTTAACCACTCCTTTATAAATGGTAGATTATCAGACACGCAACAACAGGGTCTGATATCATCATTATTATTGAAACAGGACCCAAGTGGTATATATAAAGATCCAGTCCATTAAAAAAATTGGAGACCTCTTACAATTCAGTATTGTGTTGCAAAAATCCTAGCAAAATGCTTGGCGCATAGAATTAAAAAAGTATTGTCAGATTTTATTCATCCTAATCAGACAGGTTTTTTACATGGATGATACATTGGAGATAATATAAGAGAAAGTACTCGAAACAATAGAATAATATGAAATATTGGGGACACCAGGCCTGGTTTTCATAGCTGATTTTGAAAAGACTTTTGATAAAGTACGACTGCAGTTTATATATAAATGCCTAGAATATTTCAATTTGGGGGAATCTCTTTTAAAATGGGTTAAAGTTATGTATAGTAACCCTAGGTGTAAAATAGTAAATAATGGCTACCTCTCAAAAAGCTTTAAACTATCTAGAGGAGTAAAACAAGGTTGTCCACTATCGGCATATCTATTTATTATTGCCATCGAAATGTTAGCTGTTAAGATTAGATCAAACAATAATATTAAGGGATTAGAAATCCGCGGCTTAAAAACTAAGTTGTCATTGTACCCTGATGATTCATGTTTTCTTTTAAAACCACAATTAGAGTCTCCACGGCCTCATAGAGGATCTAGATACTTTTGCTATCCTCTCTGGATTAAAACCAAATTATGATATTAGGTATTGGATCACAAAAAAAAAGAAAAATTACATTACCGTGTAGTTGACCAATTAAATGGTCTAACGGAGATGTGGACATACTCGGTATACAAATCCCAAAAGAAAGAAATTATCTCACTCCAATACATTTTTATAGAAAGTTAGCAAAAATAGATAAGATCTTGCTACCATAGAAAGGAAAATACCTGTCTATTTGTGGAAAAATCACCCTGATTAACTCTTTAGTCATATCACAGTTTACCTATTTGCTTATGGTTTTGCCTACACCCAGTGACCTGCTTTTTAAATTATGTGAACAAAAAAAGATTCATTTTTATTTGGAATGGCAAGCCAGACAAAATTCAAAGGGCCTATTTATATAACGAATATGAATTCGGAGGACAGAAATTATTAAAGCATTAGACCTCTCACTAAAGGCATCAGTCATACAAAAGTTATACTTAAATCCAAACTGGTTTTCTAGTAAATTGGTAGGAATGGCTCATCCTATGTTCAAGAATTGCCTTTTTCCCTTTACTCAGATTACACCTGCTCACTTTCGGTTGTTTGAAAAGGAAATAATCTCCAAAATATATATATTTTTTTAACAAGCCTTAGCAAGTTGGTTGCAATTTCAGTTTAATCCACCTGAAAAGAGAGAACAAATAATACAACAAATATGGTTAAACTCAAATATACTAATTGATTTTTTTTTTTAACGTATTTTTCGAAGAAAATAAAAAAAGTATAATTGTAGTGAATATCATAAATAGGACTGGTGGAGTTATGTCACACATGCAGCTAACACAGACATATGGAAATGTTTGCTCTCCCCAAAATTACAACCAACTAATTGCAGCATTACAGCAAAAATGGAAGAGGCAAGTAGAAGGGGGAAAAAGTAAGGAACTTGTATGTCGGCCCTGTATTAAAGAACATAAATGGTTAAAGTGTGATAAATAAAAACATATACCAATTTAATTTAAGGACCAACAAACTGACAGCTGTGCCATATAAATTGCAAAATGGTTGGGAAGAGATTTTCGATGTACCCATTCCATGGCACATGGTTTATGAATTGATACACAAAACCGCCGGATTCAAAACTTCAAATTTTTCAGTTTAAATTACTAAACAAAATTCTTGAAACCAATAGAATGTTATATACAGTATATGGGGGATACAATCTTCCCAGCTCTGCAGATTTTGTCATTAGATAATTTATTTTGGTATTGTCCATATGTAGCTCGTTTTTGGTCACAGGTCCAGGAATGGCTGAAGAAGTGCAAAATCTGCCTAGAACTAACGCTGCAGATAGCAATACTGGGTGATATGAAAAGCCATAGTCAATCAATCAATAATATTATAATTATTTTAGCAAAAAAATATATTTTTAATTTACAATCTGTAGAAGCTATGAGAATAGAAAGGTTCAGTCAAGCATCACAGCACAGTTGAAAAATATATGGCAAATAGAAATCCAAAATGGATGGTGTTGAGAGATAGATGGGAGGGGTTGAATGGAGTTGAAGGATGGGACTAATAACAAGATAACCAATGTAAAACATACAGGGTCTGAAAAATGTATGTAGGTTCAGAACTTTTGTGAAATAGCACAGTTACAAATAGAAATCAAACTGGATGGACATCATAAATAGAGGAAGGAATAAAAGCAAACAAAATATAAGTATTGTAAAATAGATTGTCTGTAAAATGTGTATAAGATGTATAAACTGATGGTAGAAGCCTAAGTGCTATTGTTTATTAGTTTACTCCAATTGGGGGTAGGGTTTGCGGGGAATAATAAAGGTATATTCTAAAAAAAGTATGTATGTCTACATAGGTATGTGTATATGTATGCATTTGTGTATATATATGGATATATATATTTACCCCAAAAATATATGGAGGATTGGAAATGATGCAGACAATTACATTGGTGGAAGCAACAATCTTTCCGCAATATTAAGCTGATCCACCCCTTTAAAAAAATAAAAAAATAAATATGTGTATGCGACTAATAATATTTGATTTGGAGTCCTCCTTCGTGGTTATGAGAGGGCACCAGGTCATTGAGGAAGCTGTAGTCATTCAGGAAAGTCACAATTTGGTTCCGTTTTGATCAATAGTGGGCCATTGCCAACCTCGAAATATTTCAATTTGAAACATATTTTAAATATATATATACACTGCTCAAAAAAATAAAGGGAACACTTAAACAACACAATGTAACTCCAAGTCAATCACACTTCTGTGAAATCAAACTGTCCACTTAGGAAGCAACACTGATTGACGATAAATTTCACATGCTGTTGTGCAAATGGAGTAGACAAAAGGTGGAAATTATAGGCAATTAGCAAGACACCCCCCAAAAAGGAGTGATTCTGCAGGTGGTGATCACAGACCACTTCTCCGTTCCTATGCTTCCTGGCTGATGTTTTGGTCACTTTTGAATGCTGGCGGTGCTCTCACTCTAGTGATAGCATGAGACGGAGTCTACAACCCACACAAGTGGCTCAGGTAGTGCAGTTCATCCAGGATGGCACATCAATGCGAGCTGTGGCAAAAAGGTTTGCTGTGTCTGTCAGCGTAGTGTCCAGAGCATGGAGGCGCTACCAGGAGACAGGCCAGTACATCAGGAGACGTGGAGGAGGCCGTAGGAGGGCAACAACCCAGCAGCAGGACCGCTACCTCCGCATTTGTGCAAGGAGGTGCACTGCCAGAGCCCTGCAAAATTACCTCCAGCAGGCCACAAATGTGCATGTGTCTGCTCAAACGGTCAGAAACAGACTCCATGAGGGCCCGACGTCCACAGGTGGGGGTTGTGCTTACAGCCCAACACCGTGCAGGACGTTTGGCATTTGCCAGAGAACACCAAGATTGGCAAATTCGCCACTGGCGCCCTGTGCTCTTCACAGATGAAAGCAGGTTCACACTGAGCACATGTGACAGAAGTGACAGAGTCTGGAGACGCCGTGGAGAACGTTCTGCTGCCTGCAACATCCTCCATCATGACCGGTTTGGCGATGGGTCAGTCATGGTGTGGGGTGGCATTTCTTTGTGGGGCCGCACAGCCCTCCATGTGCTCGCCAGAGGTAGCCTGACTGCCAATAGGTACCGAGATGAGATCCTCAGACCCCTTGTGAGACCATATACTGACACATGCACATTTGTGGCCTGCTGTCCAGGCCCCTTGACTTTTTCCACATTTTGTTACCTTCCAGCCTTATTCTAAAATTGATTCAATGTTTTTTTTCCCTCATCAGTCTACACACAATACCCCATAATAACAAAGACATTTTTTTTTTTTTTTGTCTTTATATATATATATATATATATATATATATAACATTTACATAAGTATTCATAATCGTTACTCAGTACTTTGTTTGGCAGCGATTACAGCCTAGGGTGTTCTTGTGTATGATGCTACAAGCTTAGCACACCTGTATTTGGGGAGATTCTCCTCTGCAGATCCTCTCAAGCTCTGTCAGGTTAGATGGGGAGCGTTGCTGCACAGCTATTTTCAGGTCTCTCCAGAGATGCTCGATCGGGTGCAAGTCTGGGCTCTGGCTGGGCTCAAGGACATTCAGAGACTTGTCCCAAAGCCACTTCTGCGTTGTCTTGGCAGTGCGCTTAGGGTCGTTGTTCTGTTGGAAGGTGAACCTTTGACCCAGTCTGAGGTCCTGAGCGCTCTGGAGCAGGTTTTCATCAAGGAACGCTTTGTACTTTGCTCTGTTCATCTTTCCCTCTCCTGATTAGACTCCCAGTCCCTGCTGCTGAAAACATCCCCACAGCATGATGCTGCCACCACCATGCTTCACTGTAGGAATGGTTCCAGGTTTCCTCCAGACGTGATGCTTGGCATTCAGGCCAAATAGTTACATTTTGGTTTCATCAAACCAGAGAATCTTGTTTCTCATGGTCTTGAGGGTCCTTTAGGTGCCTTTTGGCAAACTCCAAGTGGGCTGTCATGTGCCTTTTACTGAAGAGTGGCTTCCATCTGGCCACTCTACCATAAAGGCCTGATTGGTAGACTGCTACCAAGATGGTTGTCCTTCTGGAAGGTTCTCCCATCTCCACAGAGGAACTCTGGAGCTCTGTCAGAGTGACCATTGGGTTCTTGGTTACCTCCCTGACCAAGGCCCTTTTCCCCCGATTGCTCAGTTTGGCTGGGCGGCCAGCTCTAGGAAGAGTCTTGGTGGTTCCAAACTTTTTCCATTTAAGAATGATGGAGGCCACTGTGTTTTTCGGGACTTGCAAAGGGTCTGAATGCTTAGGTAAATAAGGTATTTCTGTTTTTTTTTAAACTGGTTTCGCTTTGTCATTATGGGGTATTGTGTGTAGATTTATTATTTAATCCATTTTAGAATAAGGCTGTAACGTAACAAAATGTGGAAACAGTCAAGGGATCTGAATACTTTCCAAAGGCGCTGTACATTGGCAATGACAACTGAAAGAAGTGGGCCTGGGGTTGGAATACATCACAAGGCTAGGGCTATTGTTCAGTCAGTTTGTTTATGGAATAGTTGATGGTGCCCCCTAGACTCAAACTCTCCAGCTGTGCTCATTTCCGCTCCTTGTCCTTGGTTTAATTATGACAGCAGCAGCAGTCAGTCAGTGGTTGGTAATGTAGGAGAGGGTGTTAAGGCCAGTGTTGGGTACAGGAGGTTAGGCTAGCTCTCCTACCGCTAGTGGAGCAGACGCCCAGGAGATGTTTCCTGCTGCTCTGCCCGGTGCTCCTATGAAGCCCTCACATTAACAGTACTTATTAAGTTCAGACTTTTACTATAACAAAGCTGAGTTCAGGAAAGAACTGACTGAACCGAACCTGTCTGATGCCAGCTTTTACTTACTTCTCTGTGTATAAGTAAAGGTTTTTAAAGCAAATACTACTACATGAAGTTACAGCATGTTTTCAACAGGTTTCTCTCTTGCTGCCTTACACCAGAGCATTTCCTATCACCCTATCAGGGAAAGGCCTCTTTCTGTTGCTTATACACTGTTGTTTAGATTAGATTAGTTTGTTTTTAATGAAACTGGTATTTTTTCATAACGTAAAGTTCCTGTATGATTTTATTCATGAGGCCTCACCAGGGTATAAAGAAGCCTTAGATTAGGAATGAAGTTGAATGTCAGCGCAAACAAACTGGCCTCATTTTAGGTGGCATAACACTGCATAATGTGTTAGTGGGTATTAGTGCCTGCTGCAAGTTTCTGAATAAACAAATGATCTAGCTACTAAGGAAATGAATGCTTAATGCTATGAACTGTGGTAGTTGAGTGTGAATATCCAGTAGGTCTGACTCCCTTACCTGGACATACTTGGCTGTTTCATCATAAGCTCTAGATTTCTTGTCGATCAAGTGTATGGTGGGCTACACTTTATTGGCTTGAATTTAGCCTAGTGGCCCAGTCAGTCACATTAGGTTTTATGTGTTTGTGTCACCATCCCTGTTGGATAATCCTGAAACTTTCTGCGATAACATTTTCCCCTCTGAATCACAGGCACTACTGTATAATGGTGCCACACAGCCCTCCCCCCTCACACCTCCCCACTAACAGGATACACTAAAGTCTCTTTGCAATGCAAGTTTGTATATTTTTTTGTGTACTTAGTTTAATACACCGTTCATTTTAGTGGTTAAATGGCGCTGCAATGGATAGCTGCAGTTTTACGGGCTTCTGTCCAATTTTGATCACTAACCTCGATTTGGAATATTTCTACTTCAACGAGTCGGCGGTGGAGGACATACTGCTCACCCCAGGCCAAGCCCTAATCCCTGAGACTCGGAAAAGGAAGAGATGACGTAAGAGAGTCTGATGTGCGGGCACCCTGATGAAACTACTTTGGCGAATAAATAATCCGCCACTACCCTTCGTTCTATTGGTGAATGTACAGTCATTGGAGAACAAATTGGATGAGCTCTGTTCGAGACTATCCTATCAACAGGACCTGAAGAACTGTAATATCCTGTGTTTCTCTGAGTCATGGGTTGGACATGGACAATATACATCAAGCTGGTTTTTCTATGCATTGGCAGGGTTGAACGGCAGCCTCGGGTAAGCTCAAGGGGGAGGTGTATGTGTCTTTGTTCACAACTGCTATGCAATCTCTAATATTAAGGAAGTCTCGAGGTTCTTCTCGCCTGAGATAGAATACCTCCTGATAAGCTGTAGACCCCTCAAATTCAACTATGGACCTCAAAGCCAGTTCCAATATATTTTTGAATTGTTCCCCTCTAATCAAGGACTGAATTAGACCTGGAACACCAGGTGTGTGCAGTTCATTATTAGGTTGGACGGAAAACCAGCAGGCTCCGGACCTCGTATGGTAAGAGTTGAATACCCCTGCTGTAGACCATACTATTTACCGAGAGAGTTTTCATCTATATTTTTCGTAGCTGTCTATTTAACACCACAAACCGATGCTGGCAGTAAGGCCTCACTCAACAAGCTGTATAGGGCCATAAGCAAACAAGAAAATGCTTATCCAGAGGTGGCGCTCCTAGTGGCCGGTGATTTTAATTCAGTGAAACTGAATTCTGTTTTTCCTAATACCAGCATGTCATCTGTGCAACTAGAGGAGACAAAACTCTAAATCACTTTTACGCCACACACAGAATCGCATACAAAGTTCAACTTCGCCCTCCATTTGGCCAATCTGACCATAACTTTATCCTCCTGATTTCTGCTTACAAACGGAAATCAGGAGTGACACGCTCAATATGGAAGTGGTCCGATGAAGCAGATGATAAGCTACAGGACTGTTTCCTTCCCTAGCACAGACTGGAATATGTTCCGGGATTTATCCGATGGCATTGAAGAGTTTACCACATCAGTCACCTTCTTCATTAATAAGTGCATTGACAACGTCATCCCCACAGTGACCGTACGGGCATATCCCAACCAGAAGCCAAAGATTACAGGCAACATCCACACTGAGCTAAAGGCTAGAGCTGCCGCTTTCAAGGAGCGGGGCACTAATCTGGACCCTTACATCAAACAGGCAAAGCATCAATACAGGACTAAGATCGAATCCTACTATGTCGGCTCTGATGCTCATCGGATGTGGCAGGGCTCGCAAACTATTGCGGATTACAAAGAGAAACCCAGCCACGAGCTGTCCAGTGAAACAAACCTACCAGACGAGCTAAATACCTTCCATGCTCATTTCGAAGCAAGCCACACTGAACCATGCATGAGAGCACCAGCTGTTCCGGACGACTGTGTGATCACACTCTCTGTAGCTGATGTAAGACCTTTAAACAGGTTAACATTCACAAGGTCGCCGGGACAGACAGATTACCAGGACACGTACTCAGAGCATGCACTGACATTTTCAACCTCTCCCTGACCCACTCCTACATGTTTCAATCAGACCACCATAGTCCCTGTGCCTAAGAACACTAAGGTAACCTGCCTAAATGACGATTGGCCCTTAGCACTCACATCTGTAGCCATGTAATGCTTTGAAAGGCTTGTCATAACTCACATCAACACCATCATCCCAGATACCCTGGACCCACTCCAATTCACATACCTCCCCAACAGATCCACAGATGATGCAATTTATATTGCACTCCACACTGCCCTCTTCCACCTGAACAAGTACAACACCTATGTGAGAACAATGTTCATTGACTACAGCTCACTGTTCCAGACCATAGTGCCCTCCAAGCTCATCACTAAGCAAGGGACCCTGAGACTGAACACCTCCCTCTGCAACTGGATCCTGGACATCCTGACACGCCGCTCCCAGGTGGTGAGGGTAGGCAACAACACATCCGCCACGCTGACCCTCAACATGGGCTCCCCTCAGCAATGCGTGCTTTGCCCCCTCCTGTACTTCCTGTTCACCCATGACTGCGTGGCCACGCACAACTCTGACACCATCATTAAGTTTGCTGATGACACGACTGTGTTTGGTCTGATCACCGACGATGAGACAGACTATAGGGAGGAGGTCAGACACCTGGCATTGTGGTGCCAGGACAACAACCTCTCCCTCAACGTCAGCAAGACAAAGGAGTTGATTGTGGACTACAGGAAACAGAGGGCCGAGCACGCCCCCATTCACATCAACTGGGCTGTAGAGGAGCGGGTCGATAGCTTCCTGTTCCTCGCCGTCCACATCACTAAGGATCTATCATGGTCCCCACACACAAACACAGTAGTGAACAAACAGTCTTCCCCCTCAGAATATGTTGCATGGGCCCTCAGATCCTCAAAAGTTATACAGCTGCACCATTGAGAGCATCTTGACTGGCTGCATCACCACTTGATATGGCAACTGCTTGGCATCTGACCGCAAGGCGCTACAGAGGGTAGTGCGTACTTTACTTATGTAGATAAGGTATTTCTGTTTTATAAAATTATACATTTGCAAAAATGTCTAAACAGTTTTTGCTTTGTCATTATGGGGTATTGTGTGTAGATTGCTGAGGAAATATTTTAATTTAATCCATTTTGAATAAGGCTGTAATGTAACAAAATGTGGAAAAAGTTGAGGGGTCTGAATACTTTCCGAAGGCACTTTATATAGCCAATTATCGTTTCTCATTGTGTTTTTATTATTACTTTTACTATTCTGTGTTATTACTTTTCTATTATTTCTCTATCTGCATTTTTGGCGAGGGCTCATAAGTCAGCATTTCACTGTTAGTCTACACTTGTTGTTTACTAAGCATGTGATGAATAACATTTGATTTTATTTGACTTAATAGGCAGTGTGCAGCTTAAGAAACCTCAGGAGCTATGGTTGCTGTGGCCCATCATCTGTTTGTCTGATTTAATTTGAGCTTTGAATTCTGAGAAGTATTTTGTGAATGTTCGTAATCTAGTCGCCACAGTTGATCAGGTAGGCTACAGTAAAAGAGAGGATTCATTTGGAAATGGACTGTATAGGTGGTCTGGATTCAGACATTATTACAGTAAATGGATTATAATCAATCCCTTGTCACAGTCTAGTAGTCTTGTCCTGGGATTGTATTTCATTTTCTATGCATTGTGTTTGTAAGGTCCCTGGCTGTCATGCAAGTACTCCACAACTCATAACCTTGTAGGTGGGTGTGCTTCACAATATCAGGTGACTCAGCAGTAGTTTTGGCTTACAGCATGGGCCGACTGATTACACTGGGCATGCATACCTCTCTTCTCTTAGAGCAGGGGGGGGGGGTGTCTGTCTCTGTATCCGACTGTAGCATACCTGCTCATGTCAGTCAGCCACACAATGGACAGGTTAGTGCTGTGGAGAGCTCTGCCCATGGGGTCTCTGGCTGCTTTCATCACTCCTATTAGGCTGGGTGAAGGGATGCACAAACTACAGGTTCCCTCTGCGCTCCTGCTTGGGCAGCCGCCAGGTTAAATGAGGCCCATTTGTGTCTTAATGGGTGCAGGACAGCCACACCTGCATTAGGCTAGCACGGGTCTACTTATCAGGCTCTTCTCTTGGGCCTCATGGAGGAGCGTGCATTTACATTTGAGTCATTTAGCAGACGCTCTTATCCAGAGTGACTTACAGGAGCAATTAGGGTTAAGTGCCTTGCTCAAGGGCACATTGACAGATTTTTCACCCAGTAGGCTTGGGAATTTGAACCAGTGACCTTTCGGTTACTGGCCCAATGCTCTTAACCACTAGGCTACCTGTCATCCTACTGGAGGGAAGATGCACAGATGTCTACTGCCAGTCATGAGGTCCCATACGCCACAAGGCCAGGGCCCATGACATCATCCTTTTCACAGCTGTCTTGTTCAACTGCCTTAAAGGAATGATCGAAGTGCAGCATATTTATTTGTTGTGTAATTAGTATTCTCTCTCCTAGATGTACATTTATGGACATTTGGCAAACAAGCAGGCACTTTTGGAAGGGACGCTTTTAAGGGTTACTTATGATTGAGTGTGTGAGTGTACCAGCCAAGGTTTTTAGGACACTAGTATGAGGAATCCAGTGGCCTGAACTATAGAGGTTGTATCATGGGCTGGGTTAGGGTGCACCACTGACACACAGCTGATTCCACACATGTATATGTTTACCCAAATACATGTGAGGCTGCTCCCACTGTCATATACTGTTACTCAGAATGCATATCACGTATTTGTCAGATGTTTATTTTTTAAATGGACTTTTAGTGAAGGAAATAGCTACAGTAAACCAGTCTGATGGAGTTGACTTCAATAAAATTGTCTGTTTGCTATTATATGATATGGAACACACACACACACATCCAGTTACACTGCTTTACGTGTTCAGGGCAGATCTGTTTCGATTAGAACATTAGAACAACTCTTCCTGAGAGTTGTGCAGATAGACTTCCTGTTTACCCACTTCTTCACCAGTGATACAGAGTTTCCCATCAACACTGGCCATTCTTGGCACTATGCAGGGTACATACTGGCATCAGAGTTGCCAACAATATCAATATGTCCACAGACCATTATCTTCAGGCTGTGAGTAGACCAGACCTAAAGCCGCTGTAAAAGCCTCCAAAGGAGAGAAGCTGCAGCCATACAATAGGGATGGTGCAGATCAGGGTGCAGTGAATCTTCAGATCGTAGGTGGTATGTATGATAACTGAGGTGTAGGTTGAGACTAGGCTGAGTAGATAGCAAAGGGACTGCGGTGATAAATCGTCACAGCTCCTGACCCCCCCCCCCGTTTTGGGAAATGTTTGTCTGGCTGACAAACAATCGCTGGCTGAGGGCCAGGGGGGGACGCTGCCAAACAGGCCCCCCTCCCCCTTTCGTCAGTGTCCCATGCACCATGGCCAGCACACACATCCTGTCTTTGTGGGTCAGGAATGCCAGGAATCCAGACTTCTGCCCTAATCCTCCCACCCCTCCTTCCCCTACAAGGTGTTCTCTCTCAAACATTCCCAGAATCCTGGTGGTTTCAGCCCAGTGGCCTGGGTGTCTGGGTGTGGCTCAGGTCTCTCTCTCTCTCCACAGTGCTCATCCATCCCCACATCAGTGGCAGGCAGGTAGCAACACCTGCTCTCCGTGGTTTCCCCTGCTCCCACTGATCTTAACACACACAGATTCCTGCTGCCTCAACTCACAACATAGCCATGGCGGTTTTTATCTTTGGTTTTTCATTTTGGTTCATTCCTCGCAATTGTTGGATTTCTGAAGTGGTTTTGGTATTCAAAGAAATACACGTTATTCTAAACCGTTATTATTTATATCCTATTTGATGCTTTTTAGGATTTGCCTTCGTAGATGAAGCTGTGTTGTCGTTGTGGTTTTGTGAAGGTGAACTGGGTTAAGTGAGGACAGGTCTGACAAATAGAGCAAAGATCCACAGAAATGGTTCCTATTTATGTTCTTTGCCTTCTCCTGTGGTGTGAGAGACTATATTCCCACTCACTCCTTTCTCCCGCTTTGCAGGTTTTCAGTTGCCTCATCAAATGTGCTAAATTATGTTTCCTGTGTTTCATAACAGAGAGAGCCAAGGCCTAACGCAGGGCCTTCCTGCCCTCGAGCAAAACACTTTATATTACTCTGGGATGACAATGGCAATGTTTAGTTTTTCCTACCGAACATGGGAACCTGTAGAAGATACTTTTTTTTGTCCTGGAATGTGGCCATTAGGAAAGAGATGGAGGGAACACAGGATACGTGTCCTGGCCTGGGCAGTGTGTTCCAGTGGGGTTTCTGGGGCCAGCCCGGCCAGGTAATAGAATGTTTGAAGAGTTGTACGCACAGATTTTCTCAGCTATCTGCATAACCACTTCCCCTATTAAAGTGGATTCTACGCCAGAGCGGGATTCCCCACTAATTTTTCCCATGACACCTGCACTTGTTTTTCTGTTTCCAGTATCGGTCTTAGCTTAGGTGATCCTCATTGTCAAACACTGCTCATATGCAGGAATAGTCCCAAAAGTGCAAACCACACCCATCTGGCACTTCAGGCAGGCTTAATCAAATGCTCAACCTATTTGAAAGAAATCAAATACTATTTGAAGTTACTCCACACTTAGCTTTGCATATTGTGAATTTACCAGCAATTAGCTATTCTTGTAGTTTATCAATAGCATTAGGGACATATAAGTAATACGATGTCAGTGCACTGAAGTGCCTACAGTACTGTGTTCATAATATAACCATGCTTTCTCATTTCTCATAGCAATGTAGCAAAGGTGCAATTTCTTTCTCTCCTACTCCACTCACTGAATCCCCCTCCATACACTTTCCCTTACTCCTTAAGAGGAGAGCTGATGTCACAGGGAGGGGGCGGTCTGCCTGTGTCTATAAGTACAGGCACCACAGAGGGAATCTCTATATGAAGGGAAGCTAACCCTAGCTGAGCTGTGCTGACACTGTAGGAGAGCAAACACCAAACTAATGTAGCTTTTAGTGCGCTCGCACAGAACTATGCATCGGTTCAGATGAATGAATAGGTAAGCTGACAGATCAACAGACTTCTCTCCTCTCTGGACTCACGTGCAGGTTCTGGACAGTATATCGTCACAGCCACCAGGTTTCTATTCTCCATCTAACGACATCTGATTGTAATTTTGGGAAGTACGCTTTCAGGATGTTTTCTCTGGTTAGTTTGCGAAGGACTGTTTCTACCCTGTTCGTTCTCCTCTCCAGTGCTGCTGTCATGGTGAGTTTCATAGATGCATACTTACCTGCCTGCCCTCTTTTTTTCCTTTATTTTCCATTCTCTCTTTCTCTCTACATTTTGCATTATTTTATTTACGATGTGTTTCTACTTTCCCCAAAAGTTTTTTTTACAAAAATAATTGTTTAACTTTTTTGTTTTTTTGTTACAATGAAGAGAGACACTCAAGTATGAGACTATACTACAGTACTACTAGTCATAGTAAAGACGAGGCTGCACCTCTACCCTACTGTTGCTGTACGGACCCCAACACATCTGTAACACTGACACTGCTCTCTCTCTCAGGTGGAGAGTGACTGTCCTGCCCAGTGCTCATGTGGCCCATCACCCCCATTGTGCCCAGTGGGCGTTAGCTGGGTGACAGACGCTTGTGGCTGCTGTAAGGTGTGTGCCAGGCAGTTCAACCAGGACTGCAGCCCCAGCCAGCCCTGTGACCACATCAAGGGTCTGCACTGCCACCTGGGGGCTGGGGGAGACCCAGAGAGAGGCCTGTGCCGAGGTAAGGACCAGGAGCACCCCTAACATCAGCAGGAGAGAGGTGGTTGGGCCAGTATGGGAGGATGCAGAAGTATGGGTGTAGCAGCTGGGTATGGGGATTTCAGAATTATAGTAGAAATGTTATCATTCAAGTAGATAAATGCTCATCATCATTGTAACACTGCCATAGTGGTATAAAGTCCACTGTGCTGATAATGTGTCTGTGTGTCTCCCTAGCGGAGGCCAAGGGCCGGTCCTGCGAATTCAGCGGGCGTGTTTACCAGCATGGAGAGGACTTCCAGCCCAGCTGCCAGCACCAGTGCAGCTGCATGGACGGGGTGGTGGGCTGCATGCCACTCTGCCCCCACCAGGTGTCCCTGCCCGACTGGCGCTGCTCCCGGCCAAGGCTGGCACGGCCCTTGGGCCGCTGCTGTGCGGAGTGGGTCTGTGACGACAACAACCACATCAGTGAGGACCCAGAGGAACCTCCACAGGCAGCCCTGCAAAACCCAAAAACCCTCCCAAACCACATCAACAATCAGCTCCAGGAACAGCCCCACTATCAGGCCAGCACTGGAGTCACCTTTAGAGGTACAGTCAACAACCTATCCCAATGTCTCATTCTTCCACAGTCCCTATCCAGGCATAATCCTATCTTCGTCATAATCTGAACCTTGTATGTTTCTCTTAATTGTAACCTTGTATGTTTCTCTTAATTGTAACCCTGTATGTTTCTCTTAATTGTAACCCTGTATGTTTCTCTTAATTGTAACCTTGTATGTTTCTCTTAATTGTAACCTTGTATGTTTCTCTTAATTGTAACCCTGTATGTTTCTCTTAATTGTAACCCTGTATGTTTCTCTTAATTGTAACCCTGTATGTTTCTCTTAATTGTAAACTTGTATGTTTCTCTTAATTGTAACCTTGTATGTTTCTCTTAATTGTAACCCTGTATGTTTCTCTTAATTGTAACCTTGTATGTTTCTCTTAATTGTAACCTTGTATGTTTCTCTTAATTGTAACCCTGTATGTTTCTCTTAATTGTAACCCTGTATGTTTCTCTTAATTGTAACCCTGTATGTTTCTCTTAATTGTAACCCTGTATGTTTCTCTTAATTGTAACCCTGTATGTTTCTCTTAATTGTAACCCTGTATGTTTCTCTTAATTGTAACCCTGTATGTTTCCCATAGTCTTTACCTTGTATGTTTCTCATGATTCCCTGTCCCCTCCTTTCACAGAAGTGGTGCCCCTCCTCAGGTCCCAGGTGTCGCTAAGCGCCAGATGCTTCCCGCAGACCACTGATTGGACGGAATGTTCCACTACCTGTGGGATGGGCATCTCCAGTCGGGTGACCAATAACAACGCAGACTGCCGGCTTGTCAGAGAGACACGACTGTGTCAAGTCCGCCAATGTGACCTGCGACTTACCCCAGCAATCAAGGTAAAATGAGCCTCCTCTCAATGTCTGATATGTTTGTGGGAAATTATGAAGCATACAAGTAGAGCACATAGAACATGTTAATATTTCATTTTTGATGATGAGAACCTTTTCAATATGACTATTTATTATGGTTTATGTAGCTCAGTTGTCTAACTGTGTGTTTGTTAACTGTCCAGAGGGGAAAGAAGTGCCAGCGTTCAGTGCGCCCTCAGGAGCCAATCAGCATCAACTTTGCTGGCTGCTACACAGCACGGCACTATCGACCTCGCAGCTGCGGCTCCTGTGCGGACAGACGATGCTGCACCCCTTCACTGACCCGCACCGTCCGCCTGCGCTTCCACTGTCCCGACGGAGAGGGCTTCACACGCAACGTCATGTGGATCCAGCGCTGCAGCTGCAAGAAGAGCTGCAACGATCACGGCTCCCCCTCAAGGCCCTCTGTCAGCCTACACAATGACATCCACACCTTCAGGCACTGAGTCAGGATTAGGAGGATGCCCAACCCTAGCCTCGACACACTGGATAGGGCTAGGGCATGCTAGTCTCTCCCCATCTTCCATACGCCCTCTGCCCACGGATAGCCCTGCCTTTCAGCCCCTTCCTGGACACCAGTGTGGCTGGCAGCCTCTCTCCGCCTGCACCAGCGCCAGACTATGGGAGAGAGAGAGCTAGGTGGCCGCTCCCCCCAACCATGCAGAACCATTGCTTGCACTTTAAGCTTCCTGACACGTTGCCTCCAGTTATCCAACATGAGAGATGGGTAGCTATTTGGTGCAACTCTCTGCGGCTAGGTCCAGTCCCCCTTCCCTGCTGATGACCCAGCCACGGAACTGTTCCGGTGGAGGAAGGGACAGCACTGAGCACAACAGACTAGATGGCCTGATGTCACTTTCTTGATGTCATGTTGGACTTGTGGGTGAAATATGTAAATGAATCCTCTGCTTTTCACCCTTTTATTATTAATTATTTTTATTTGTTAACATTGTCAAGTCCCTCTATAACCACAGTGGGGGGAAAAGAAAGGAACTTGTATGCATGTATATGAGGGACATATTACTTTTTGTCATAATGTGTAAAGATGTGATGAGCGATGACCATAGGCAATCCCATACATTAATGTATGATGAAGTGTTTTGTCTGATACATTGATGGTCGAATGAGGACAGGACGTCATCAATGATTGTACCTGTATGTTACATGTTGTAAAGTGTTTGTGTGTGTGTGTGAGAGAATGAAAGGGTGAGAAAACAGAGTGTTTACATGTGTGTGTGTTTGTACACTATACTCTGTAATATGACAGACTTCACTCTTTGTTGAGTGGCAATTTATACAGATCACCTCATTTTCCGGGGTGTGTTTTTATTGCCTCATAGTATGGAGACTTTCTTATACTGGAGGGAAGATTTTATTATATATATATATTTAAGATTTATATATTGTTTGAATTCTTATCAATAATTCTCTGATACATCAAATAAAACCTTCAACACGTGCTCTGTCTTGTGCTTCTCTGAGAGGTGTGTCAGGTGGATGGTGATTTAGATGACAGCATAGGGTGGTTGGTCTGGAATGCTGCTGTAAGGAGGGCAAACATGAGTCTCTCCTGAGTTTGGACAGACTCACAGAAGGGGGTACAGTGCATTCAGAACGTATTCAGACCCAGAATTTTGTTACGTTACACCCTTATTCTAAAATTGATTACATTCGTTTTTTCCCTCATCAATATACACACAATACCCCATAATGACAATTAAAACACTTTACTCAGTACTTTGAGGCGCATTTGTCAGCGATTACAGCCTTGAGTCTTCTTGGGTATGACACTACAAGCTTGGTACACCTGTATTTGGGGAGTTTCTCCCATTCTTCTCTGCAGATCCTCTCAAGCTCTGTGAGGTTGGATGGGGAGCGTCGCTTCACAGCTATTTTCAGGTCTATAAAGATGTTCGATCGGGTTCAAGTCCGGGCTCTGGCTTGGCAACTCAAGGACATTGAGACTTGTCCCAAAGACACTCCTGCATTGTCTTGACTGTGTGCTTAGGGTCGTTGTCCTGTTGGAAGGTGAACCTTCTCCCCAGTCTGAGGTCCTGAGCGCTCTGGAGCAGGTTTTCATCAAAGATCTCTCTGTACTTTTCTCCTTTCATCTTTCCCTCAATCCTTCTCCCGTGATTGCTCAGTTTAGGAAGAGTTTTGCTGGTTCCAAACTTCTTCTATTTACTGTGTTCTTGGGGACCTTCAATGCTGTAGACATTTTTTGGTACCCTTCCCTAGATCTGTGCCTCGACACAATTCTGTCTCTGGACAATTCCTTCAACCTCATGGCTTGGTTTTTGCTCTGACATGCACTGTCATCTGTGGGACCTTTATATAGACAGGTGTGTGCCTTTCCAAATCATGTCCAATCAATTGAATTTACCACAGGTGGACTCCAATCAAGTTATAGAAACATCTCAAGGATGAGCAATGGAAACAGGATCCACCCTGAGCTCAATTATGAGTCTCATAGCAAAGGGTCTGAATACTTATGTTAATAAGGTATTTATGTTTTTGCAAACATTTCTAAAAAACAGTTTTTTGTCATTATGGGGTATTGTGTGTAGATTGATAAACATATTGGAAGGGGTCTGAATACTTTCTGAATGCACTGTAAGTCTGGCACTTAACTTGATGAAGTACCTTAGGGCTAGGAGTACATAACTCCAAAGAGGGGTGCAGTGCTGAAAGCCAGCCTGTTGTTTTGGCGTTAGGGTCTCCAGTGAGGCCGCGGCCAGTGCTCTAGCCAGGTTTATGTTCCCTCATATCCTTCAACATAATGTACAGGCTGGTCTCTGGATCACAAACATCACAGCAGCCTCCCAAATTCCACACCCTGTCCTCCTCCCCATCTCATATGTCTCCCCCTGTCCATCTATCCCACCCTGACCTCCTCCCCTGTCTATCCCACCTCTCTTTACAGACCTGTCTGTCTGCTTAGTGTGCTAGTTGTCTAAATGGTGACTCTGAGGTTATCACAGCATGGGCCTACTGTTTAATGTATTTAGTACATCTCATTGTATCACCTATCCACATCCTCAATGTAATCAGCTTAGAAATGTAGGTTTGGACACATCAAGCATACACTACAGGGTTGGAGCAGGGCCGTCCCTAGCCACTAAAACAACCACTTGGGGCCCCGCAGTTGTTAGGGTGTCCCCGACCAAGTTTTTAGGAATTCAGTTGGGGTCTCAACTTACTGTTGAGAGTTAAAACAGTATAACATACAAGGTGTAGTTTCGAAATTTGGTTGTGCATCATACATTTTTTTTTTGTTATGTCATTCACCGACAGTCACTCAATTAGCCCATGTCAGCTAAAAAAATTCAGATTGGTAAATGAGTCTAGCCAGCTATCTAAACGAATTACCAACTGGGCACACCGGGTACGTGCTCAGATGCCCTGACCTCCAGGGGGCCCCCATTGATTATCTTAGTCAAAATACAGAAATACAGCTGGTATGATGCTGCTTTGCTTCATATGATGCAAAATGCATCATACCGACTGTATTTCTGTATATTGAAATGTATATATCTTGAAAGCTTGATTGCTGACATGCAAAACATTTTGGGACTATATGATAGTCCTAAAAAATACCAAAAAATAGATTTGGGTGGAATTTTCCTTTAACATGGCATAAGCCATGGCAAAATGTGTAGAATTTCAGGAAATTTGCTTCAAAACTGCACATATTTCTCCACCCTGTGGCAAAATGTGTAAAATTGCCCCCAAAAGGCTAGGGCAGGTCTTAGGTTAGAGATAAGGCTGGGAATAGGGCTACAATTCGTTTATTATAGGCCTATGCAACCTCCTTTCATTTTGTTCACTGGTCCAATGACAGACAAAAATCAACAGAGCACACATGGCATTCCATCATCACCATAGAGACGGCAGTACTATCTGCCATTGTCGTCACTAGAGGCATAACTCCTATTGGCTGTATCCCATCTGACTGTACCACGTTTCCCCGAAGACTATGGTCTGTAGTGTTTGTATAGTAGGGCTATTTGGTGTTGTAAATTTAGGGAAAGACTATCATCCTCAGACTTATTGTACACTAAAGCATGTGTCCCAGGACAACGTTTGACCAAAAGGCTGTCAAAGAGCTGCTCTTGTATTTCAGTGAAAGCCATGGCAATATGAGGACTGGGGAGGAGGTTATAGGAGGTTGTGTGAAAGAACAACTTAGGGTCCAGTCCACATTAAACAAAAGCTTTGTGATGTACTGTAGTTGACATACACTGAAACATATGAAAGCACAGCATCCGGTGAAAGGAGCGTTACTCATGAAGGCGGTGAGTGTATGCAGTTCTCTCCCCTGTGAAAGTGATTATTTTGGCTGTAGCCTCCTGCTGCGGTGGAGTTTACATTGGCCTGGGCACCAGACTGGAAGGTGTTGTCCAGCCTCACAGTGAAGTGTGAGTTTCAGCATGGCTGTGACATAGGAAAAGGAAATATGTCGGAAATCAACAGGGCCTCTGGGAAGTGGCGGTGGGGGCCTGGGTGGAAGGTTTACTAGAGCAGGAGACACTCCCCAAAACAACCATAGCATCCTCTTTAGAAAACAACTGTTATATAAGCAACAGTTACAAACACCTTTTTCTGAGCAAAACATTTTTCTCTGAGAGGAATGTCACTCTCTTAACATGAGTCAGGTTTAATCAAAAGGTAACTGTTCCAGCAGTTCAGTACTGCAGCCTGGGACAATTGTTTTGTGTTTAAAACACAATTATAACTTGTCCAGCCATACTGTATAACTGTAAAGGATGTTTATACATTGCTGCATGCAAAGGCACATTTACATCTCGAACACTCTGGTGCACAAGTCCGAAAACGTACTGTTTCTGGAAATTTGTGTCAAGTGTCCAGCCTTGTACGGCCCTGCACACGTCCCCTTTATCTCCAATAACAGACCACTTTTGTGCACGGACATGTACGGACGTGTATATGTCCAGAAACGGTTCAGTAAATCCCCTGAAATGACCACACACGTCCACCCATGGACCAGGACACATCTTGAAATTCCAGTGCACGTTTGACATCAGTTGCATTACATCTCAGTCCATGTGTCAGTAAATGACCGTGCCCTTGTTCATGCTTATTCATCCCCCCCCCCCTGAATGTTAGTCATTGATAGCTTGCCTTTGTGGTTGTCACTGGTATATTAAAACACAATTCATTATTGAATGAATTAATCACAGTGAAATATGAATGAATGAAAGCATTATTTAATAATATTTTATTATTATCACACATCAGGGTTCCTACACCTTTTCAGAAATAACATTTGAGCACCACTGTCAAGGTTTAACCAGCACCTCACGACATCACTATCTCTAAACATGTTGTAGTTCCACTTATTAAGCACTTCTTGAAGGATGATAATTCATTTCAGTAGAGCAGGAGAAAGTAATAGTAATAGTATCTGCATTTAGGCTAAGCAGGGCCTGAAACTAAAGTAAACCCCATAAACTCGACCTGGGACACGTAAGCACCAGATGGAAACAGGTAGGCACCAGATGGAAGCAGGTAAGCACCAGATGGCACCAGATGGAAACAGGTAAGCACCAGATGGCACCAGATGGAAACAGGTAGGCACCAGATAGAAACAGGTAAGCACCAGATGGAAACAGGTAAGCACCAGATGGAAACAGGTAGGCACCAGATGGAAGCAGGTAAGCACCAGATGGCACCAGATGGAAACAGGTAAGCACCAGATGGCACCAGATGGAAACAGGTTGGCACCAGATGGCACCAGATGGAAACAGGTAAGCACCAGATGGAGGAATATGAACGAGCTTATTCAAAACAAAAGTGTTTTCAAAAGAATAGAGCACAGCTTGACCCTGGGAGAGTTGACCTATAGTGTTAAGAGGGGTCCGTGGGATCTAGGTTGCCTTGACGAAATCTCCACAGACATGATCCTTGTGGTATGGCTCGCCAAGTATCTTTGTTCCCCCTCTCGCACTATAGTTTTTGAGAAAGGGCAGTACACCTCACTCCAGAAGTAAGGTGGCTTGACGAACCACACTGATTTACTGTTTTGCAGGCTATCCTCCTCATCGCTCATCAGGTCCACATCAACTTCTCTCCAATGTCTCTCTCATCCTCTGTAAGCACTCAACTGTGCAAAACAATAGAACACAGTAAACAAATGCATCAAGTCATGCATATTCATACAATTCAAGGCTGAACATTACTTTAAAGCCCCAGCAACCCCAGATTGAGAGATATTAAAGGTGGATTCCAACCTTTGACATATATCACTCTGACCTTGATGGTAGATCCCCCAAACAATGTTTGATATCTTGTGAAATTACTGAGATTATTGGTATTATTGGACTATTGTGAAAACACTAGTTGAATTCCATCCACCTGGTTGAAATTGGCTCCACATGCCTTTTGCTCCGTACACTGGATGTATCACAAACATCTACCCAAATGTCATTATTATAATCAACGAGATATGCCACAAGTTATGCATGTGGTACTGGCAGTGCACAGAGTTACAGGCATATGGACTAGAGTAAGAAACCAAAATGTGTACCTAGCTCATGATTACTGTTATTTACAGTAAGACAGTCTTGGCAGTTCTGATACAGAGGCAATTCGTGTTTCAATAAAGTACAGCAATTGGTGATTAATGGAACTACGGGGGACATAGCAGCCACTTTAGACCAGGTGGGTGGTATTCATCGTCTGCTTTCATTCTACTCATCTGGCACAAGAACCTGCAATGGATAGAAGCACAATGTTGTTTTGGTGGCCAGGACACCGGTGCAGGACATTGCTGTTGTATGTAAAAAGGGCATCTGAGAGTTTCACTCTTTGTCTCCTGTATAAACCAGTGGCGGTCGGTGCCGTTTAAGATGAGGGAGGACCAATTTTTTTTTTTATGAGCGCAGCCTTATTTCTATTACAGCATACTGTCATTTATATTCCATTCACCCAGTTCAATGTAACACCGATAGGTTTAGGCTACTACATGATACTCAAATGTTGTTGTTTTTTTGCCGCAACCTAGCCTATGAATTAAAGTTTACAACGTAGGTGCACACAGGTCTAGAGAAAGATTTGTGACAGACAGTGACACATTCAATACCACCTTGCACACAGTTGCAAATGAGAGTTGTTATTGGACAAATTCGGGTATGTTTATCCCCGTTTCGTTCCGTTTGCTTCCATTTAAGAAAGGTTTTTCAACAGAATCGGTGGAATGAATACACCCCTGATGACACAAAAAAAGTTCACTTTCATAACCACATACAAACAGCTCGTTGTATTCCGTCTCGTATCTACATGCTCTTCTCCTCTCACTTTTTCACTTTGCTTGTGGACTTCAATGCACAACACATCAGCTGCCTGTGACCAGGCAAAAAAAACTTTCCAAGCCAAACCTTCAATTCATAACCTCTACACACAGACTACATTGTTGTCACCATATTAGCGATACATTAGTCAAACCAAAAGCTTACCTTGACTTGGAAGAGCTCCGGTGTTGTCAGCTAGCTAACATAGCATCCCTCTGTTTGAGCCACGTGTTTGAGTAGGCTAAACTAGCTAGCTGCAATTTTTAACTAAGTAAGTGAAAGTCAAAAAAATGAATTAAATATAGCTACCTCTGTCTCTTGCTCCTCTTCCATTTTTGAATAAATTAATTTGTTCAAAACTGTTCAACTATTGTTTTTCTCTTTGAGTCACCTACTCACCACATTTTATGCATTGCAGTGCTAGCTAGCTGTAGCTTATGATTTCTGTACTAGACTTATTCTCTGATCATTTGATTGGGTGGACAACATGTCAGTTCATGCTGCAAGAGCTCTGATAGTTTGGAGGATTTCCTCCAGAAGTTATTCAAAATTCCTAATTACTGTGTAAGTCTATGGAAGGGGGTGAGATCCATGAGCCTCCTAGGTTTTGCAATAAAGTAAATGTACACAGAGGAGGACGGAAGCTAGAGGCCCTATGGCTACACCATTCTGCTACCCTACAGAGTGCTGTTGAGGCTAATGTAGAACTTCATTGCGAAACAATGTGTTTTAATCAATTATTTGGTGATGTGAATATGTGTTGTATAGTTTTATCTAAAAAGGATAACTTTTTAAATGTTTCACTATTTTAATTTTTATGAAATTCACTGAGGAGGATGGTTGTCCCCTTCTTCCTCTGACACCCATGCATTGTATGGGCAACAACAGTAAATCTCATTCACACTATTTATACAGTGCTAATTGTACAACCAAATTATAGAAGATGCCTGTGTATTGCATGTAACAAAAACCCATGAACAGCTAGCTAACAACAACATAAGCTAGCTAGTAGGCCGAAATGGTGGGCTAGATAGTACCTAGTGCTGAGCTAGCTAGCATTAGCGGTTAGCAATTAGCATGCGACCATTAGATAATATTTTAGTGAAAGGTTAACTTCTAAAACACATATAATTTTTGTGGTGTATATGTGCACATGTAAATAAACTTACTTTGAGCCATCCTTTGTAAAAAATAAAAACATTTAATAATTTGAGACGCCATACCAGTGAGAAGTTTGGACACGTCTACTCATTCAAGGGTTTTTCTTTATTTTTACTATTTTCTACATTGTAGAATAAGAGTGAAGACATCAAAACTATAAAATAGCACGTTTGGAATCATGTAGTAACCAAAAAAGTATTAAACAAATCAAAATATATTTTATATTTAAGAATCCTCAAATAGCCACCATTTGCCTTGATGACAGCTTTGCACACACTTGGCATTCTCTCAACCAGCTTCACGAGGTAACCACCTGGAATGCATTTCAATTGACAGGTGTGCCTTGTTAAAAGTTAATTTGTGTAATTTTTTCCCTTCTTACTGCGTTTGAGCCAATCAGTTGTGTTGTAACAAGGTAGGGTGGTATACAGAAGATAGCCCATTTGGTAAAAGACCAAGTCCATATTATTGCAAGAACAGCTCAAATAGCGAAGAGAAATGACAGTCCATCATTACTTTAAGACATGAAGGTCAGTCAATCTGGAAAAAAAAGAACTTTGAAAGTTTCTTCAAGTGCAGTCGCAAAAATCATCAAGCGCTATGATGAAACTGGCTCTTATGAGGACCGCCACAGTAAAGGAAGACCCATAGTTACCAACCTCAGAAATTGCGGCCCAAATAAATGCTTCACAGAGTTCAAGTAACAGACACATTTCAAGATCAACTGTTCAGAGGAGACTGCGTGAATCAGGCTTTCGCGGTCTAATTGTTGCAAAGAAACTACATCTAAATGACACCAAGAAGAAGAAGAGACTTGCTTGGGCTAAGAAACACGAGCAATGGACATTAGACCGGTGAAAATTTGTCCTTTGGTCTGACATTTTTGGTTTCAACCGCCGTGTCTTTGTGAGACGCAGAGTAGGTGAATGGATGATCTCTGCATGTATGGTTCTCACCGTGAAGCATGGAGGAGGAGGTGTAATGGTGCTTTGCTGGTGACATTGTCAGTGATTTATTTAGAATTCAAGGCACACAACCAGCATTGCTACCACAGCATTCTGCAGCGATATGCCATCCCATCTGATTTGCGCTTAGTGGGACTATAATTTGTTTTTCAACAGGACAATGACTCAACACACCTCCAGGCTGTGTAAGGGCTATTTTACCAAGAAGGAGAGTGATGGAGTGCTGTATCAGAGGACCTGGCCTCCACAATCGCTCGACCTCAACCAAATTGAAATGGTTTGGGATGAGTCGGACTGCAGAGTGAAGGAAAAGCAGCCAACAAGTGCTCAGCATATGTGGGAACTCCTTCAAGAATGTTAAGCATTCCAGGTGAAGCTCCTTGAGAGAAGGAAGATTCTTTGAAGAATCTAAAATCTAAAATATATTTTGATTTGTTTAACACTTTTTTGGTTACTAAATGATTCCATATGTGTTATTTCATAGTTTTGATGTCTTCACTATTACTGTACAATGTAGAAAATAGTAAAAATAAAGAAAACCCCTAGAATGAGTAGGCGGGTCCAAATCTTTGACTGGTACTATATATATATATATGTAAAGGAAAACCTACACTGGGTGGACGTTTTCTGCAGACCACTGTTTTCCAGTACACTGAAGTTCTAGCTGTTCAGCGCCCAGTGATGAGGAGACAGTAGGCCTACAGCACAAGAGAACACTGTCCTCTACTGGCACTTAGGAAGCAGTGCAGAAATATACTTAAATTCATAAATGCACATTTTGATTCTGAATAGAACTCGAAGCAAAAGTTAACTGAAACAGCTGTAACACTGCCCCTGGGTTATGTTTATGGTCACGGTTAGGGTTATGGCTTGGGTTAGGGTTGAGCCGGGGTGTGGACATGAAGCTAGGGTTAGGGTTACGACTAGGGCTCTCCCTTAGACCCAATGTGCAGGAGCCTGGCTCCAGCTCAATTTAACCACTGTGTACTACTCTTATAATACTAAGATTCAGTCTTATTTTGAACTTTTTTTTATTTTCCAGGCATTATTGTTTACCCCCCAATTCTTCATTTATTAAGATAAATATGGTATACATCATTTAGCCTAAACAATATTAGCCTATATTCAAATAAATGTATTGCCACATCCTCCCCTAACTTTTCTTAACAGTAAATGTAAATGTCTATTAAAATTCAAATTTGTATGATTCTGAATAGACTAAATCATGCATGGAAGTGGAAGTGGTTCATTTTAAGCGTTTTAATTGCACATATGAATTGTGGAAAGGATTGTCATATTTGAAAACAGTTATCGTTTAGTTCCATCTAATGAGAATATGAATGTACAATGGGCATCTATAAACACATACATCATTTTGACAGTAACCCCACCCCTGACAGTTGACTGGCTGCGCACACTGCATGTTCAAAACGTCACCATAAAGCGAATTAAATAGCCTACCCGCTTGTGCAATTCAGTAAATAGTGTTGCTGTCAAAGACGCTAGTCATAGTTGAGAGTCGGATGATAAATCTAATTGATGAAAAAAAAACATGGTTTATACCATCTCTTTAAAACCAATTTAGTTACATTGTATCAAATGGTATCTTTGAAAACGTGCGCTTTTTCCTTTTTGACATTGCTTCAATTCGTTTTAAATAACCAGTTAAACCATCGCAAATGTTTCGCTTTATTTGTTTGATATGGATATCAGAGAAGCGCTAGATTGTCACAGTCTGGATTAGCTATTGTTGAAAGATTATCCGCTGTCATCCATTGGATTGATTTGTATTATTATTATTTTTTACAACTGAACTTCTTCACGTCTGAATTATCTGGAACGCACATCAAGGTGAGCATCTCTCTGTTCGCTGTGGTGTGCAAATTAGCCTATTTTTCATAACCAAAACAGAGCTAACCGTAATGTTCATATGAATTTGTATTACATACAGGCTATCTTTACCGCATCTTGATTCTCTGTTGCATGCTGGTTCGAAGTTCAACCAAGAGCCTCCTGTTTTAAGACTGCTATTCTGTTTTCATGCAAGGGCATCATCCACACTCTTCTGTGTTTCACTGTATGATTTCCTCTATTTAAAAAAAACGTACTATTCATAAACCAGGACCTTACTCATAGGAAAGTGTTCTGTATGAATATATATAGCTCCCTTGTCTTGTGGAATATAAATCACGGTCTTCCCCAAATATTTCATCCAACTTGAATAAACTTGAATATAATTTGCAGAAACCTGGATGCTTAGTTAAATGGGTGTTATTTTTGTGGATTGTCATAAAACGTGTTATAAATGTTATATTATTGTTTTTAGTATAATTTAGCCTATTTTGTTCAATCAGTGAACAGATTATTTGTGGAACTCCAATGTTTTTGGGGACTTGTGATGGAGGCAAATTAACACTTTCTAGCTATACCTTGGTATTGTTTGGTATTTGGAATTTAAAAAAAAATGCCTTTAACAACTAATATGGGCACCATCATTAAAACCTACATTTACAGCTTACCTGGCATGTCCTGTAAGAGATTCCTACATGTTCTTGAGCTAGCGAACATACAGAAAGTAAGGATGTGGGGAGTTCCTTTGTCTGAAGGTGTACAGTAGTGAAACATGAGCATGTTGACTAAACACTGTACTTAGTTAAAATTCTTCATGTTGCCCATGCATGCTTGCGATAGTGGTCACCTGTTAGGACTTTGGATAACCTGATCCCTTCCAGTAGTAGTTGTTTTGGGGCTCACTGCTGTCAGGTCAGTTTTTGATAGAGTGAGTGAGGCATTAGGCTATGCATCATATTGGTTGTTGTGTGGCTGTACACTTGTTTGTTTTGAACACTTCAAGCCCCGTCTTAGACAACTGCGGATGAACAGTGTAATGAAGTTGTTAACCAAACCACAGACAAAATCAAAACCATAGTGGATGAGGGAGACGTTGTCAATGAGGTCATTGTAACAGCATGCTACAGTACCTTTCCCATGTCGCTGAAGTGTCAACATTGTTTTTATTTAACAAGAGCTCCTGAGGGCCCAGCATGGTGAACAGTCAGATGGGCGGTGGTGTGGCGTCAGCCCCCAGGTCGTGTGCTGGATGCGGGGGAAAGATCGCTGACCGCTTCCTGCTCTTCTCCATGGAGCGCTACTGGCACACACGCTGCCTCAATTGCTCCTGCTGCCACGCACACCTGGGCGACATCGGCACCACCTGCTACAGTAAAGGAGGCATGATCCTGTGTAGGAGCGACTATATCAGGTGAGGTCCTAATTGGGCTCTGGGGAGAGGACATAACAGGAAGGGGAGGATGTAGACTTTATCTCCCAGGCTAGGGCACTGAGACTGATCTGGCTCTGGGGAGAGGACAGGAAGGGGAGGATGTAGACTTTATCTCCCAGGCTAGGGCACTGAGACTGATCTGGCTCCGGGGAGAGGACAGGAAGGGGAGGATGTAGACTTTATCTCCCAGGCTAGGGCACTGAGACTGATCTGGCTCTGGGGAGAGGACAGGAAGGGGAGGATGTAGACTTTATCTCCCAGGCTAGGGCACTGAGACTGATCTGGCTCTGGGGAGAGGACAGGAAGGGGAGGATGTAGACTTTATCTCCCAGGCTAGGGCACCGAGACTGATCTGGCTCTGCTTTGTGTCTGCAGGTTGTTCGGGCACAGTGGGGCATGCAGCACCTGTGGCCAGTCCATCCCGGCTAATGAGATGGTGATGAGGGCACAGGGCAATGTGTATCATCTCAAGGTAAGACCCCCTGGCAGTTAAGGTCTCACTGTTGTTAGTGTATGTCGTCATCAGTGAATGTGTAACAGTTGTTTGTGTGAAACCCATTTAAATAAGTGCTATACACTGACCTAAAGTTACCTTGTACCTGATGTTAGAGTTTAGCGTTTGCTTATGACGCTAGTTAGACCTGGACTAACCTTGGTTAACCCAGAACTAAAATCTTGCGTATTCTGTTCACGAGAGATTAGGCCTGGACTTTAGTGGCACATTTGGGATGAGGATTCTAACTCCTGTGTCTGTCTTTTGTCCTTAGTGTTTCACATGTGCCACCTGTAGAAACCGACTGGTGCCAGGCGACCACTTCCACTATGTCAACGGCACCATCTTCTGTGAGCACGACCGGCCAGGGGGTGCACTGCTCAGCAGCCACCTGCCCCCACTGCAGAGCAACCCTGTGTTGTCTGACCAGAAGGTGAAAGAGGGACCAGGACCATGAGGCCTTTCACACTTTGACACATTTCACACACACAACCATCATGATAGGAGCCCTACAGACATGCTGTATGTCTAGTAACTAACATTCTATTCCCCCCCTGCTCTTGTCTGTAGGTGTGCTGAGTGCTTAGAGCGGTGCGGTGTGCCTTCATGCTTCCCTTGTCACCAGAGGACCGTCCATCCCTGCTCCCCCTGCTCCCGATACTGTTGTTGTTGACCCTCATCACCAACCACCACCCTGTCTCTTTGACCAGGAGGTTCTTTTTGCTTGCAGTATCTATTTCAGATGTGTTGTGTATATCCATGCTTGAGAGAGTGTACAGATACACAGTGGTGGTGAGTCGTGTGTGTGTGTGTGGTGCAGTGCTGGTCTGTCCATCAAAGACAATATGGACCACATCAACTATTTCAGGACTGAGGCTACGTGTTGTATGTAAAGGACAGCCAACTTTGTGCATATCCAGAACTTTGGTGCTTTTGGACAAATCTTGCAATTTGTAAGGTAATAGTCTGGACCCTGTCTAGGATCTATAGTAAGATTAAAGTAGACAAAAATAAGCTTTCTCATGAACACAACTAAAACCCTATCACTAACAGTGGCATTGCTGTGGTTATTATTGTCAGGGATATCCCATCACTTAGATGATGAACTCACAATCCCTCTCAATGGCCTGTCATCTGTTACTCAGTGATACTTAGACCATCATATGAATCTGCCTGAAGTGAAGGAAGAAGATAAATGTACATTCTTTTTTTACAATGTTATTGTGTGTTTCCCAGTAGAGTTCTATTTCCTTAATAAATGTTGCATTCAATTTAATTTTGGATGCCTGTTCAATATGTGAAATTATCAAATGGAGAGAAAAAAATGCTATTAAAACATTTGACTGTAACGAGGTGAACTGAAGTAATTGAAGTCTATGTGCAGTTGGTTGGTTACATGACACGAGTCTCGTGGTATTATATGGTAGGCTACCACCCGGTTGGTGTTACATTTCCTCCCTGACTGTCCCTGCATTGCTCCCTCCAGCCCTGTATGGTGAAAACATGCCTGATTACCCTGAGGAATGGAATTAGAGGGCTAGAGCCCTGACCGTTTACAGAAGCAATTAAACATGAGTGGTGTATCTGTGCTGCTGTGCTTGCTGCCTGCTGCAGCTCCTGGGAGGCTGAACTTTGGCCATATCCCGTGGCTGACTTTAATAAAGACTAATCTAGAAACCAAGCCTAATTAAAGGGAGGGGCTCCTATGCATCCAGTCAGCATGTAGAAAAAAACATGACAACAATCTGATACTTTTACTGTTTACCATTTTGCAATTAAAAGACACAAGCCAAAGCTTTTCCAATCCCCCTTTGCTGGTCTTTGTTCTCTGTTAGGCTCTGCATTGGTTAAGTTGCTTGAACTTTCTTGTAATGTAAAACTGGACATGACTATGTACATGTAGCATATATAGCCAGACAGGTTTGTAGACTTGAGGAATTAAAGGAAAGTTCCACCCCAAAACGATATTTTGGTATTTGTTTCATTAGTTCATTGTTGACATAGTCCCAAAGTGTTTTGCCTGTCAGCTTTTCAAGATGTGTAACTTTCAAAATACAGAAATCATCCAAATATGATGCATTTAGCATCATATGATGCTGCGTTTTGGGATGATTTCTGTATTTTGAAAGTTCCATATCTTGAAAACTTTAGTGCTAACAAGCATAACATGTTGGCACTATGTCAACAATGGACAAAAGAAACAAATACCAAAAGTTAGTTTTTGGGTGGAGTTTTCCCTTAAGGCTTTAAGAAAACCCAGTCGATAGCAGTCGATAGCATCTGCTGTGCTTTAAATGAGCTCTGTACTTTCACACCTTTGCTAGGAGCATGGCAGCCATAAAAATTACACCTTAATGTGCTTAGCTATTTCAGAAGTCCCACTTGTCATGGTAGGTGCTGATCCTGCATCAATTATTTATTCCACGTTTGATTGAAAAGCATCACGCAAATTCATTAACGTATGCAAATGATCACAATTACAATTATCTTCATATCTATATAGTGAGAAAATAAACCTCTGCACAATCTGAATCCCACCGCACCACAAGTTACACTTTGCATTCAAACCAATCAGGCCTCATCTGCATATCTCTAATTAGCCCAGCATTTTCAGATGCCAATTAGCAGGTCTCATAAAAAGCCTCTCTGCCAAGAGGCGTTGTCTTTTATTAGAGAATTTGCAGGTGTATGGCTCACTGTGTAGTTTCTATCATAAGAAAGTGTTTATACTCACTAATTAATCATATTAACACATGCAAATGAGTGTAATTGCCTTAGCTTCTACGCTTCACGTTGTGTGAAGAGACAGAAATGAGACAGTATATTTTTTTTAGAGGAAGAGAGGATCTGAGTGGTGTCCTTCTGCCCAGACACTCTGATACAGATCCAAGATGGAGTCTCTGTGTCATGATGATGATCCACTGTCTCTGTGCCAGCAGGACTGGCAAGAAGATCATCTCTGTCTTATGATCTTTTGAGAAGCCAACGAGAGAGTTTGAGCAATCTGACAATAAACTGGAATTAAGAGACAGACAGACAGCCCTTCATTGAAATCCTCTGGGCTCAAGCAGTGTGACGTTAGATCTGTTCTAGTGAGTGTACAGTATGTTAGAGAGGTATGTGCATGTGGTCACTGTCAGGAACAGAGCCAGAGACTGTGCTGAAAGGGGGTTTGTGTTGATAGACAGGCATGCAAGCTGAGGTTATGTCTATGTGTTCGCCTACACAAACATACAGGTAACTGCCAAAATAATGGAAACACTTGAGTAAATGAGGGATACAAAGTATATTGGAAGCAGGTGCTTTCACACAAGTGTGGTTCCTGAGTTAATTAAGCAATTAACATCCCATCATGCTTAGGGTCATGTGTAAAAATGCTGGGCAGGCCATTATTTTGGTTACCATGGCTATGCATCCATAGGATGACAATGCCCCCATCCACAGGGCACGAATGGTCAACGAATGGTTTGATGAGCATGAAAACGATGTAAATGATATTCCAGGGTTATTCAACTCTTACCCTATAAGGTCCGGAACCTGCTGGTTTTCTGTTCTACCTGATAATTAATTGCACCCACCTGGTGTCCCAGGTCTAAATCAGTTCCTGATTAGAGGGGAACAATGAAAAAAAGCACTGGAACTGGCTTCGAGGTCCAGAGTTGAGTTTGAGGGCCATATGCCAGGGCTGTCTCAGTCACCAGATCTCAACCCAATTGAACACTTACGGGAGATTCTGGAGTGGTGCCTGAGACGGTGTTTTCCACCACCATCAACAAAACTCAAAATTATAGAATTTCTCATGGAAGAATGGTGTCACATCCCTCCAATAGAGTTCCAGACACTAGTAGAATCTATTGCATGGTGCTTTGAAGCTGTTCTTGGTCATGGTGGCCGAACGCCCTATTACGACGCTCTATGTTGGTGTTTCCTTTATTTTGGCAGTTACCTGTACATAATATTCATGGTAACAGGTTTCCAGTAAAATACATATTTTACTTTTTTTTTACATTTAGGTCTATCTATTTGATACTGTCGCCTAAGGAATTGTAACTATGCTAAGAATCCTTCTTTCGACCATAAAACTGTCCTGTCTGCTAAAACTATTTGTGCGTTCCTCCTTCAACACTAGATAACTAGTGATAAGTATCTCAACATCAAGAGAATGTGCATTGCACTTAGTGTCCCCTGGAAAGATGTTGACTTCTGCAGAAATCATTATTATTAGGCCTATAAATGTATTATGTTCCTGAATGAGGCATGAACTCAACAGAAACATGTTTTCCAAGACAATCATTTCCTCAGCAATAACTCACTGTCTTGAACAAGGTGGGTAGAGAACAGGCTTAAGACAAAGAAAACGAGTTTACAACTATGAGCCTCACACAGGAATGTCAGAGGGGTAGGAAGAGAGGAGAGAGAGAGAGAAAGAGAAAGAGAGAGAAAGAGAGAGAGAAGAGAAAAGTTCCCTGGCCAATCAGAATGCTTTGAATAATTAAACTGATCGGCTTTATTAGCTCAATTACGTTAATTTGACCACGGAACACGGCCATATGGTGAAAGGAAACAAAAGAGGGGGGAACTAATTAAAAGTAAAATAATGAGGATTTTAATTAACTGGTTCCCCAGACAGCAGCGCACAGGGATCAGGAGCCTGGTACCATAATTAAAGTGCTGTAACGCAGGCAACATCTCTCCTCTCTTTCTTATATCTGTGAGGGCTCTATCCATCTAATTAAATTTGTAAATAAATTAGCAACATTGAGAGTTCCTGCTTGACTTAACACCGCCTGCAATCCACCCCCCACCCCCCCAATAACACACTCACCTTACTCCCATCACACGTCTACAACAGAATGGATGTACAAGCAAATGTTTTGCCAAGGTCTGTAGATAGAGGATTTGTATATATGTGTGTACATTTGATAAGGTGTGTGTGTGTGTGTGTGTGTGTGTGTGTGTGTGTGTGTGTGTGTGTGTGTGTGTGTGTGTGTGTGTGTGTGTGTGTGTGTGTGTGTGTGTGTGTGTGTGTGATGCAGTTTGTGCAGGCTGATGTTTGTGTTTGCTCCCTCTCAGGGTCTCACAGTGACACCAGCCCCTCTCAAAGTCCCCAGACCCCACCCCATGGCTTCTGTTTGACTCGAAGAGCAGAAGCTAAACATAGCTGCATGTTCTGCTCAGTAACTACCATGCTCTCTACTGTAAGGTTCAGATGTTAAAATTAGAGTGCCTAGGTAAATCTAGCTGGGCCCTGGGACAACTTGGTATATCTAGTTTGTCCCTTTGAAAAAAATGCCCATGATATCTTGTATCCCCACCTCTCTGTCGCATTTAGATCATGATTCAAGTTCACCCTGCTCTCCTGTCTATCCGGACTCTCTCTCCTCTACATCCCCCCAACCTGCAACCTCCTCCCTTGGAAACAGGCTTTTCATTCAAATGCATACAGACTGACAAGAGAGTCATTTGCATATTAAATTATCAACCACTTAAGATTCTGAGCGAAGCGTAATGCTGCCAATTCGATAAAATGAAGAGCAAGCATGCGTTCAGCTGTCATTACCATGGCCTGTCATTGTTTGACATGGTTGAGAAATGGTGTGTTGGGGCATGGTTGACAGAGGCAGAGGACGGTGGAGGGAGGAGGTCGGGGGGGTGGAGGGGGTTGAATGTAGGGAGCAGAACATACAAGTTCTTTGACATACAGTACCACACAACACCCTGTACACACTATTTCTAATCCTGTTCACATATTAATGGTTGAAACGCCAGACAGTCTGGTGTGGTGTTGACTATCCCAGGTGTGGCCCGTGTTAGGGTAAGCCTACAGAGTGTTGTATCGATACAACACAAGACAGTCTGGTGTGGTGTTGACTATCCCAGGTGTGGCCCGTGTTAGGGTAAGCCTACAGAGTGTTGTATCGATACAACACAAGACAGACTGGAGACCCCCAGGGGGACTAACGTTATTCTCACCTGAGAGGCAGGGGACAGATGCTGCTCTAAAATGGGCTGTGACCTGTTTGTAAATGGAAGTCAATGTGGGATGCTGATCATCTAGTAGTGAAGGAGTCTACATCTACAGACCGACCCCACACAGCGTAGTGTCGACCTTATTTACTTACACCCGTGTCTTCCTGTCCCCCACTGCTAAACTCCAGAAGGTCTTACTACGCCCAATCTGAGGCTGTTCCTCAGGATCTGTAGACATATCTAGGATTAGATTACCCTCCCCTAATCCTAACTTTAACCAGTGGGAGGAGAAATGCAAACATGACCATAGATCAGCTTCTACAGGCATCTTCATCCAACTCCACAGCACCAGTCTCTCCATCTTGAGACAGTTTCATTATTGCTCAGTAGAAATGTTGTGAAAGCCCTGGTTGGCAGGTTTAGTTAGTGTGTGTTCCAACCCCCTCTCACTGGAACCAGGTGGAACACACGTGCGTTCATTAGCACTCTGTTAATGAGCAGCAGATGCAACACCCTCTCCTTCTCTCTCGCCCTAGTTCTCTCTCTTTCACACAGCGCTGGCTTCCTCTCCATTCAGTCCTGTTGTGGAGGTCTTTCACAGCTCCGACATGTGGGCTTCATTAAAGGACATTTGTCCAATTTAGATGAATGACTGAGATCATATATCATTCTCTCTTGTCAGTCTATTTTTATCCCCAAGGAACTGAGTGTATGAAGTTCTGTCAGAGTTTTGAATACAAAAATGTATTCTGGTGGTTGGGTTGAGCTCCAGCTATTGTGACTCCCTTGGCCTTGCATTCACTGCCTTCAAGTTTTTGTTTTTCCATTGCTGTCTAGAGTGTCAGTGAAATCAAATCAAATCCAGTTTTACTTGTCAGATGCTTTGCAAACAACAGGTGTAAACTAACAGTGAAATGCTTACTTGCGGCCGCTTCCCAACCATGCAGAGAGAAAGAAAGTAGAGAAATAATAGAAAAGTAAAACATGTAATAATAAAAGTAACAATGAATACACAATGAGTAACGATAACCTGGCTATATACACGGAGTACCAGTACCAAGTCCATGTGCAGAGGTACTAGGTAATTGAGGTGGATACAACTAGGAATAAAGCGGCAGATAAAAGAAAGTTGCAAAAATGCAGATAGTCAATGCTGATAGTCTGGGTAGCTATTTGGTTAACTATTTAACTAACTATTTAGCAGTCTTATGGCTTGGGGGTAAGAGCTGCTCAGGGTCCTGCTGGTTCCAGACTTGGTGCATCGGTACCGCTTGGTGGCTGGAGTCTTTGAACATTTTTAGGGCCTTCCTCTGACACCGCCTGGTATAGAGGTCCTGGATGGCAGGGAGCTAGTCCCCAGTGATGTGCTGTGTTGTACGCACCACACTCTGTAGCGCCTTGCGGTCGGATGCCAAGCAGTTGCCATACCAAGCGGTGCTGCAGCCAGTCAAGATGCTCTCAATGGTGCAGCTGTAGAACTCTTTGAGGAACTGAGGGCCCATGCCGGGCCTCCTGAGGGGGAGGAGGCAGGCCCTCTATATGACTGTGTTGATGTGTGTGGACCATGATCAACCCTTAGTGATGTGGACACTGAGGAACTTGAAGCTCTCGACCTGCTCCACTACAGCCATGTAGTCGGACCTCCCTTTCCTTACCTTCTCCTTTTAGGCTGTCTCATCATTGTTGGTGTTCAGGCCTACCACCGTCGTGTCGTTGGCAAACTTAATGATAGTGTTGGAGTCATGCGCAGCCACACAGTCAAGGGGGAACAGGGAGTACAGGAGGGGACTAAGCACGCACCCCTGATGGGCCCCCCGTGTTGAGGGTCAGCGTGGCGGATGTGTTGTTGCCTACCCTCACCACCTGGTGGCGGCCCGTCAGGAAATTCCAGGATCCAGTTGCAGCAGAAGGTGTTCAGTCCCAGGGTCCTTAGCTTAGTGATGAGCTTGGAGGGCACTATGGTGTTGAAGGCTGGCCGAGCTGTAGTCAATGAACAGCGGACTCACATAGGTATTCCTCTTGTCCAGGTTGGGAAAGGGGAGTGTGGAGTGCAATAGAGATTGCGTCATCTGTGGATCTTTTGGGGCAGTATGTGAATTGGAGTGGGCCCAGGGTGTCTTGGATGGGGATGTTGATGTGAGCCGTGACCAGCCTTTCAAAGCATTTCATGGCTACAGATGAGAGTGTTACGGAGCATTAGTCATTTAGACAGGTTACCTTGGTATTCTTGGGCACAGGGACTATGATGGTCTGCTTGAAACATGTAGGTATTAAAGACTGGGTCAAGTACAGGTTGAAAGTGTCAGTGAAGACACTTGCCAGCTGGTCAGCGAATCACTGCTGTTTTTGATGATAACTTACAGATGTTTTATTCTTCTCTACACCAGCAGCACACTGTGTCCTGCTGTCTACATTTACAACCATGTGTAATGAATGCCTTTCTCCCACTCCTCAAAAGGGCATGCTTTCAAGGCACACAATCCTTAATTGCCCATTAAAGTTAACTCACACCATCCCAGCCAAGCTCTCTAATTGAAGTCCTAAAAATAAGAGCTCAAGCCTTCCAGGGGAAGGCGGTCTGAGCGCTGCCACGTTGGGACTGAACTCAGCATGGTCCCAGACCCCCCAGCTTATGGGGCTTGACCCCTGCTATATCACAGGTTTGCATGTACCCTAAGCAATCACATAATCAACACAGATGGCATAGGAATATCTGCCTCCTACCGGAAAAGCCTCCATATAGAAAATAAAACAAACTCAGAAGTCTTTATACATGAATCAACCTCTGCTATGGGGTGCCTGTGAGCATCAAAATATGTCTGATTATCAAAGGACAAAATGTTGCCCTTCTTACAGTTACAGTATCAAACCACCATTACACTCACATTTAGTCAGTGCATGAAGGTTTTGTACCTGCCTGTCTGAAGCCATGTATTGTACATAAGCAGGAGAGGATGATGCTGATCAGAAGTAGCACAGCAGCTGAAATGTCACTGAATGTGGTCGTGTGCTATGGCATTTCAAGAGAGATATCATTTCAGACTGGGGTTAGAGGTGTGCAGGCCTGATTCAGGAGCCCGTCTCAACCTCAGAGTGTGGGACTGCGGTTTTCCTGTGAGTGTGTGACACTGACAGGGCCCCCAGCCAGACAGCGCTCATGGTTTGGGGAAAGGTCTGCGTGAAGCAGGGTGGTGATGCTCAGTGCTGGTGCAGTGGGTCGGGAGGCCAACTCCCCATGGCTCTGCTGAGTGTCTGTGCCTTGGTCTCTGGGATGATAAGCAGCGTCTGCCTACCCTCCTCCATGCTGCCTCCCCACTTTGGAAATGCCAGCACAGGGCCAAGGGCAGAGCTCTCCCCAGCCAACCCCCATGGACACCCACCTCACTGAACCATGGGGCACCTCCACCCCTTATCAGCACCCACACACCTGAACACATAGACAATAGGGGGCATGGCAGGGTGTGTGTATGTGTGTGTGTGTGTGTGTGTGTGTGTGTGTGTGTGTGTGTGTGTGTGTGTGTGTGTGGGTGTGTGTGTGTGTGTGTGTGTGTGTGTGTGTGTGTGTGTGTCTGTGTGTGTGTGTGTGTGTGTGTGTGTGTGTGTGTGTGTGTGTGTGTGTGTGTGTGTGTGTGTGTGTGTGTGTCTGTGTGTCTGTGTGTCTGTGTGTGTCTGTGTGTGTCTGTGTGTGTGTGTGTGTGTGGGTGGAGTGGGGAGGGTGATGTGTGTGTGTGTGTTTGTCTGGGATACGGGTGTGTGTCACACACAAGGCAAGCAAGTCAACACTGTATACGTGTCAGCTTGTGGTTTGTCATCACAGTGTCTCTGTGTGAGCCATCCCAAACTGCTGTTGAACTGAATTCTCTATTCCCAGTCAAGGTTTAGAGACGTAGCAGGACATAAGATGTAAGAGTACATCACTGGGACTGTGCTCCCACCCATCCAGGACATCTATTCCAAACAGTGCCTGAGGAAAGCCTGCAGCATCATTAAGGACCCCACACACCGCAGCCACGAGCGGTTCACTCTCTTACCGTCGGGCAGACGGTATCGGAGCATGAGGTCTGATACCAACAGTCTCAGAGACAGTTTCTATCTACAAGCCAATTTGACGGCTGTACACTTGAACTGGACTGACCACCTGCTCTGATTCTCTGCACCTTAGCACACACACACACACACACACACACAAACACACACACACACACACACACACACACACACACACACACACACACACACACACACACACACACACACACACACACACACACACACACACACACACACACACACACACATTCATTTATGCTACACACACACACATTTATGCTACACACACACACACACACACACATTCATTTATGCTACACACACACACACACACACACACACACACACACACACATTCATTTATGCTACACACACACACACACACATTCATTTATGCTACACACACACCACACACACATTCATTTATGCTACACACACACACACATTCATTTTTGCTACACACACACACACACACACACACACCACACACACACACACACACACACACACACACACACACACACACACACACACACACACACACACACACACACACACACACACACACACACACACAGACACACACACACACACACACATCACATCTGCTGCTACCAGACTCTTATTATGATTGCTAAATACTGCACAATTTTGACACTTGGCCCCCAATCTCCCTTCCCCAAAACACATGTAAATATTGTACTACAAATGGTGCCTTCCTGTATTATACTTATGCTAAAATATTTACTTTATGTTCGTGTTCTTACGTTTTGTTATTTCTTATCAGCCTTAAGTTTTACAGTTTTTTCCAATTACTAACACACTAAAATGATTATTTAAACTGACACACAGAGAACAAAACCTCTTCTCAAGTCTCCAAAAGTTTAAACACATTTTCTGCTTTACACGCAATTTGCAATTGATGGCATGTGATGAGATTGATGTGGGTGCGATTCAGGGATGGATAAGGCACTCAAGGCGCTTCTTTCCTCGATGTCTGGCAAGGGAAGATATTGCCTGTGATGTGGACGAGGCGTTGTGGCCAGACCCAGCTGTGCGGCAAGATGCTGCCTAATTATTTTTCTTGCCTCTTTTTTTCTATATATTTTTTTTCAGCAATTTTCTTTTTCAGTTTACTGTTTTTTTGTGAGCATATTTTTGTTCAGTCCAATGTAAATATATCTGCTGTGCATATGTTGCACTGACTTGTTTGGTGAAAATTTAAAATAATTTTTTTTCAACAGCATGTGTATCTGCAAATATTTCTGTGCATCTGAAGAATTTTCTACAATTTGAACTATTTTAGTATTATGGCAAAGCATAGTAAAGATGAGAGTGCTTTTCATTATGCCCAACAGTGTGTAGTTGGTTAGACAAATCTGGTCATATGATTGAAGTGTGTGCCATTTCGTGCAAATGTTTGATTTTGATAATGCTATATGTAGTTTTGGTTGCAGTGCTTCATTTTGCTGGATATATGAGGTATTTTGCAGTTTGGGTGTGTGGTTTTGTGAATTGTGTTAAGTATTTTGATAAAACCAGCCTAGTTTGCAAAATTGTGTTTTGGCAATTGGGAAAAACTGTAGTCCCCCCATGTTTGGAATTGTTAACAAACCTCTTGAATCGCTGGTGCCAATAGGGCAGTTTATTATGCTGATAAGGAATGAATTTTCTGAGGTTTGCGAGTGTTTTAGTTGATTGTAATAATTGATTTTTTGTTGTTCAAATGTAATTGCTGTAGCTTGTAATTTCTTTTTTGCTGTTTTATTGAATGATCATGTTGATTTTGTGAATGTTTTGTTCTCAGGGCACCATTGAGAATGAGACCCTGGTCTCAGTTTGGCTCCCCTGAATAAATCAAAGTTGAATAAAAAAAGAAACAATACATTGTCAAGAAGGAACCTACAAGTAAGCATTCCGTTGGACGGTGTATACCTTGTGTATCCCACACTTATTACTACTAACTTGAGGTGTGATAATGTTGCGTTAGGAGGTCGGTGAAGGAGTCAGGTGCAGGAGAGCAGAGATGTCTGAGAAGCCTACTTTAATTGGCAAGTCCACCAACACAGGTATGGCACAATCCAAAAGTAAAACGCCCTCGACAACAGAGAACCCGTACAAACGCACGGAGGAACAAACAAAGCTCCGACAATAACACACTCTTATTAAATCCGTGAAAACAAGAAATAGGGCATAACCTCACTGAGCTACATCACAATAAAAGAATAATCCCGCACAAACCTAGGCAGGCAACAGGGTAAATATATACACACAGAAAAGGAAAAAGTGATCGGTGATGGCTATTAGTCCAAACAGGGAGAGGAACTACCTTTGGTGGAAGTTGTGACACGAGGTCCTGCTTGTCTCCACAAACTTTGGTAAATCCCCTTTTGTTTTAACGCACCACAGTTATGGAATACCTTACAAATCTAATTATAACTGGATTCCCTAATTACAACTGGATTCCCTAATTACAAATGGATTCCCTAATTACAAATGGAATCCCGATAGGGCCGTTTAAAACTCTGTTGTTAAATGAGTTCACTGAAGTGTGCAATTGTTTCGAATTATTATTGTAACTTTGTATAGGCAGTCATTGTTGTTCTCCTCCTCAAACGAGGAGGAGCATGGATAGGACCAAGATGCGGATTGAGGGAAATAAGCCATCTTTTAATGAAAACAGCAAAACAAGACACTACAAAACTACAAAACAACAAATGAGACTAACCTTCAACTGTCCTGTGAGGACACAGGAACAAACACCCACAAAAGCCTACTGCCTATGGCTACCTTAAATCTGGCTCCCAATCAGAGACAAATGAATGACAGCTGTCTCTGATTGAGACCCAATCTAGGCAGCCATAGACATAACTAGACAACCTAACAAACAGTATCCCATACACATACAACACCCATGGACTAACCAAACACACACAACATACAATGCCCACCCCAACTCACGCCCTGACCAACTAAACATAATCAAAATAACATAAAAATAGGTCAGGAACGTTACAGAACCCCCCCCCCCTCAAGGTGCGAACGTCTGGCGCACCAGCACAAAGTCCAGGGGAGGGTCTGGGTGGGCAGTTGACCACGGTGGTGGCTCAGGCTGAGGGCGAGGTCCCCACCCCACCATAATCAATCCCCGCTTCTTTATCCCCCTCCCAATGACCACCCTCCCACTAACACCACCTAAATGAGCGACCAGCACCGGGACAAGGGGCAGCACCGGGACAAGGGGCAGCACCGGGACAAGGGGCAGCACCGGGACAAGGGGCAGCACCGGGACAAGGGGCAGCACCGGGACAAGGGGCAGCACCGGGATAAGGGGCGGCAGGTCCTGGCTGAGGGACTCCGGCAGGTCCTGGCTGAGGGACTCCGGCAGGTCCTGGCTGAGGGACTCCGGCAGGTCCTGGCTGAGGGACTCCGGCAGGTCCTGGCTGAGGGACTCCGGCAGGTCCTGGCTGAGGGACTCCGGCAGGTCCTGGCTGAGGGACTCCGGCAGGTCCGGGCTGAGTGGCAGCTCCGGACTGTAGGGCAGCTCCGGACTGTAGGGCAGCTCCGGACTGTAGGGCAGCTCCGGACTGTCGGACGTCTCTGGCAGCTCCTGACTGGCGGGCGTCTCTGGCAGCTCCTGACTGGCGGGCGTCTCTGGCAGCTCCTGACTGGCGGGCGTCTCTGGCGGCTCCTGACTGGCGGGCGTCTCTGGCGGCTCCTGACTGACGGACGGCTCTAGCGGCTCCTGACTGACGGACGGCTCTACTGGCTCGGGACAGACGGGCGGCTCTAATGGCTCGTGGCAGACGGATGACTCAGATGGCGCTGGGCAGACAGATGGCTCAGACGGCGCTGGGCAGACAGATGGCTCAGACGGCGCTGGGCAGACAGATGGCTCAGACGGCGCTGGGCAGACAGATGGCTCAGACGGCGCTGGGCAGACAGATGGCTCAGACGGCGCTGGGCAGACAGATGGCTCAGACGGCGCTGGGCAGACAGATGGCTCAGACGGAGCTGGGCAGACAGATGGCTCAGACGGAGCTGGGCAGACGGGCCGTTCAGGCACCGCTGGGCAGACGGCAGACTCTGGCCGGCTGAGACGCACTTTAGGCCTGGTGCGTGGTACCGGAACTGGAGGTACCGGGCTGAGGGCACGCACCTCAGGGCGAGTACGGGGAACAGGAACAGGGCACACTGGACTCTCGTGGCGCACTCTAGGCCTGGTGCGTGGTACCGGAACTGGAGGTACCGGGCTGAGGGCACGCACCTCAGGGCGAGTGCGGGGAGAAGGAACAGTGCGTCCAGGGTTCTGGAGACGCACAGAAGGCTTGGTGCGTGTCCCGGAACTGGAGGCACTGGGCTGGAGACACGCACCATAGGGAGAGTACGTGGAGGAGGAACAGGGCTCTGGAGATGCACTGGAAGCCTGGTGCGTGGTGTAGGCACTGGTGGTACTGAGCTGGGGTGGGAAGGTGACGCCGGATATACCGGACCGTGAAGGAGGACACGTGCTCTTGAGCACCGAGCCTCCCCAACCTTACCAGGTTGAATGGTCCCCGTAGCCCTGCCAGTGCGGCGAGGTGGAATAGCCCGCACTGGGCTATGCAGGCGAACCGGGGACACCACCTGTAAGGCTGGTGCCATGTACGCCGGCCCGAGGAGACGTACTGGAGGCCAGATACGTTGGGCCGGCTTCATGGCATCCGGCTCGATGCCCAACCTAGCCCTCCCAGTGCGGCAAGGTGGAATAGCCCGCACTGGGCTAAGCACGCGTACTGGGGACACCGTGCGCTTTACCGCATAACACGGTGTCTGACCAGTACGACGCCCTCTCACTCCACGGCAAGCCCGGGGAGTTGGCTCAGGTATCCTACCCGGCTTCACCACACTCCCCTTTAGCCCCCCCCCAAGAAATTTTTGGGTGAGCCTCTCAGGCTTCCAGCCGCTCTGCCTTGCTTTTGCCTCATAAAACCTCCTCTCCGCCTTTGCTGCCTCCAGCTCCGCTTTGGGGCGGCGACACTCCTCTGGCTCTGCCCAGGGTCCTTCTCCGTCCAGAATCTCCTCCCAAGTCCATTCCTCTTTTCCCCATTGCTGTAGTTCCTTTTCTCTCTCCTCAATCCGCTTGGTCCTGTTGTGGTGGGTGTTTCTGTATAGGCAGTCATTGTTGTTCTCCTCCTCAAACGAGGAGGAGCATGGATAGGACCAAGATGCGGATTGAGGGAAATAAGCCATCTTTTAATGAAAACAGCAAAACAAGACACTACAAAACTACAAAACAACAAATGAGACTAACCTTCAACTGTCCTGTGAGGACACAGGAACAAACACCCACAAAAGCCTACTGCCTATGGCTACCTTAAATCTGGCTCCCAATCAGAGACAAATGAATGACAGCTGTCTCTGATTGAGACCCAATCTAGGCGGCCATAGACATAACTAGACAACCTAACAAACACTATCCCATACACATACAACACCCATGGACTAACCAAACACACACAACATACAATGCCCACCCCAACTCACGCCCTGACCAACTAAACATAATCAAAATAACATAAAAATAGGTCAGGAACGTTACAAACTTGTTGTAATAACCTGATGTAATGTATTTATAGCTGTCTTATAGTTTATTTTTATATTTTGTTGTTGTATTGATGGCATTTTTGTCCTCTGGGCACCATTGCAAATGAGACACTGGTCTCAATAGGGCTCCCCTGAATAAAGAAAAGTACATAAATACTCCAACAGTCAACCTACCATCTTGGTTTCTTATCTCTATCTACTTGCTTATTCTCTACTGTTCATGACCTCAGTGACTGCAGAGAGAGACCTATGTGTGTGAATTGATTATATAATGTATATGGAGTTAGTATGTTACAGACAAGAGCCTTTTATCTTAAAGTTGCATGTTTATGTACTTCAGTGGACTTGACATAATCAAAAAGCTATTAGGGCGATTAAGTTGAAATAATACTCTCCTTTTAAGTTGATTCGATTAGCCCCCAAAATACAAAATGTTCTCGGTGGATAATGATACTTGTGATTGTGTGTGTGGGTGTTTGTGTGTGTGTGTGTGTGTGTGTGTGTGTGTGTGCTCTATTATTGTGTAAGTCAATGAGGAACTCTGATAAGCCGTATGGAGCCAGACTGTAGACACTCTGCAGTAGACTTGGAGATGTCTGCACTGATACTAGACGGGGGAGTTAGTCATGGCAGTCTCTCCTTCACACACACACACACACACACACACACACACACACACACACACACACACACACACACACACACACACACACACACACACACACACACACACACACACACACACACACACACACACACACACACACACACACACACACACACACACACACACACTTTACTCTGTTGTTGTTCATCCAGTGATCTCACAGTATACTGTATGTCTCTGAATAAACATTCCTTCATGTAAGCAAGTAAACAAATTAATCTCAATCCCAATGTAGTGGAGTACCTCCACGTGAATCCAAGTCCAAATGATTTTATCATGAGGCTGCTTGTTGTCATAACCACTCAACCACAGTTGCTTTTGCATTCCTCTGCAGTCTAAAAACACAGTTCTAGATCACCTGGAAACTCCAAAGTAAATTTCCACATTCTGAGTGAAAATCCAAACATGAAAGGCATTGGAAAGGTGAAATGACCCAGTGATATAGTGATGAAGAGAGGGAAGGCAGACTGTCTGTCCAGTCTCATCTGACTGCCATGGTCATGGTCTGTGCTTCTACATCTGCATTGCTGGCTGTTTGGGGTTTTAGGCTGGATTTCTATATAGCACTTTGTGACATCAGCTGATGTAAAAATGGCTTCATAAATACATTTGTTTGATTGATTGATTGATTGATTGGGGTGTTTACATGGGGGAAAATGGCTGTGATCTCAGTAAAAATCTTCCCCCTCCACTTTGTGCTGTGGGACTGTGTACAGGAGCAGTGTCTGGCTACAGAAAGGAGGTAAAAGCAAATTGATTGCGTGTTGTCAGTGTGTGTGTGTGTGTGTGTGTGTGTGTGTGTGTGTGTGTGTGTGTGTGTGTGTGTGTGTGTGTGTGTGTGTGTGTGTGTGTGTGTGTGTGTGTGTGTGTGTGTGTGTGTGTGTGTGTGTGTGTGTGTGTGTGTAAGAGAGAGTGCACGTGTGTATATGGGTGTGTGTCTGTGTACAAGCCAAATGAATGCCCCTCACCCCATCCCTCCTGTCTGTGTTTTTGAACATAGAGATGAAGCCATCTGCAGTGCTCTCCTGAGAGGCCAGGCTCCCCCATCCCCTCAGCTATCCTCCATTTTCTGCTCCTGTAGTAATGGGAAAATTGGTCCGTCTTTCCGCTCTAGTTGGGATTGGCAGTGTTGATAAGCATTGCAGGGACAATTAGAAACGGTTTCATTGAGAGGCACTGAAATGAAGCTCAGCCGTGGTTGGTGGCTGATACCCATGGGACTGTGTCACTGCACCAAACGGAAAAGTCTTTTCCTAAATTAAATTCAAATACCCCCACCATTAGAGGGTAATGTCCAATAGTGCAGTAACAAACCAGTGAGGTAGTCATTGGTTGGTACTGATATGTTCAGCTTGTGTGCACACTCCACAAACTGCATGTTTTAACTTGGCAAAATCACATGTCTGTCTCACTTACATCCTGCCCAGTTATGTTATTATGATAGCTACATTTAGACAACCCTGTCGAGAACATAGATGGAATCACACTCAGGATAAAATCCCACTTTGTTTGAATAAGTGTATAATGAGCACATTATCATTTTAACATTCTCAATATAACCTCACACACGGCTCGGATGAAGACGTATTAGGGGAATATCTTGCTGTGCTGCAGCTCCTCAACTAATTATAATTGTGCTGGCAAAAGGTCCAGTATGACTTGGAGGTAGAAAGGCAGCAGAGCCCGGTTAGTGTTCATAGGAGGGAGAAATATGAAGGTGTGGAGGGGGCTGGGGCATTGTTTATGAGCTAAGTGAAGTGGACCATCACGAAAGGAGTCAAGCAAAGGCTGAGTAAGCGATGGAGAGAATGATTAGAGGAGAGAGAGAGAGGGATGAAAGAGAGGGAGGCACTACAGCAACATTCCTCTGCAGAACTCAATCCCTCTCACCAACTGCACTCAGGAACAAAATACTCTCACCACAGAGGAAAGAAACATTTAGCAATAGAATATCCAACACCAGACCAACCATTGTTTTGTGTTTGCGGGGTCGTTTTTGTAAATGCAGTCTCCTTGTGGTTTTTAGGTCAAGTCTTTCATTTTATAATCCCACATTTATCCTTGTACATCCAACCCAACCAATACATTTGACCCTTTCCAAATATCCCGAATCCAAACCGCACACTTTGAAACCCCAGTTCAAACAGTTATCCCAATCAGCTCAATTTTCTATGGCCACCCGCACACACCCATGCATGCTCACACACACACATATAACCCAAACACCGAAAGGTTGCTCGATCGAATCCCAGAGCTGACAAGGTAAAAATCTGTCGTTCTGCCCCTAAACAAGGCAGTTAACCCACTGTTCCTAGGCTGTCATTGTTAGTAATAATTTGTTCTTAACTGGCTTGCCTAGTTAAATAAAGGTTCAATAAAAAATAAATCAAATGTCTTCCAGTCCCTTCTTCTGCCTCTATGAGCATGCTAACAATCGTGACTCTAACTGCTTTAGGGGAGGGTGGCCAAATCCCCACCAAAACATAGCTTTACAGCTGCCGGCTTTCCTCTGAATAAAGATAAAAGGTCTAATTGACTCCACTCACAATACTGGAGCTAATTGGCATAAATGACTCCATCTGGTTTGATTTGGAGTTCAGTGAAGCAGCAGGATAACGTCTCCCTCCCTCGGACCAGCCCCCATCCTCGTCCCCTCGTCCCCAGAGGACCACCTGGCCTGGCCTCACCGACCATATTATTCTACCACACAACCTCAGAGCATGCTGCCTCTTAGAACTTAGGAAACTAAGGGATAGATTCTATCATGTCCGGGCTAGTAGACACATGCATAGCGGTTGTTTTGGCGCTGTCGGAGGTTGATAGAAATCCTCATTATTTTGTTTAATGATTTTCAATTTGAGCATCATTATTTCTACATTTTCTCCTTCTAAGCTTCTAACGTGAGTGGGACGGGTATGGCTTTGTGACCCTAGCTATGTTTCCATCAATATGTCCAGTGATTTTATCAGGTTTCAGGTATGACCCAGATGCAGACAGTGTCAAAGAAACAAAAGTTTATTTCTAATACAGGGGCAGGCAAACGGCAGGTCAAATGCAGGCAGGGGTCAATAATCCAGAAAGGGTGCAAAGGATCCAGAATGGCAGGTAGGTTTAGGCTCAGGGCAGGCAGAACAGTCAAAACTGGGAAGGACTAGAAAACAGGAGCAAGAAACAGGCAGGAGCAGGGGAACAAACGCTGGTAGGTTTCACAAACAAAACAAACTGGCAACAGACAAACAGAGAACACAGGTATAAGTACCCAGGGGATAATGGGGAAGATGAGAAACACCTGGAGGAGGGTGGAGACAAGCACAAAAACATTATTGACCCCTGCCTGGAGGGGCAGATCCCGGGTGTACAGCCATACCTTCTGCCCGAGACGATTCCGGGAGGCCGGGGTCCAGTTGCGATCCACTTGTCGTCAATACCTGAAGGTGGTCTTGAGGAGGGCCGACCGGGCTCTCATCCAGGTACAACGTGATAGGCCTGCGGGAGAGCAGGGAAGGGTGTTGCGGTCGTATTCGACCCACACAAGCTGCTGGCTCCAGGTGGTGGGGTTGGTGTTGACCAGGCAGCACAGAGTAGTCTCAAGGTCCTGGTTGGCTCGCTCCGACTGGCCGTTGGACTGGAGGTGGAACCCAGAGGACAGGCTGGCCGATGACCCAATGAGGGTGCAGAGAGCCTTCTAGAACCGGGAAGAGAACTGAGGACCCCGGTCGGAGACCATGTCAACTTGCAGTCCATGGCTCCAGAAGATGTGCTGCACCATGAGCCGGGCCGTCTCTTTGGCAGAGGGTAGCTTGGGTAGAGGAATGAAGTGGGCGGCTTTGGAAAACCGATACACAACAGTCAGGATGGTGGTGTTGCCATCAGACGGGGGGAGACCTGTGACAAAGTCCATGGAGATGTGAGACCAGGGAAGGTGAGGTTGAGGGACGGTGAGGTTGGAGGAGACCAGCTGGAGTTTGCCAAGGAGTCTTGTTCTGTGCACAGACCGTGCAAGAGGCAACGAATGCGGAGACGTCAGGAACTATGGTAGGCCACCAAAAGTGTTGTCACACAAAAGCCAGGGTCCGAAAAGGAGCCCGGGTGGCAGGCAAGCCTGGAGAAGTGGGCCCACTCCAGGACCGTGGAGCAGACCGCATCAGGCACAAACATCCGGTTATCTGGACCCCCCCGGGGTTCGGCTGGGAATGCTGCGCCTCTGGAACCTGCTTCCCTATTCCCCAGCTGAGTGCCGTCACCAGGCACGAGATGGGAAGAATGGTCTCAGGTTCCAGGGTAGTAGTCGTGGAGCTATAGCGGCGTGACAGCGCATGCGGCCTGACATTCTTGGATCCCGGCTGGTAGGAGAGGGAGAAGTTGAACCAAGTGAACAGCAGGGCCCACCTAGCCTGCCTGGAATTGTGGCGCTTGGCGGTGCGGAGATTTTCCAGGATCTTGTGGTCGGTCCACACAATGAATGGATGTTCCGCCCCCTCCAGCCAGTGCCTCCACTCCTCCAACGCCATCGCAAGAAGCTCACGATTCCCCACATCGTAGTTCCTCTCCGTGGCATTGAGGGGGTGGGAGAAGAAGGCACAGGGATGTTACTTGAGGTCCAGGGCAGACTGCTGGGACAGGACAGCCCCCACTCCGAAGCATCGGCCTCCACCACGAACTGGCGGGACGAGTCAGGATGAACCAAGATGGGAGCTCTGGTGAAGTGACACCTAGAAGGGTGTTGCCCATTTTCCCTTTTGTACTTTAACTCTTTGTACATCATTAGAACACTGTATATAAACATAATATGCTTTTGGAACTTTATGCTTTAGGACTTTATGCTTTATGCTTTTGGAACCTTTGTGAGTGTAATGTTTACTGTTCATTTTTTATTGTTTATTTCACTTTTATTTATTATCTATTTCACTTGCTTTGGCAATGTAAACATATGTTTACCATGCCAATAAAGACCCTTAAATTGAACTGAATTGAGTTGAATGTCATAAAGGAGAAAAACTGCTGATGCACAAACACATTTTGAAATTGTGTATTCCTTGTGTATTCTACTACTGAGTTCCTAAAAACTTGTGGCGACCCACCCCTTAACATGATCCCACTTTGGTTCACCATCCATACTTTAAGAAATGCTGATATACAGAGTTGGGCCAATGCAGATTCTGTCTGAACGTTCTGATAGCATCACTTTCTCCTCCATAGCCATTGCTACAGGATAATTGACACTGCATTGTGCTGTTTATTTCTGATAGCTTTCAAAACCTATGAAGATGCATGTCCAGTGACAGCAGATATGCAATTTGTTGAAAACACAGTGCAGACTTGGATACACCGAATGCTAATCAATAAATAGTCTGATAAATTCGCTGCTCGTTTTGGATGTTTACAGCGGGTCATTTAATAGGGAATTGTCGGAGGCACTCTGTTATTGTTACATCATCAACATTTTGAGAATAAAGGCGCTAACATGGCAGCCATTCAAAAACATGGCCGAACTGTCTATACATATGACTCTGTCGCCGGTTAACGCTTGATCTGATTGAATCTAGGCTTACCACACGGGATGTCTCAGGATGCCATAGCTCAAAGTTCCATGTCACAGAAAATACCTCATCAGCACTGTTTACTGGATGTTTGCAAGTCCTGTGTTTACAGTAACATAAATACAAACTGGATCCGTATCACAGCTCATACCTCTTAATGCCCTCCATTATATGAACATTCAATACAATCATAAAACAATTACATACAGGGCATTCGGAAAGTATTCAGACCCCATGACCTTTTCCACATTTTGTTACGTTACAGCCGTATTCTAAAATGTATTAAATTATTTATTTTACTCATCAATCTACACACAATACCCCATAAAGACAAAGCGAAAACAAGTTTATAGAATTTTTGCAAATTTATATAAAATCTAAACAGAAAATACCTTATTTACATAAGTATTCAGAGCCTTTGCTATGAGACTCAAAATTGAGCTCAGGCACAGATTTGGGGAAGGGTAGCAAAAAATGTCTGTAGCATTGAAGGTCCGCAAGAACACAGTAGCCTCCATCATTCTTAATGGAAGAAGTTTAGAATCACCAAGACTCTTCCTAGAGCTGGTCGTCGGGCCAAACTGAGCAATCGGGGGAGAAGGGCTCGGTCAGGGAGGTGACCAAGAACCCAATGGTCACTCTGATCGAGCTCCAGAGTTTCTCTGTGGAGATAGGAGTACCTTCCAGAAGAACAACCATCTCTGCAGCACTCCACCAATCAGGCCTTTATGGTAGAGTGGCCAGACGGAAGCCACTCCTCAGTAAAAGGCAAATAACAGCCCGCTTGGAGTTTGCCAAAAGGCACATAAAGACTCTCAAACCATGACAAACAAGATTCTCTGGTCTGATGAAACCAAGATTCTTGTTACGATCGTCGTAATGATTGGACCAAGGCGCAGAGTGAGTAGAGTTCCACATATTTTTAATAAATCGAAACTCACCAACACAAAACAAATAAAGAACAAACGAAACGTGGAGCTACTGGTATGCACTCAGGCAACTCAATGTAGACAAGATCCCACGAATAACCATGGGAAAATGGCTACCTAAATATGATCCCCAATCAGAGACAACGATAAACAGCTGTCTCTGATTGGGAACCATATCAGGCCAACATAGACATACAAAACCCCTAGACATACAACACCCCTAGACATACAAATACTGTAGACATACAAAAACCGTAGACATACAAAACTAGCGTACCCACCCTGACCTAACCAAAATATATAGAAAAACAGAGATATCTAAAGTCAGGGCGTGACAGTACCCCCCCCCAAAGGTGCGGACTCCCGGCCACAAACCTGAACCTATAGGGGAGGGTCCGGGTGGGCATGGTGGCGGCTCCGGTTCTGGACGCAGCTCTGGAAGCTCCAGACCGTGGGTCGTCTCTGGAGGCCCCGGACCGTGGATCGTCGCCGGAAGCTCCGGGCCGTGGGTCATCTCTGGAGGCCCTGGACCGTGGATCGTTGCCGGAGGCTCCGGACCGTGGATCGTTGCCAGAGGAACCGGACCGTAGATCGTCGCAGGAAGTACTGGACTGTCGAGGCGCACTGGAGACCTGATGCTTGGGACCGGTATAGGTGGCACCGGGCTGATGACACGCACCTCAGGGCGAGTGCGAAGAAGAGGCACAGGGCGTACTGGACTGTGGACATGCACTTGAGGGAGAGTGCGAGGAGAAGGAACAGGACACACCTGACTGGGAAAGCGCACTTGAGGGAGAGTGCGAGGAGTTGGAACAGGACACACCTGACTGAGAAACGCACTTGAGGGAGAGTGCGAGGAGTTGGCACAGGACGCACTGGGTTGTGAAGGTACACTGGAGACCTGGTGTGTATAGCCGGCATCAATTGTTCCGGAACTTTAACACACATTTTAGGACGAGTACGAGGAACTGACACAGGTGGCATCGGACAGCTAACACGCTCCTCAGGGCGAATGCCGTGCATACTACGCCAAACCAACAGCTCTCTCTCTTCACTCTCCTCCAATTTGACCAACAACTCCTCGAAGGTCTCTAACTCTCCCCTCCGTTCACTCTCCTCCAATTCGTCCAATAACTCCTCGACAGTCTCTGACTCACCCCTCAACTTCGCCGACTGCTCCATGTGCCTCCCCCCATTTTTTTTATTGGGATTGCCTCTCGTGCTTGCTCCGTTGATCTACATACTCGTATCGTCGCCGTTCCGCTTTCGCTGCCTCTATCTCCTCCTTAGGACGGCGATACTCCCCGGCCTGCGTCCAGGGTCCTTTTCCATCCAGGATCTCCTCCCAAGTCCACTCCTCCTGTACACGCTGCTTGGTCTATTTTTGGTGGGATCTTCTGTTACGATCGTCGTAATGATTGGACCAAGGCGCAGCGTGAGTAGAGTTCCACATATTTTTAAGAAATTGAATCTCACCAACACAAAACAAATAAAGAACAACTGAAACGTGGAGCTACTGTTATACACTCAGGCAACTCAATGTAGACAAGATCCCACGAATAACCATGGGAAAATGGCTACCTAAATATGATCCCCAATCAGAGACAACGATAAACAGCTGTCTCTGATTGGGAACCATATCAGGCCAACATAGACATACAAAACCCCATGACATACAACACCCCTAGACATACAAAAACCGTAGACATACAAAAACCCTAGACATACAAAACTAGCGTACCCACTCTAGTCACACCCTGACCTAACCAAAATATATAGAAAAACAGAGATATCTAAGGTCAAGGCGTGACAATTCAAAAAATGTTGCCTTATATGACAAGCATCACGTATGGAGGAAACATGGCACCATCCCTACGGTGAAGCATGGTGGTGGCAGCATCATGCTGTGGAGATGTTTTTCAGCAGCAGGGACTGGGAGACCAATCAGGATCGAGGGAAAGATGAACGGTGCAAAATACAGAGATCCTTAATGAAAACCTGCTTCAGAGCACTCAGGATTTCAGACTAGGACGAAAGATCACCTTCCAACAGGACAATGACCCTAAGCACACAGCCAAAACAACGCAGGAGTGGCTTGTGGACAAGTTTCTGAATGTCCTTGAGTGGCCCAGCTGGAGCCAGGACTTGAACCCGATCAAACATCTCTGGACACACCTGAAAATAGCTGTGCAGCGACACACCCCCTCCAACCTGACAGAGCTTGAGAGGATCTGCAGAGGAGAATGGGAGAAACTCCCCAAATACATGTGTTCCAAGTTTGTAGTGTCATACCCAAGAAGACTTGAGGCTGTAATCGCTGCCAAAGGTGCTTCAACAAAGTGCTGAGTAAAACGCCTGAATACTTATGTAAATGTGATTTTTCAGCTTTTTCTTATTTATACATTTCCAAAAATTTCTAAAAACCTGTATTTGCTTTGTCATTATGGACTATTGTGTGTAGATGAGGGAAAAAAATGCAATTTAATCGTTTATAGAATAAGGCTGTAACGTAACAAAATGTGGAAAAAGTCAAGGGGACTGCATACTTTCCAAATGCACTGTAATCTTCTAAAATAAAGGGACATTAACGTATTACAACATTAGAATAACCCTTTATATTATATGTGATGGCTGCCGTCTTATCGGCTCTTAACCAACCATGCTATTTTTTTCCGCATTGTTCGTAACTTGTTTTGTACATAATGTTGCTGCTACTGTCTCGTATCACCGAAAAGAGCTTCTGGACATCAGAACTGCGATTACTCACCTCAGATTAGACAAAGAGTTTTTCTTCAATGAGTCGGACGGGAGGGGTATACTACAGACACCCGACCAGGCCCAGATCCCCGTCATTCACTGGAGAAGGAAACTGAGATTTTGCGGAAAAAGATCAGTGTGCCTTGTGAAGATCAGACGACAAGTGGCTAATCCACCTTTGCCTTCCGTCCTGCTAGCTAAAGTTCAATCGCTGGAAAATAAATAGGACGAACTGAAAGCACGTATATACTACCAACAGGACATTAAAAACTGTAATATCTCGTGGCTGAATGACGACATTAAGAACGTACAGCTGGCTGGTTATACACTCTATCGGCAGGAGGCCTATGCATATATGTAAACAACAGCTGGTGCACGATATCTAAGGAAGTCTTGAGATTTTGCTTGCCTGAGGTAGAGTATCACCAGATAAGCTGTAGACCACACTATCTACCTAGAGAGTTTTCATCTGTATTTTTCATAGCTGTCTACATACCACCACAGATGCTGGCACTTAAACCGCACCCAAGGAGCTGTATAGCGCCATAAGCAAACAGGAAAATGCTCATCCAGAGGTGCTCCTAGTGGCCGGAGACTTTAATGCAGGGAAACTTGAATCAGTTTTACCTCAGTTCTATCAGCATGTTAAATGTGCAACCAGAGGAAAAAAAATCTAGACCATCGTTACTCCACACACAGAGATGTATACAAAGCCCTCCCTCGCTCTCCACTTGGCAAATCTGACCATAATTCTGTCCTCCTGATTCCTGCTTACAAGCAAAAATTTAAGCTGGAGGCACCAGTGACTCGGTCTATAAAAAAGTGGTCAGATGAAGCAGATCCTAAATTACAGGACTGCTTTTCGAGCACAGACTGGATTATGTTCCGGGATTCTTTCGATGGCATTGAGGATTACACCACATCAGTAACTTTCTTTATCAATAAGTGCATTGAGGATGTCGACCCAACAGTGACTTTACGTACATACCCCTACCAGAAGCCATGGATTACGGGCAACATTCGCACTGAGCTAAAGGGTAAAGCTGCTGCTTTCAAGGAGTGGGACTCTAACCTGGAAGCTTATAAGAAATCCCACTATGCCCTCCGACGAACCATTAAACTGGCAAAGCATCAATACAGGACTAAGATCGAATCGTACTACACCGGCTCCAACGCTCTTCGGATGTGGCAGGGCTTGCAAACTATTACAGACTACAAAGGGAAGCTCAGCCGAGAGCTGCCCAGTTACAGGAAACTACCAGACAAGCAAAATAACTTCTATGCTTGCTTCGAGGCAAGTAACACTGAAACATGCAGGAGAGCATGAGCTGTTCCGGACGACTGTGTGATCCCGCTCTCCGCAGCCGATGTGAATAAGACCTTTATGTGAATAAGACCTTTCAGCCGATGTGAATAAGGCCAGACGGATTACCAGGACATGTACCCCCCTAGCATGCACTGACCAACTGGCAAGTGTCTTCACTGATATTTTCAACCTCTCCCTGTCTGAGTCTGTAATACCAACATGTTTCAAGCAGACCACCATAGTCCCTGTGCCCAAGAAAACTAAGGTAACCTGCTTAAATGACTACCGACCCGTAGGACTCACAGCTGTAGCCATGAAATGCTTTGAAAGGCTGGTCATGGCTCACATCAACATCATTATCCCAGAAACCCTAGACCCACTCCAATTTGCATACCGTACCAACAGATCCACAGATTATGCAATCTCTATTGCACTCAACACTGCCCTTTCACACCTGGACAAAAGGATCACCTATGTGAGAATGTTATTCATTGACTACTGCTCAGTGTTCAACACCATAGTGCCTTCAAAGCTCATCACTAAGCGAAGGACCCTGGGACTAAACACCTCCCTCTGCAACTGGATCCTGGACTTCCTGATGGGCTGCCCCCAGGTGGTAAGGGTAGGTAACAACACATCCGCCACGCTGATCCTCAACACGGGGGCCCCTCAGGGGTACGTGTTCAGTCCCCTCCTGTACTCCCTGTTCACTCATGACTGCACAGCCAGGCACGACTCCAACACAATTATTACGTTTGCTGATGACAAGAGTGGTAGGCCTGATCACCGACAATGATGAGACAGCCTATAGGGAGGAGGTCAGAGACCTGACCGTGTGGCTCAAGGACAACAACCTCTCCCTCAATGTGATCAAGACAAAAGAGATGAATGTGGACTACAGGAAAAGGAGGACCGAGCACACCCCATTCTCATCGACGGGGCTGTAGTGGATCAGGTTGAGAGCTTCAAGTTCCTTGGCGTCCACATCACCAACAAACTACATGTACAAACTGACAAACTAACATGGTCCAAGCACACCAAGACAGTCGTGAAGAGGGCACGACAAAACCTATTCCCCCTCTGGAGACTGAAAAGATTTGGCATGGGTCCTCAGATCCTCAAAAGACTTTACAGCTACACCATCGAGAAAATCCTGACGGTTTGCATCACTGCCTGGTATGGCAACCGCTTGGCTTCCAACCTCAAGACACTACAGAGGGTAGTGCGTCCGGCAGCAGTACATCACCGGGGCCAAGCTTCCTGCCATCCAGGACCTCTATACCAGGCGGGGTCAGAGGAAGGCCCTAAAAATTGTCAAAGACTCCAGCCATCCTAGTCATAGACTGCTCTCTCTGCTACTGCACGGCAAGCGATACCAGAGCGCCAAGTCCTGAACAGCTAATCAAATGGCTACCTAGACTATTTGCATTGCCCCCACCCCTTCTACTCTGCTGCAACTCTCTGTTATTCATAGTCACTTTAATAAGTCTACCTACATGTAGTACGTATTATTTCAATTCCCTCGACACAGGTGCCCCCACACATTGACTACGTACCGGTACACCCTGTATATAGCCTGCTATTGTTATTTACTGTTGTTCTTTAATTATTTGTTATTCTTATCTCTTATGTCTCTTATTTTATTAAAACTGCATTGTTGGTTAAGAGCTTGTAAATTTGATTTGATTTGATCTACCCTTTACTCAGTTTAGACAAAAATGTAACTGGTTCTACACGAACAGGTCCAGACCTGTTGGCAACAGCCACTGATCTCCGTTCTCAGAACCCCCACAGCACAATTCGGTTCTGTATGTTCGCACAGCTTGTATATCAACAGATCAGGGCCAGCTCTAGCCTTGTGGGGAACCTAAGTGAGATTTTGGTTGGGGGACCCCCCCCCCCACACCACCAAGCGGACTGTAAGGACAGAAGCTGGAGACGAGAAGCAAGTACAGGGAGTGAACATTTAATGAAACACAGACAGGAACAGAAAATGGACAGTGTCTGGACAGGGGGAAACAAAATAACAATAATGCTGACACAGGGATCTAACCAAGGAACAGACAGATATAGGAGGGGCAATCAACAGACGTGAAGGAGTCCAGGTGAGTCCAATGAGCGCAGATGATGATGACAGGCAGCCTGGCGCCCTCGAGCGCCAGAGAGGAGGAGCGGGAGCAGGCGTGACATGGACAAATCTTTTAGTGGCCCCCTCATTGACAGAGAGAAAAATGTAAGTATTATGTAAGTAAAATGTAAGTATTTCCATCAAATCTACAAAATTGACCATGCTACTGTACATAGAGATAATGTTGCAGTTTTAAATCAAGTTTTCTGCAATTCTACTCCTTTTGCAATTGGGCAGAGAGACATTTTTGCAGTTTTAAAGCTGATTTCCAGCAACTCTACCCATTTTTGCATGGGGTGGAGAGAGATTTTAGCAGGTTTAAAGAGAATTTCCAGCAATTATACACATTTTGCCATGACTTATGCCATGTTAATGATATCTGAGTGAGAGTGACTAATACAATCAATGAGGGCCCCCTGGAGGTCAGGACCCCTGGGCACGTGCCCTGCATGCCCGGTTGGTATTCGGCCATGATTGCTACAAGTTTAGATAACTGGTTTGACTAATTTACCAATCTACAAATTGTTAGCTGACATAGCTAATTGAGTGACTGTCAGTGACAGACAAAACAAGAGAGAAACTGATGGTGCACAACCAAATTTCGAATGTGCACCTTGTGCATTCTACTACTCTCGTCAGTAAGTTGAGACCCCGACAGTTTCTTTTACTTTGGGGTCGGGGGCCCCCTAGCAGCCGGGGGCCCTAAGTGACTGCTTATGTGTCTTATGCCTGGAGCCGGCTCTGTCTCAGAATAGCTCAAACTGTCAAAGTGTCAAGTGTAAACGGATGCAGCTTGTCTCATACACATAGTTCTTAATATGCCTTTAGGCTGTGGACATGCCCCATAGGAGGGATCCATAAAGTAAATACAAAGTGAATGTGGTCTTTATACTCCCTGTGAGCTGAGCTCCATGCACCCTGGCTACTAGTTCTGTGGTAGTCTCAGGGAGGCTACAGTACCTGTAGGTTGGAGTTGAGAGCAGCTAAACTTTAAATAGCCCTTGAATTCCCTCACTAACTATAACCTAACTCTGGTGATAGGCCTGGAACTAGGCTAAACCTCCATTGTTATGCATTGTAATGTGATGCCCTATATCGACTATTCCCACACTGGGGGTACAACCAGGGGCACGCACAATGCTGTCGGGGGTACGCCAAATAAAAATGAGATTCACATTTTCAAACAGTCCATTTAGATTTTCCAACGGGGCTATACATTTGGGTGATGTTTTTTTCTCGCCTGAGTAGCCTCGTTTCACTGCCGAAATCAAATTAAACAAACCGTCTAGTGTTCAGCGAAATAACAACACAATGTCAAATACAGGTAGCCTAGTCAAAAAATGTACATCCAATCACATGAACCGTTACTCTCTCGCGGGAATTACACTAACGGTCCTTATGTAGCCAAACGTAGCTGCTGCTCATTCCGTTTGCTCAAAAATTGATAAATGGTTAAAGATGCGCGTCCTTAGAGACACATAGCAGCTCTAATGGTAATACTTCTACTACCAGCATTACTACACCTGCACCTGTCGACGACACAAGCTGTTGGCTTCCACGAGCATACCCAATGCTAGCATCAGTAGTTCTACATTTGTTGCTAGCCCAGCTAGCATGGACACTGACAGTTGTGAAGCTGATGCAGCCGAAGAGCCCCCTTAACCGGGAAAGCACCTAACAACAGACAGGGACGTTGGGTTTGGGGTTCACTTATATTGGGAACAGTGCCTTTCTTTTCCTCAGCCACAGTGTGTTAATAAGCCACAGGACTTTTTTGAGCGAGATTTATGACGACTTTCGAGTAGTAAGACATGAAGAAACAGATACCATTAATATGATAGGGCTAGAAGTGTCTTATATGGGGAGCTACTAAGTGGCTAGGATAGGCAAGCCCCATACTATTGTGGAGGGCTTAATTCTTCCTGCTGCCGCGGATATGGCTGGGACAATGCTGGGGGAAAAGGCCCAAAAAACTATACAGACAATGTCATCATCAAACAACACTGTTTCACGATGCATCAGTGACATGGCAGGAGATGTTTTGGAACAATTACTGCTTCGCATACAAGCCAGTGAATTGTATGTGTTACAGCTGAATGAGTCAACAGACGTGGCGGGCCTGGCACAGCTCCTGGTATATGTCCGTTACTTTTATGGGGGGTCAATTAAGGAAGACATCCTCTTCTGCAAACCACTAGAAACCAGGAAAACAGGAGAGGATATTTTTAAAGTACTGGACAGCTTTGTGACATCAAATGGACTTTGGTGGTCAAGATGTGTTGGTATCTGTACTGATAGCACAAAAGCCATGACAGGGAAACATAGTGGAGTGGTAACACGCATGCAAGCAGTTGCTCCCGACGCGACTTGGGTACACTGCAGCATCCACCGAAAGGCTCTTGCTGCCAAGGGAATGCCTGACAGCTTGAAAGATGTTTTGGACACTACAGTAAAAATGGATAACTTTGTTAAAGCAAGGCCCCTGAACTCCCGTGTATTTTCTGCATTATGCAATATGGGCAGCGACTATGTAACGCTTTTACAGCATAGAGAAGTGCGCTGGTTATCAAGGGGCAAAGTATTGACACGATTTTTGCATAGATAGACAAGCTTAAAGTTTTCTTTTCAATGTGCGGGACATAATTGAGGTTATGACTAAGAAGTTGGAGCTTTTCTCTGTCTGCATTAGCAAGGACAACACACAGATCTTTCCATCATTGTATTATTTTTTGTGTGCGAATGAACTCAAGCTTACGGACAATGTGATATAGCAAAGCACCTGAGTGAGCTGGGTGCGCAATTACGCCGGTACTTTCCCGAAACGGATGACACAAACAACTGGATTTGTTATCCCTTTCATGCCCTACCTCCAATCCACTTACTGATATCTGAACAAGAGAGCCTCATTGAAATTGCAACAAGCGGTTCTGTGAAAATTGAATTTAATCAGAAGCCACTGCCAATTTCTGGATAAGGCTGCGCTCAGAGTATCCTTCCTAAGCAAATTGCGTTGTTAAGACACTGATGCCCTTTGCAACCAAGTACCTATGTGAGAGTGATTTCTCGGCACTCAGTAGCATATAAACTAAATACAGGCATAGACTGTGTGTGGAAAATGATTTAAGACTGAGACTCTCTACAATACAACCCAACATTGCAGAGTTATGTGCATCCTTTCAAGCACACCCTTCTCAATAACCTGTGGGGAGTTATTGTCATGCCCTGACCTTAGAGAGCCTTTTTATGTCTCTATTTGGTTTGGTCAGGGTGTGATTGGGTGGGCATTCTATGTTCTTTATTTCTATGATTTGTGTTTCTATGTTTTGGCCGGGGTATGGTTTTCAATCAGGGACAGCTGTCTATCGTTGTCTCTGATTGGGAATCATACTTAGGCAGCATGTTTTGCCACCTTAGGTTGTGGGATGTTGTTTTTTTGTTAGCTCTGCGTAGCCTTGGTCTCATCCATCCGACGAGCGTTACAGTTATTCACTATTTTGTTATGAACAAATAAGGTTTTATATGTAAGATGGCTAAATAAAGAGCAAAATGATTGATGATTATTATATTATTATATGTGCCCTCGTCCTATAAGAGATCTTTGTCACTTCCCACGAGCCGGGTTGTGACAAAAACTCAGACACATTCTTATGTGTAATAAATGTATCGTATAGTGTGTGTGTGGCAGGCTTACAATGATGGCAAAAAACAACATTTGAGAATGCGCTGACTCTCGTGCTAGAGGGGCTACGCAGCTGGAGGTTGAATGTTTGGGAACCTCTGGCCTATATGATCGATAGGAAGGATTAAAGGGCAAAAAGCAAGCAGTAGTTCATATGGGAACGCACAAAAATATGGAGGTGAGAAACAAAACTGTGAGAGTAACTGAAAAATGAAAAATAAAAACCTATTCTAAATTCATGTAATTACTTTGGTGTTTTTGTAAGCATCTACTAATGCAGCACTCTGCTAGTTCTTTGTCTTACACAATTAGAATTTTTATCTCATTATCTCAAATACAGATAGCAGGTACTCACACATATCCCCCTTGTCCTTGACTGTGTGGGTGCGTGTGTGAGAGAGAGCGAGAGAGAGAGAGAGAGAGAGAGAGAGTGTGTGTGTGTGTGTGTGTGTGTGTGTGTGTGTGTGTGTGTGTGTGTGTGTGTGTGTGTGTGTGTGTGTGTGTGTGTGTGTGTGTGTGTGTGTGTGTGTGTGTGTGTGTGTGTGTGTGTGTGTGTGTGAGCATGTTAATGTGGTGAAGAGCAGGCAGAGAATGCTAGTTGAGACTGATACATATTCCAGTGGGTGAGCTCTCATCATGTCACAGGTCTGACAGTGAGAGGGAGTTATTGGTATGGAGAGGCAGCTCATATTCCACAGGAGAGTCAACTCTCACCCCTCCTTCACAACAATGAACAGAACATCCTCTCAGCTCTATTTCTGTATGCCCAGGTCCTAGCACATTGATAGAGATTGTTTTACATTTTAATAGCTTGCTAAATTCATCCAGGTTTAGAATGGCTTAGGAGGTGAAGGAGAGGTTTAGAGCTGGTGGGTCCAATGGATCTAACTGCTAATGCAGGCTAATAGATAGAGAACACTTGGATAAAAGTTGACCACTTTAGGAAGCTCAGCACCCACTCTACCTTAACCTGACCTTGACCTCAACACTGTATTCTATCCACATAATTTACCGTCCTCCATAGAACTCAACATATCTGAGATGCATACATCACCCTGTGGAGGCTGCTGAGGGTGGGATGGCTCATAATAATGGCTGGAATGGAGTCAATGTAATGGTATCAAACATATCAAACATGTGGTTTCTATGTGGTTGATGCCATTCCATGGACTCCATTCCAGCCATTATTATGAGCTGTCCTCCCCTCAGCAGTCTCCACTGACATCACTAATATTATGCTCTTTCCATTAAATAGACTGACCAGGTGAATGCTATGATCTCTTATTGATGTCACTTGTTAAATCCACTTCAAACAGTTTAGATGAAGGGGAGGAGACAACTAAGACATGGATTGTGTATGTGTGTCATTCAGAGGGTGAATGGGAAAGACAAAAGATTTAAGTGCTTTGAAAGGGGTATGTTAGTAGGTGGCAGGGTTTTCTGCTCTACAGTTTCCTGTGTATATCAAGAACGGTCCACCACCCAAAAGACATCCAGACAACTTGACACAGCTGGTGGAAGTTTTGGAGTCAAAATGGGCCAGCATCCCTGTGGAACGCTTTGGACACCATGTAGAGTCCATGCCCCAATGAATTGAGGCTATTCTGAGGCCAAAGGGGGGGGGGCGGGGTGCAACTCAATATTAGGAAGATGTTCCTAATGTTAGTTATACTCGGGGAATAATAATGTTACGCTCGTTAGATGAATTAGACCAAGGCGCAGCGTGGTAGGTGAACATCTTACTTCTAATTTAAAATGAACACCAAAACCCAACAAAATACAAAACAAACGTAAAATTCTGCAGGCTATACAGCAACTAACAAAATCAAGATCCCACAAACTAAGGTGGAAAACAGGCTGCCTAAGTATGATCCCCAATCAGAGACAACGATAGACAGCTGCCTCTGATTGGGAACCATACCACGCCAACAAAGAAATAGAACACATAGATTGCCCACCCTAGTCACTCCCTGACCTAACCAAAATAGAGAATAAAAAGGATCTCTAAGGTCAGGGTGTGACAATTAACTTGTATAATGTTCACCAGCATACCCTTATACCACCGACCACTGCGACCTGTATGCTCTAGTCGGTTGGCCCTCGCTACACATTCGTCACCAGACCCACTGGCTCCAGGTCATCTATAAGTCTATGCTAGGTAAAGCGCCGCCTTATCTCAGCTCACTGGTCACGATAACAACACCCCCCCGTAGCACCACTCCAGCAGGTATATTTCACTGGTCACCCCCAAAGCCAATACCTCCTTTGGCAGCCTTTCCTTCCAGTTCTCTGGCAGCCAATGACTGGAACGAATTGCAAAAATCGCTGAAGCTGGAGACTTTTATTTCTCTCACTAACTTTAAACATCAGCTATCTGAGCAGCTAACTGATCGCTGCAGCTGTACATAGCCCATCTGCAAATAGCTCACCCAATCTACCTACCTCATCCCCATATTTTTTGTATTTACTTTTCTGCTCTTTTGCACACCAGTATTGCACATCACCATCTGCTCATCTATCACCCCAGTGTTAATTTGCTAAATTGTAATTACTTCGCTACTATGGCCTATTTGTTGCCTTACCTCCTCACGCCATTTGCACACACTGTATATAGACTTTCTTTTTTTTCTATTGTGTTATTGACTGTACGCTTGTTTATTCCATGTGTAACTGTGTTGTTGTTTGTGTCGCACTGCTTTGCTTTATCTTGGCTAGGTTGCAGTTGTAAATGAGAACTTGTTCTCAACTAGCTTACCTGGTTAAATAAAGGTGAAATTAAAAAATAAAAATAAAAACCTTTATGAAGACAAATGAGAAGAGTGTTGAAGTTAACTTCAGAAGCACAGAGACCCAGTCAGACAGCGATCACAGACAGACAACCATTCAGAAAGACACATTCATCTCTCTATTGTCATCGTCCCAGCATGAAGAAATTGTGGCTTCTGCATCTACAGTACAGAACCCAGAATGATGCCACTTAACTGCAAACACCTCCTCAGATTTGGCTTGGTATCTGAAAAGAAAAATAGGAAGGGAAGGCAGAAATCAATAAACGCCATCTACGCCTGAGGGGTCCCCCAATTTCCTCCAAACCACTCTACCCCCTGGGCAGAGGGGGAAACAATGGCGGAGCATCAATACCTGCAATTGGGGGAATGTAGGTGGGGTGGGAGACAGCAGGGCACACAACACAAATGGGTCACCTCTCCTCCAGACACTAAATGGGCCCCAATCGTTTGCATCAATTCAGTCCGGTGGGAGACAGAGGACAGGTTGGGGTATGTGAGCCATTAAGACTGCTTTGGAATAAAAGGCAGTAACATGGGAGGTAGAGGGGTGGGGATGTTTGAGGTCAGGTAGAGATAGGGACACAGGGTGGTATAGGTGTTTTCAATTACCGGCAAAATCAGAGCAATTTCCTCATCTTTCCGCCAAGCCCCCCCTCTGTGAGGGGGATTGGAGGCTCATACAATAGAGGCGGGAAGATCAGCATCAGTTGTGTGGTTGTTTGAGTGGGGGTGGGTGGATAAAGGTAAAGAGGGGGTGTTTTTTCATTTGTGTGTCTCATTTTACCTTTCTCAGTCACCTTGGAGATTTATATTGAGCAGTGTTTTTATAGAAAAGGCAAAAAACGTCCAATTGTTTCAAGTTCTCTGTAGGTATTGATAAGAAACTTCCTGAACACTGATATATATACGTACTTACGGATTTAAAGATAACAGACAGACAGGATGGATTAAGTATATTGTCCTAATGAATAGGGCAAAAACAGTTTGTGTTTTTGCAGACTTCACAAGAGGAATCAACCATCTAAAGGGCATAACTTGCAGGGTGTTTCCACAATATCCTGTGATTCTTTTGGAAAAGGAGGAGACGGTTTTTACACTCAATCAGGTGTAAGATGTACTGTATGAGAAAGACTAAACAGTACAAATCCTTGTTCTACCAAGGTCAAAGAAACTGCAGTACGTAACATACTCACATACTCTCAACTACTTTAGCTTCCGACTAAAGCTGGCGTTGGGAAGCAGTTCACTTGTAATCAGCTTGTCAGATGAAACTGTCAGAGTGTATTTTCTGTCATCTGTTTAAACACTTTGCTTTCCCTGTCTGCGACTGAACCAACTTCAAAGGGCCCCGTAGCCTACCGTAAAACTCTAGACAGAAAGTTCCCCACTGCAGATGTTGCCACATGAACATATGAGAGCCCTGATAGCAGGTACTATCAACGATGTCACTTCCCCTGCACCCGGACTCCTCTATGAGGAGAGGGTAGCCATGTTACACACTCACTGTAATGTTATAACATTTTCTCATTTTGATATTCAGAAAATATGTTGCACCTGCAATTCAGCTCTCTTTCTCTCTCTCTCTCTCTCTCTCTCTCTCTCTCTCTCTCTCTCTCTCTCTCTCTCTCTCTCTCTCTCTCTCTCTCTCTCTCTCTCTCTCTCTCTCTCTCTCTCTCTCTCTCTCTCTCTCTCTCTCTCTCTCTCTCTCTCTCTCTCTCTCTCTCTCTCTCTCTCTCTCTCTCTCTCTCTCTCTCTCTCTCTCTCTCTCTCTCTCTCTCTCTCGCATCTATCTATGGGGGTGGATGAGGGTTCTTGGGGTTTTCCATATCTACTTCTGCATGCACATTCCCAATGTATGTACCAGATGGGCAAACACACAGAGCTGCTACTGGTGCCACTTGAGCATGTCTTTGTCGTAGATTATTAATCAGTGGAGTAAACAGTAGTAAATGTCATGTGGAGTGCATTTGATTGGTCCCCGAGTGCTCCATCAGATTAAAGTGTGAATAGATAGTTAACACTCACATGCCAGTGGAGATCCACACACAAACATTTAACGAGTGTGTCATGAAACCATACACTGTAGCAATAACAACACCCTGCTTTTCCTCTCTTTAAAACAACAGACAATCTGCATAATCACTAGAAATGTCTACAAAGCCAAATTGCTTGAAAATGTGTTAGAGATGATTATTGTTGTTTCCTTATCTCTGGTGCCTAGGCCCTAGTGTAAACAGGTCGTATAGACAGAGCTGTAGGGCACAGAGTACAAAGTAAAACATTTCCTGATCTCTGTTATTTCAATCAGAAATAACACATCTACAGTATTCCAAAACCATACTTTTCAGTTCAAACAAATACTGACTGCAACTCACAAGCCTAAATTCTGTTCAGTGACACAGCACTGTACCCTAGTGGAAGTCCCAGTGCTTGCATGTGAATATTGCCTTGCACTTCACTGGGCATCATTGTTCCTATATCCCTAGGTGGAGGAATGGATGTGTAGATTGGCAGACTCCCATTGGACGAAAACAATGGTCAGTAGTGCAAAGCCTTTAGCAGCACCAACCTCCTAAAGCCTATGCCTCCTCACCACATTCCCCTGACTAGCATCACACACATTACTGACAGACTGGAAGAAGCACATTCTACACTATGTATGTATGAGAAAGAGTGGGATTGTGCATGTATGTTTATTGTAATACTGTGTGTGCGCACGTGCGTGTGTTGCAGAGATTGATCACAGATCTCTAAATTAAAATAGCACAATCAAACATCAATAACAAGCTTCCAGGATATATATTCCAGAGCTAAAACGGTATAATGGAACGTCTTTGTAAAGCAGCACAACATCAAATTATGATCTCTGGTTGTGATGAGGGCAGAATCCCAAAATAAACATATCTGAATGGGTTTCAAAGGCAATAGCTCAGTGAAAGATGAAACCTATCAACTGATTACTTGAATTTATTATGGCCTGCCCTTTCTGTCTGTCTTCACCGGTCGACAGGAACTCACAGACTGTTAACGCTAACCTGTTTCTACACTGAGTCCCATACTCTCTATGATCTATATTTAACTCGGCTTGTGTTGGAACGGGGCTGTGTGTCAGAGGGTTGATGATTGTGCATATGAGGTAGGAGCTCAGTGTCATTTTCCAACAAGGCCTCTAAATTTAGCCTGGTTAAAGGCAGCAGCGAGCCGAGCCGGTGGTGACCTACTCCTATTGAACTACAGACTGCTCTGGTCCCGCTGTTATTCCGTCAGCTGTTCCTCTTTTTCCTTTTTTTGTTGGTGTGTGTGTGTCTTGGTACCGCTTGTGTTTTGGTGGAAAGGAAGGGGTGAGTTGTAAATGCTTTATCTGACGATTGCTAGTGTTGTTAATTGGACACGGGCACATTTGCTGTACTAGTTGACATTTGAGGATATGGTATATTCAAATATTGTACAATATGTATAATATGACATTAGTCTAACAAATTAGGGAGTTAGAGATTTGGCAAGATTATTTTGGTAGCTACATGTTTTTTACCCACTGTTGGTCAGCATGTGCAGTGCAGTTGTTGATCATTTCTTAGTAATTTCAAGGGTGCCTGGATCTCTAGCCTTGTACTAGGGATTGCCATTACTAAGAGGATGGATGAGGGCTACTTGGCATAGGGACTGTTTATCTGTGCCCGGACCACTGCTTTTTTGCAAGTCACAGCTTTGTGATTTGCAACAGGGAGTCAGTCAGCCAGAGGCGATGGATCAGTCAGAGGGGCTATTGAGCAGGAGTGGTATAAACAGGCCTGACCCCCTGGTACGAGAGGCCTATCTGATGTTACATGACTACATCAACTATGTGACCGCAGGGCCCGACGGCCACGTAGGGCCACCCGCTACAGCCACAGCAGCAGCCCTGCGCCATGCTGGGGACCAGCTGCTCATTAGGTTCCCCATCTTCTTCATGGGCTGGCCACGCGTCTTCCAGGATGTGACTCAGATCTCAGCCTGCTCATGCTCACCGCCATCCTAGACGAGCACTTTGCACCCACCAACCCCCGGAGGACGGCGGCGAGACGTGGCCTGGAACGCTGTGCTGTCTGTGTATGTGCGAGAGTGGCATGGACGGAATTGTGCCTCAGTTTAAGGAGTGTGTGGGTGGTTATGTGGAGAGGGTCATCTGTCCAGAGATTAGGCACAAAGGTGGATGGGTAAGTTCACTGGTCAAGGTTCTTCACTGGCATAGTAAGACTAGGCTACAGTTTATACTGTGGTTACGTTGTACTGTTGTGGCTGTTGTTGTGAATCTTGCATTCTAACTCCTCGGATCTAATCATGTTTTCTGTTGTTGGTAGACAGGCTTTGTGTGCCACTTTGGGCAGAAGCAGGACTTGGAGGCCCAGGTGAAGAATGTGTGTTGCTGGACTCTTGCTATTGGTCACTAGCATCTTATCCTATTTCCTGTGGAAACAAAAAAATAGCTTAAACAACACCCCCACCTGGTGACCACATTCAGATAGCTCCATCATCTGCTCTGTGAATAAATATTTCCCCAAAGCTTCTCATTTCCAAACGCATCTCAATGACCCACTATCCCCTATTTTAAACCATTGAAGTGTGCAATAACAGTAGAGTTTTTTAACAATAACATCAACAATGCACAGCATACGTACATGCACATCATGTGTATCATGTATGTGTAACTTAAAACCTCTGAATCATAATGGCAATAAACATTATCTTAGTAATAGCTTTTTTCACAAGTACGGGGTCCATTAGTACAAAACTCAAAACAGATCAAAAAAGCAGTTGTTTCAAAACTCTACGCACATTTTCAATTGACTATGTACAACACACAAAATCATAGAGTCACTGTTTCATCGAGAAATACGTTTCACATTCAAATCAAATGTAATTTTATTGGTCACATACACATGGTTAGCAGATGTTATTGCGAGTGTAGTGAAATGCTTGTGCTTCTAGTTCTAGCAATATCTAACAAGTAATCTAACAATTCCACAACAACTACCTCATACACACAAATCTAAGTAAAGTGAAGAAAGTGAAATGTCAGAATAATAGTAGAGAGAATGATTTATTTCAGCTTTTATTTCTTTCATCACATTCCCAGTGGGTCAGAAATGTACATACACTCAATTAGTATTTGGTAGCATCGCCTTTAAATTGTTTAACTTGGGTCAAACGTTTTGGGTAACCTTCCACAAGCTACCCACAATAAGTTGGGTAAATTTGGCCAATTCCTCCTGACAGAGCTGGTGTAACTGAGTCACCCCAAGCATATATTATATTATTATACTTTTTATTTGTCTACTTGGTAAATATTTTCTTCTTCTTGAACTGCATTGTTGGTTAAGGGCTTGTAAGTAAGCATTTCTGTCACGTCCGCCGTATTGAGGAGACCAAGGCGCAGCGTGATATGAATACATTCTTTCTTTAATAAAGGAAGAACACTGAACAAACTAACAAAGTAACAAAAACGAAGCTAAATAGATTGAGTGCTGACATGCAACTCCACATAGACAACTACCCACAAAAACCTAAATGGAAAATGGCAACCTAAATAGGATCCCCAATCAGAGACAACAATAAACAGCTGCCTCTGATTGGGAACCAATTTAGGCCACCATAAACCTACATTACCTAGACATACAAAATCCCCATAGATACACAAAAACCATAGACAAGACAAAACACACATACCCACCCTCGTCACACCCTGACCAGACCAAAATAATACAGAAATATAGAAAACTAAGGTCAGGGCGTGACAATTTCACGGTAAAGTTTCCACTTGTTGTATTCAGCGCATGTGACAAATACAATTTGATTTGATTTGATGCAAGATATGTAAAGTTATTAGAGCGGCCAATTATTTCAAGGCTGTATGTACAGTGCCTAGCAAAAGTATTCACCCCCTTGGCGTTTTTCCTATTTTGTTGCATTACAACCTGTAATTTAAATTGATTTTTATTTCGATTTCATGTAATGGACATACACAAAAAAGTGAAATGAAAAAAGAACTTCAGATGTTTTTTTTATTTTTTTACGGAAAAGTGGTGCGTGCATATTTATTCAGTCCTTTGCTATGAAGCCCCTAAATAAGATCTGGTGCAAAAAAATTACTTTCAGAAGCCACATAATTAGTTAAATTAAGTCCACCTGTGTGCAATCTAAGTTTCACATTATCTGTCACATGATCTCAGTATATATACACCTGTTCTGAAAGGCCCCAGAGTCTGCAACACCACTAAGCAAGCGGCACCACCAAGCAAGCGGCACTACCAAGCAAGCGGCACTATGAAGACCAAGAAGCTCTCCAAACAGGTCAGGAACAAAGTTGTGGAGAAGTACAGGTCAGGGTTGGGTTATTAAAACATTTCTGAAACTTTGAACATCCCACGGAGCACCATTAAATCCATTATTAAAAAAAGGAAAGAATATGGTACCACAACAAACCTGCCAAGAGAGGGTCGCCCACCAAAACTCATGGACCAGGCAATGAGGGCATTGATCAGAGTGGCAACAAAGAGACCAAAGATAACCCTGAAGGAGCTGCAAAGCTCCACAGCGGAGATTGGGGTATCTGTCCTTAGGACCACTTTAAGCTGTACATTCCACAGAGCTGGGCTTTTCGAAAGAGTGGCCAGAAAAAAGCCATTGCTTAACTTAGTGCGGAGATCCCGCTAGCGGGATCAAATTCGACAACATCCGGTGAAATCGGAGCACGCCAAATTCAAAATACAAAATCGTAATATTTAACATTCATGAAAATACAAGTGTCATACATGAATCTTTAATTTAGAATCTTGGTAATCGAACTGCGTTGTCAGATTTCAAAAAGGCTTTACGGCAAAAGCATAGCATTCGATTGTCTGAGGACAGCGCCTGACATTAGCATATTTTCCAAACCAGCACAGGCGTCACGAAATAACAAATAGCGATAAAATAAATCACTTACTTTTGAAGATCTTCCTCTGTTTGCAATCCCAAGGGTCCCAGCTACACAATGAATGGTCGTTTTGTTCGATAAAGTCCTTCTTTATATCCCAAAAATGCTGTTTAGTTGGCGCCCTTGAATTCAATAATCCAGTCCATCAACATGAATACAAAGGATTCCAAAAAGTTACCAGCAAAGTTCGTCCAAACGAGTCAAAGCATGTTTTTTATTAATCCTCAGGTTGTCTAATATCTAAATAAAGAATAACATTTCAGACGGAGATTACTAAGTTCAATAGCAAAGGAAAAGAACGAAGAACGATGTTCACTAGCGCAAAAAGACTACTTTTGCCCTGACGCTCAACTTGGAAAGACTACAAATGCTTCTTCATTAAAAAAACAAGCCTAAAATAAAGACTGTTGACATCTACTGGAAGCCATAGGAATTGCAATCTGGGAGGCGGAAATTAGATCTTTCAATAGCATTGCATTGGAAGTAATTCGGAGCTCCAAAAAAAAATATATAGATGTTTTTTTTAACGGATCTATTTTCCTCTGGTTTTCGCCTGCTATATCAGTTCTGTTATACTCACAGACATTATTTTAACAGTTTTAGAAACTTCAGAGTGTTTTCTATCCAATTATACGAATTCTATTATATGCATATCCTAGCTTCTGGGCCTGAGTAACAGGCAGTTTACTTTGGGCACATCAGACAGGTAGAAATTCAGGAAACTAGCCTTACTCGTAGAGAGGTTAAAGAAAAAAATGGCAAACATCTTTGGTGTTCGCCAAAAGGCATGTGGGAGACTCCCCAAACATATCGAAGAAGGTACTCTGGTCAGATGAGACAAAAATTTAGCTTTTTGTCCATCAAGGAAAACGCTATGTCTGGCGCAAACCCAACACCTCTCATCACCCCGAGAACACATCCCCTCATTCTGTGGGGATGTTTTTCATCGACAGGGACTGGGAAACTGGTCAGAATTGAAGGGGTGATGGATGGCGCTAAATACAGGGAAATTCTTGAGGGAAACCTGTTCCAGTCTTCCAGAGAGTTGAGACTGGGACGGAGGTTCACCTTCCAGCAGGACAATGACCCTAGGCATACTGCTAAAGCAACACTCGGGTGGTGTAAGGGGAAACATTTAAATGTCTTGGAATGGCCTAGTTAAAGCCTAGACCTCGATCCAATTGAGAATCTGTGGTATGACTTAAAGATTGCTGTACAGCAGCAGAACCCATCCAACTTGAAGGTGCTGGAGCAGTTTTGCCTTGAAAAATGGGCAAAAATTGCAGTGGCTAGATGTGCCAAGCTTATAGAGACATACCCCAAGAGACTTGCAGCTGTAATTGCTGCAAAAGGTGGCTCTACAAAGTATTGACTTTGGGGGGTGAATAGTTATGCATGCTCAAGTTCAGTTTTTTTGTCTTATTTCTTGCTTGTTTCACAATTACAAATATTTTGCATCTTCAAAGTGGTAGACATGTTGTGTAAATCAAATGATACAACCGCCTCAAATCTATTTTAATTCCAGTTTGTAAGGCAACTGTAATGAACATGATGGGAGACAGAGAGCTGGTTTCAAGCACAGGGCGCAGTAGGTGTTTATTGTAAATGACCTCAGGAGGAGGCAGGTAGCTGGGTCCATGGGCAGGCAGAAGGTCATACACATGGGGTCCAAAAAGGCAACAGGCAAGGAAAAGGCTAGTAACGTCGTCCAGGAGATCAGGCAATAGGTTGATAACAGGAAATCTGATAGGTACAGACAGGGAATAGGCAAAAGGAGTCGTTAGTGAGGCAGCCAAAACGATCATACACGGGAGGATTAAAATACAGGAAAAACAGCGCGCCGAATAGAATTGTGTCACAAAACAAACAATACCTCACAATGATGGGGTACAAAGACTTGAACTAAATAGTGTGTGATAATGACATACAGGTGTGTGAACAGGTGATCAGAATTCAGGTGATTGGGATCTGGAGAGTGAGCTGCGTTCAGGGGATCTATGTGTTTGAGAGTGTGAGCTGGAAAGTGGGCTGGAAAGTGAGTTGCGTTTAAGGGATCTACGTGTTTGAGAGTGTGAGTGGGAAGCAGACGTTACAGCAACAAAATAGTAGAAATGCCAAGGGGGGTGAATACTTTTGCAAGCCACTGTAGGCAGCAGCCTCTCTGTATTAGTGATGGCAGTTTAACAGTCTGATGGCCTTGAGATAGAAGCTATTTTTTTTTTCAGTCTCTCGGTCCCAGCTTTGATGCACCTGTACTGACCTCGCCTACTGGATGGTAGCGAGGTGAACAGGCAGTGGCTCGGGTGGTTGGGTGCTCTAGGTGTCCTGGAGGGCAGGTAGTTTGCCCCCGGTGATGCGTTGTGCAGACCGCACCACCCTCTGGAGAGCCCTGCGGTTGTGGGCGGTGCAGTTGCCGTACCAGGCGGTGATACAGCCCGACAGGATGCTCTCAATTGTGCATCTGTAACAGTTGGTGAGGGTTTTAGGTGACAAGCCACATTTCTTCAGCCTCCTGAGGTTGAAGAGACGCTGTTGGGCCTTCTTCACCACACTGTCTGTGTGGTTGAACCATTTCAGTTTGTCCGTGATATGTATGCCGAGGAACTTAAAACGTTCCACCTTCTCCCATGCTGTCCCATCGATGTGGATAGTTGGGTGCTCCCTCTGCTGTTTCCTGAAGTCTACAACCATCTCTTTTGTTTTGTTGACGTTGAGTGAGAGGTGGTTTTTTGACACCACACTCCGAGTGCCCTCACCTCCTCCATATAAGCTGTCTCGTCGTTGTTGGTGATCAAGCCTACTACTGTTGTGTCGCTTGCAAACTTGATGATCGAGTTACAAAACATGTTCATATAAAGGAATTCCCTTTCACAATGCAATGCTCACATTACTTTTGATATGATTCTCTTCTCTTTTGTTAAAATACATTTTACTATTACTTAATCTGACTGTGTGGGGGTTCACACTGCTTTAATTGCATTGGCCAATACAGTACTGTAATACCGTAATATATACCATTTATGTAACATTTGGGTATGTGAATCCAGTGGGAATCGAACCCACAGTTCTGGTGTTGCTAGTATAATGCTGTTATGAACTGAGCACGTACAGGACATGTACAATGCATAAGTACAATACAATACTGTAAAATACAATAAGCATTTACAATACAGGTGGAAGATTTATGATTTCCATCTCCATGAGCGTACCACCCTCCTTCAGGCCGTGGATGAGGTTTGCAATGATTTCAATCCAGATCTGCCAGGCTTGGATTCGAACATGCCAAAAGTTTTTTCCACAAGTGCATGAACAATGAAGACATTTACTGCAATGTTGATGATAAGCTATGGCCAAATGCTCAAGACAGCCTTGATTCAAACTAGTGCCTGTTAAACATTCTGTCTTTCATTTATTTCATTTGATTACAGTACGCCTATGTTGTAATGATATCTGAACAATATATCTTTTTTTTGCATCAATGCTTGTGAAAGATTAATTCAATGATCAAACCTTTGACCACAAATGGGATAAAAAATAATGGAAATGTGACAGTAGATTTTTATGGGTAATGCATGTGTATTGTCTAATGTGAAAAAGGTATAATGTACTGTAATTTACAGTACTGTAGCATACTACATTCAAATGATTAAAAAAAAAACATGTATCTTACATTTTTTGCTATTGGTTGTTAAAATAACAAAATGTAGAAGATATTATGTTGTGTTTTGGTTGTTACACCAATGTCCTCATTATACACTGAACAAATATATAAACGCAACCTGTAAAGTGTTGGTGCCATGTTTCATGAGCTGAAATAAAAAATCTGAAAATTTTACATACTTATTTCTTACATCCCATTTAGTGAGCATTTCCCCTTTGCCACTTGACAGGTGTGGCATATCAAGAAGCTGATTAAACAGCATGATCATTACACAGGTGCAGCTTGAGCTGTAAATAAAATGCCACTTTAAAACATGCAGTTTTGTCACACAACACAATACCACAGATGTATCAAGTTTTGAGGGATCGTGCAATTGGCATGCTGACTGCAAGAATGTCCACCAGAGCTGTTGCCAGAGAATTGAATGTTCATTTCTCTACCATACAACATTGTTTTAGAGAATTTGGCAGTACATCCAACCAGCCTCACAAAGATGTCTACATACAAAATGCACAATGCACAATGAAAGGTTTTGAAAGTAAGACTGGCTGCGTACTTGTAAAAGTAGTACCAAAGCGATAAAAAAACCTGTAATGTGCCAGAGGGTGGAAGAATATTTGAATAGTTATCACATGAGGTGTTGCTGGGCAGGATGAACACGTCAGAGACAGGGATAATATTGCCTGACAGGCAGGTACTGAACTTTGCTCTGTAGACGTTGACATATGACAGTTTCAGGGATCAACAAAGATACAATAGGCTCAAAGTATTAACCAGCCAGCGAGTTTACTACACAATCATAATTCTATTCAGGAGAGATAAGCTTTTCACTCTGTATATCAGTTGTCCACATTAGGATATACAAAACTGAAATTGCCAAATCCAGCTGAATTTTTTCTTCTTTGGATTGTCAAATTCAACCTATGGCTACATAATGACTGTACAGACATTCTAATGTTAGTCATGCGACACGTCAGCCAAATGAACAATAAACTTCATTATGATACATGTATGCTTATGCGTGCCAACATCTAAGTAGACATAAGGAACTAAATAGGGACTATGAAATATCAGTTTGCCAATTTGGTGTTAAGATTACATAGGATAGAAGTCTTTAGATAACTAGCAGGGTTATTAGTTTTACAGTGTATGTTGTCAGACTAAATCATAGCTTGTATGACTAAAATTCCAAACATTTAAAACAGACATGCCATGAGCTTAGCTCGCTAAGATTTCAGAGACATGGCTGAACAAATCTTTGAGCTATGGCTCAAAGAACTAGCACATGACTGTGCTCAGGAACACTGCAGCCACTCATTTTACGGTGTACAGAAAACCTACAGGAATGTCAATTATGGGGTTTCTTAAATGCACCAGCAGACCAGCTGCTCTACCTTTATATAAAACTATGTTGAAGCAATAATGCCCTGAGGGGGTATGGTATATGGCCAATATACCATGGCTAAGGGCTGTGCTTAGTCGCAACGCAGAGTGCCTGGATACAGCCCTTAGCCGTTGTATATTGGCTATATACACACCACAAACCCCTGAGGTGCCTTATTGCTATTTTAACTGTTTAACGTGATTAGAGCAGTAAAAATGAACATTTTATCATACCAGTGGTATATGGTCTGATATTCCACAGCTGTCAGCCAATCAGCACTCAAACCACCCAATTCATGATGCATATTGTTGCCATGTGAAGAGGTTATCACCACAAAAAAAAAAAAAAAAAAAACAGTCTGCTTAGTTGAATAACTGTTGGATGGCAGAAGTGTTTTGAGTATTTTAATTGAAAAATAGTAATCATTGAATCAAGGGAAACAGCACTTTAAACATAAGAAATTTTATTGACATGTTTCTGTACAGACAAGAAATGACAGATAGCAGAGATGACAAAACAGACAGATAATGGAACACTGGAAAGGTTGAGACTGACATGTCAGTGAATACAGCTTGGAAGAGCACAATTACGCAAACATTTAGGCCAGCTCCTCTTCTCCCTCCTCCTCAAACTCTCCCTCCTCCTCAGCGGTGGCGTCCTGGTACTGCTGGTACTCAGACACCAGGTCGTTCATGTTGCTCTCAGCCTCAGTGAACTCCATCTCATCCATACCCTCACCTGTGTACCAATGGAGGAAAGCCTTACGCCTGAACATGGCTGTGAACTGCTCGGAGATACGCTTGAACAGCTCCTGGATGGCTGTGCTGTTGCCAATGAAGGTGGCGGCCATCTTGAGGCCACGGGGGGGAATGTCACAGACGGCGGTCTTGACATTGTTGGGGATCCATTCAACGAAGTAGCTGCTGTTCTTGTTCTGCACGTTCAGCATCTGCTCGTCCACCTCCTTCATGGACATGCGTCCACGGAAGATGGCAGCCACTGTAAGGTAGCGTCCGTGGCGGGGGTCGCAGGCGGCCATCATGTTCTTGGCGTCGAACATCTGCTGGGTGAGCTCGGGAACAGTGAGGGAGCGGTACTGCTGGCTTCCCCTGCTTGTGAGGGGGGCAAAGCCGGGCATGAAGAAGTGGAGACGGGGGAATGGCACCATGTTGACGGCCAGCTTGCGGAGGTCAGCATTCAGCTGTCCTGGGAATCGCAGGCAGGTTGTGACGCCGCTCATTGTGGCCGACACCAGGTGGTTTAGGTCGCCGTAGGAGGGAGTAGTGAGTTTCAGGGTACGGAAGCAGATGTCATAGAGAGCCTCGTTGTCAATACAGAAGGTCTCGTCAGTGTTTTCCACTAGCTGGTGGACTGACAGGGTGGCATTGTAGGGCTCCACCACAGTGTCTGATACTTTGGGTGAGGGCACCACGCTGAAGGTGTTCATGATGCGGTCGGGGTACTCTTCACGGATCTTGCTGATGAGCAGGGTGCCCATCCCAGAGCCAGTTCCACCTCCCAGGGAGTGGGTGAGCTGGAAGCCCTGTAGACAGTCACAGCTCTCTGCCTCCTTCCTCACAACATCCAGGACTGAGTCCACCAGCTCAGCTCCCTCTGTGTAGTGGCCCTTGGCCCAGTTGTTTCCAGCACCACTCTGGCCTGCAAAATAAGAGATTTGTAAATCATCTCTCCTTTCTTTGGTGACATTATATACAGTATCTTGTGTCAGATTCATAAAGTAAAATACAAAGCAAAGGGACCTACCGAACACAAAGTTGTCAGGTCTGAAGATCTGGCCGAAGGGTCCGGATCTCACAGAGTCCATGGTCCCTGGCTCCAAGTCGACAAGCACAGCGCGGGGCACGTATTTACCACCTAGACAACCATGAGGCAAAGAAAGGTAAATGTCAGAACCACACATGTAATAAATTGAAGTATAATAGAATGTAATGAATGTGGTAATAAATTAGACAAACAAGGCTTACCTGAGGCTTCATTGTAGTACACGTTAATCCTATCTAGCTGGAGGTCACTGTCCCCATGGTATGTACCAGTTGGGTCAATGCCATGTTCGTCACTGATCACCTCCCAGAACTGCAAGAGGAGCATTAGGTTTAGTCTACAGCGCACAATATTAGGTAAGCTAATATGTCATTCAAAGTGGGATCCATTCATCAAATGCATGTAAACAATAAATACCATTACACTGGTAGGCCTATGCAATTATTACATCGGTTCAATATTCTCAGTTGATCACCTCATTGGATCAAATTTACTTTATTGCATTGAACGTTAGATAGGCCTACATACGTTTATGAGTTAGGCATCTGGAATGAAAACCTCCCTCCTATACAATTCCGCGCGCGCGGCATGACCTCCGATTGGCTGAAACCCATCAGTTATGGTTTTGAAATTCTCAAAACGTCACTTGATGAAACACAGCCCACATCCGCCAGAAAAACGGGCGGGGCACGCGCTCAATGAATCGAAAAAAGTGTAGGCCATAATGTATCGTTGAACAAATGTCCAATTCTTTCCTTTTTTGGGGGGGGGGGGGGGGGGTAAGAATTCTTATTTATATTAAAACAACCGAATTGTTTTCACTACTGAAGGGATTAGTTGTAATATGGCCATGTTATTTGGCATCTGAACTACTTCCCATTTTGCGCATTGCAGTAGGTCGGGTAAATTATGGTAATCCATAGGCCCACCTATATTCATATTTAATCGATCATTGTGATATCGTTAAGAAATGGCATTTAATTATTTTTTTGTATGAATACCCATTCTCATGTATATTGACTTACTCGCCAGTACAGTGTCAAGATTATTTCGAGACCAAATAAAACCGGTAGAATAAAAATATACAGAAGTGCATAACACCAAAACTCTTTTCATTTGTACACAACAAACAAACCAATCAATAGGTTAGGAATATAATTAAGTCATTTTCATTAACAATACAGTTCTTTGGGTGTGGTTAACTGGACACTCATACAAAGAACCGGCGATTTTACGCATGCCTATTTATCGCACGAGTTGCACCAAATTCATTAAAAAAATTGTACAAACCTTAGCTCCGATCTGGTTTCCACACTGTCCAGCCTGAAGATGCACAATTTCCCTCATTTTTACTTTGACTGTAGAACAACTCTTATGCGAATAAAAACCAGTTCTATCCGTTCTTAGACTGCGCTGAAAGAATGTGCTACCTCACTATATAAGAAGAACTTTGTGCCCTCCCCTTATAATCATGTCACCAAATCTGAAACATTTATTGGCTAACGCTTATTAGACCCAGTTATTGACACACTTCTACACCAATCATATTCATACAGAATGATTTTCGTTGGCCTGTTCTTTCTGTCATTCAAACTGAACGCAAACGTGTGATTCTCACATAATCTTGAAGATTTGTCCTACTTCCTTTATGCCGGCGAAAATCTGATCACCTTTTAAACTATAATTTCTAACTATATTTTGTCCAATAAACCGCACAGAGTCCATGATTAAGAGAGGCATCCGTTAACTCAAAAAAAATACGTGAAACGTTTTCACCTTAAATGGTAAAACTACGAAATACCTCACCAATTTATTCCACGTCCACGTGGCTCATTGTTACTTTGTAACCATTCCTGGCATTATTATTTTGCTTCGTGGCGGTAAAAGGCAGCTATTTCGTCTTAAAATGTACATTTTGCTATAGAAAATGTGTCCAACTAAATATTATATGTGTTCTGCCAAGAAAGGGATCTAATATGTTATCGAACAGAAGTCAGTTATTTTGTTATCTAATATAATAATCTAAATGTAACAAGCTACAGCCGGTGGCACCAGGCCGGAAACATTCGATGAGATTATATTTTCCCAGAGTCATTTATATCTCCAATTCTCAGTGTTATTGTTGTTACATATTTCTGATTATGGGCGACTCCCTTTTTGCGCATTGTTAAACATGGCTGCCTGGGCTGTGTCAGGTGCGACACACAGACATCTTGGCTGCTGCTCCTTTCCCCTTAAAGACCACAGTGAGAACTTCATCACAGGATTATCATACATAAAGCTAGAAGAAATCCTGCATTTACATAGCCTATTATTTGGAATTAATCCATGTCTGATAATATAATGTGTCTCTATGCAAATGCCAATGGCAGACTCTGACCTGTGAACCAAAATATCCGGCTCCTTAGTATGTATTACTGTTCACAAGATAGTCTAGTCATAAAGTGACAGACAGTCCAGTAAAAGGTTTAAGATGCCATGTTAAATTGTATAAATTATTGTATTGGCAAAGTCTCAATTATATAACATTAAACAACAGGTACATGGTGAAATGAAACAGCTCAAATCCAGTTTAGCATACACTATCGATCTCAACACCCCAGGGAGACAGCCACAGTCTGGAAGGAGGAACAGAACTGGGAGGGGTGCAGCAACAGGAGAGAGATAGCGGGCTTGGGAAGGGAGCAGTGCATGGCTGAGTCAGTGCTGGAATTAGGGCAGGGGGGCTTATTAATAGTTAAACTGTGTGCCAGGGGGAGAATGCGTCCGTGACGCCAGCACTCATCAACTGCATGGGCACAGAGCTGTGCGTTGGAGGACAGAGGAGAGACACCCTGTTTCTTTGCTAGTTATGAACGATATCCATTGAGCAGACCTTGGTAGAGGACCTAGTTTGATGATAAAGGCCCACTTACAGCTCTTACCACTGTATGCATTACATGCATTTTCATGCCAACAAATGCTCAGCATATGTGGGAACACCTCCTTCAAGAATGTTGGAAAAGCATTCCTCATGAAGCTGGTTGAGAGAATTTGTTTTAATTTTATCTTTATTTAACTAGGCAACTACCTTGTTCAGGGGCAGAATGACATATTTTTATTTTGTCAGCTCGGGGATTCGCTCTAGCAACCTTTCGGTTACTGGCCCAATGCTCTAACCACTAGGCTACCTGTGCCAAGAGTGTGCAAAGCTGTCATCAAGGCAAAGGGTGGCTAATTTGAAGAATCTGAAATATATATTTTTTTAACAAGTTTTGGTTACTGCATTATTCCATGTGTGTTATTTCATAGTTTTGATGTCTTCACTATCATTCTACAATGTAGAAAATAGTACATAGTATGCAGAATACTAGCCTAGACATATGCCTATGACTGCAGGCGCTGTTCAGTTGGGCTGGTGGCAAATATGACCAACATTTAATCCAAATCTCAACCACAGTGTACTTTCAACGAAAGTTTCATGGCCCCCTCCATTCTTCATACCCTGTAGTGGTCACAGTCACAGAGGACAGGGCACAGTCAGCTGGGTGTGTTAATAGTAACAAGGGGAAAACGGTGGGGCTTTCTTTGTTGGGGCTGACAGAAGAAGAGGAGAGACAAAAGTAATCAGTCACAAAGGCATTTCCATGAATAACATTCTACACAGTGGTAGCAGCTCACTATGGTTTCACACAATACTTCTCCCATACCATCCTCTGTCTGTCACTCATATTATCCCCATTCTAGTTCTGTCTCAACCTAGCCTGTATCTTAGCCTTAGCTTCAATCTCAGTTAAAAGTAGCAGACAGAAAAGGGATGGGCCTATCCAACAATAGACAGCCTCAAGACAGGACTGCGGGAGTGACATTTCCTTTTCATCCAACCCATTTTTATCCCTCTGCAGTTGCTACTGCTCTGCAGTAAATTCATTATTCATCTGTTTGGAGCGGAATAGAATCTGACTGTACCCTGTGTGGTGTGATGTCATTTGATGTGAGGCTGACAACAAGCTGAGTGTGTCTGCTGTACATCCGCATAAAAGCCCCTCCGAGTCGAAGGGAGGGTATTTGCTGGCCTCTTTGTGGACTTAGGTAGCAATTTTCTAAAATTTGGCCATAATGATACCTCATTATCTGCTCACGGTAACATACAGCCTGGCTGTCCCACTAGACTAGAGCTCCCCAGAAGGTTGATGGTTAAATTGCCTTGTCCTGACTCTGCATCTTTCCTGCATCTCCCCACCCTCTGCAGTATTGCACCCTATCCTCTCTGTAGACTGCCAGATAGTGTTGCAGTGGTACATTATGCTACACCCATAGCAAAAGGATTAGAACACTGTAGATATAACAGAATCCGTGTTATATCTTTATTACTACATTATTCTCAGGGTGGTGTGAGAAAGCGGTAGACAGAGCTCCACATCCACATTGTTTGCTCTTGTAATTGATCATCATAACAAAGAGACCATGACCATGCAAAAAAAGACTCCCTGGCAGAATGCAAATGCTAGCCAGCCTACAATAGTTGCAGTTGGAATGTCATGTTGCTATCCAAGCACTGCGTCCTGACCGTTTTCTACCAGTGTAGAACACGTACACACAAGGCAATTTATAAATGGATGCTGATTTGCAACAGGTTGACAGTGGACATATATCTAAAAGATTGTAAAGCACTTGCCACGCCCAGTCTGCCCAGCTTCAAGAGTTAGCCAGCATATTGGTACAGACAGAAGGTTACTTGCTATAAGAGGGTTCTCCAAACAGTTATTTGGGTGACATTTAGTAGTCTAAAACCAAAAATCACAGGTGGTCTGCCCTGGCCTGCACTATACACTACAATTGTGGGTGGAATGGGGGGTGGGACTAATATTACAGGGCAGGTGTTGGACAGGAACAGCTGTGTCTCACAGTTATCATGTACTGCACCTTTGTCTCATGTCTGCACTGATTGGTTGAGGGACGATCGTCGCGTAGGAGTGACGCCATCTGACGTGAGGCAGTGGCACTGTACAGTATGTCTACTGAGGGACCCCAATGATTCAGCCACAACTTTCCTCAGTATTTACATTCACTCTGAGATGCTGTTACAATAAATAGATGTCTGATCCCTATCTCTAAGTGTAGTAAACTGTATCACCATAGCTGTCCTTAATACAGCATAACAATCTGTGAGTGAATGGGGGAGTTTCATTATTGTAAGAGAGAGGAAGGGGGAGGGAGGGCACTCCTTCAATGGTGGGAGAGTAGGCTAGGCTGCAGTATGAATACTGGAACAGTGCCCAGACACAGAGAGGGAATGCATCCTTCTTCCATTGATTTTACAGAGATTGGCCATGCATGCTTGCCTTTAACTGTGCTTCTTTATCTGTCTCCATAGCTGGTCCCCTGGGAGAACAGTCAGTCAGGAAGCACAGCTGATGCTAATGCTGCCGGACATTCAGCTCCAGACTATGCAGCACATCCACTGAGCTTACTGATGATGATGATACGTACTCAGAGAACATAGTCAGCTGTGGCGCGGGGATGTCCAGCCCTCCACTATGACACTTACCAAAACAGGCTTACCAAAAAATCCCATTACAGACAATATACTTTGCTGGTTATGTAGGGTGCTATCACTGCCACTGGCGGACTGACGGAGTGGGATTGTGGCTGAGATGAAAGGTAATGGGTGTGTTTGAGGATGAGCCGGTACACTAGATCAATCTGGATTTATAACCTTCTGGAGGGTGCTAATGTAATACTGCTGCATCTGGGATTTTGAGATTAGATTTCCCAAAGACAATTCAAATACATATTTTCATGACCTCTTGTAATAAATACTGGCCCACTAGAGGGCCCTCAGAAAAAGCCTCATATCTGATGTATGGTACAATAGGTTGTGCCGAGCAGATGTTGAGATGGTTCAAATCATTTTGATCAATACTGTCCATTCATTAATAAATCAATTGCATGTGGGCTCTTTCAAGTCAATCTTTAATCAAATTAATGTAGTCTCCCCATCAAATGTATTTTTCTCTGTGGCATTTTTTCTCTTTCCTAAGGGCAGAGATTATCTCCAAATGGTTTAAATGAGCTCTGTGGTAGTGACATAGATTTGAATCACTCAATCAATGATTTCAATAAATAAATATTGCCTACCATTTATAGTGTTTATTGAAGCATATTGGACACAACTACATTCACCCAAAATAAAAAAATCTCTGGGATAGTTTACAAACATATACTCATTTGGTGTGATGATCTCTTTCAGAGGCCTGCCACTGGAGGCAGCTGCTAAGCAGTCCATTGTGTGTCGACTCCAAACCCCTCCCTTATTCCACACCCACTCCCAACACTCCCTGAGAGCAATCACATACCAACCTACTGCCATTTACTGACATCTACTGCCATCTTCTGGCTGTATTGGAAACCATGGCTGTTTATGGATTATTGGAAAAAGACATCCCAGCACACTGGCATTCTTGTATGGGTGTATGGATTCATCAAAACAAATCCTAGGTTTGTTAAAAATCATGATGAGAAAGTTGAAAAGCATGTAGGAACGCCATTGTGTTGGACTTTCTTTGTTTAATATTGAGTTATTTTCTCTGTGTACCTGAAGCAGTAGAAGATGTCTGTTAACAATCCTCCTCTTTCATTAGCTTGACTATGCAAGTGTCCCAGATATGGCTCATTGAAAACAGAACAGACCATGAGTATGAGCATGCAGGATCATTTGAATATGTTAGATGTAGGGTTTTACACCCCGTTTATCTGAGTCGCAGATCGTCCCTGTTGCCTAGTGACTGTCATCTAGTTTTTCAATGAACAAAACTCCAACTGTCTCAACAGTGAATATTGTATGTTTAGCTTATGACAACATTACAATTCAACACGGATGTCTTGTAAAGCAAAAGCAAAACTTTATTTTTCATTTAAAATACATGAAACCGTACGTCTTTCTTACAGTGAAGGTGATTGGAAATGGTTTGTGTCGATTGGTAAGCCTGTTACGGAGTGAAGCAGCTGCAGACCAATATGACCAACGATGAGGGTCCGTCGACATGCAGACAGGAGAAGGCTGATCACTATGGCTCCTATAGCACAGTGCATGTTGCCTCGGAGCGAGGTGGTTGGGTAGAGGTGTCTGAACCAGAGGTGTTCTTCTCGCCACCACCTAACAATGCAGAGCCTTTTATTACACTGGAAAGAGACAACAGAGAATGGTGAAGCATGAGCCTGCTGACATGAGGGGTTAGTAAACTGGGGTAACGTGCAAGAGCAGCATGTACTGTATACCAACACTGTACCCCATGACACTCCAGTTACCGTAACAGAACATGACTGGCTTAGTTATCAATTCAGGAGTAAATCATTGATTTTGAATAGACAATCAGTTACCTTCAGGGAGGACGTTATCTATAAAGTATCCCTCCATGTTCATGTTTCCTGCTGGGTTGTACTGGCCTACCACAAAGACAGTCTCGCCATTAATCCCCAGGCCCACCCCCACCTCAGTACTCTCCTTCCACACCACCTGGGTGAAATGGCCTATTGGAGAAATGCCACAATACATAAGGTTATGATTAAAGCGCCCCTCTCTGGGTCTTGGCTTTGTTATATCCAATATGGTTGAAAGCTTTCTGTTTAAGTTCGACATAATTTGCGTTCTGAACACGTGATCTCAAACCACACATTTTCCAGAAAGATGTGTAAAGCAGTGTACTAGTGTCTGAGGCGAATCCAGGTTCGCTGAAGTTGTAGTCTTTGATCTCGCTGTACCAGTTGTCGACAGCCTCCTTCCCTAAAACATGCAGTCAGGTACAAATGTAAGGACCCCTCCTACTTGACATGGCAAATACACACGGTAATCTGAATGAGTATTAGCACATCTACGGCGAGAGTACTAGTATCAAAGACCCATGAGCCGTCAAATTCTAAAACCCAACTTGACAGTGTCAAAGTGAATTATTGTAACCCACCCGTTAGAGTATTGGGGGCAGAGCTCCATGTGTAGTAGAGGTTCTCTCCATTGTTCGTGTTGCTGTGCTGCATGGTATTGATTGCTACCAAGTGGTCAGCCCATTCCTGAGCAGAGTTGCACAGGTCTCTGTTCAAGGTCAGTTCGGGGGTGCCATGCTTTCTCCTATATGCATTGTGGGTATCCAGAAACTCCTTTTTAAAGCTCGCACCTAATAAAATATGCCAATTTAGATTCCACTTTTTCTCTTTTTTTAAAAGATACTTAGCTAAATACAGGGACATATTTTGAATTCATATATTTATATTTATTTATTCAGCAATATTTTTTTGTTATTTTGTCAGAATTTTGGAATTACACAGTCACCATAGACAACTTTCTTGAATATAGACCAGTGTAGAACGCGGCAAATACTGACCTCCCATATTGCTTTTTATGTGTTAAGAGCTGCAAGACAAAAGTAGGTATGGTAAGACTCATTCAAATGAAGAACACCAAAAAAAAGAATAATAAGGTTTTAATTCTGTGTATAATTCCATTATAAACCTAATTTAATTAATTCCATTATTGGATGTTGACCGTAAGAGGGATGCTCATAGTAATAATACATGCATTATTCTCTAACTGTATTATCCAAGCACTCACCTTTATATTATGTAGCGGTTGTGGTTTGTCTTCTTTACCTCCTTGTCTCTATATGTTGAGACCGAGAAAGCACTTATATAGTTCAGCTGGATCATCTAAAACTGTATGTAGGACACACCCTCTCTCCTCCCTGTAATTATCTGAAGCATTTTGCATTTTGGTAACATGCAGGGAGGGACCTGCTCTTCCACTATGTTGCTGCTCTTCCACTATGTCCACTATGATGCTGAGAGACCAGAGACATGGCTGTTGATTTCACCACTGAAACAAAATAGTGAGACAATAATAAGATGTTCTGAGAAGGTTAATGATGTTTAGTGAATGTCCTTGATTCTGCCCCTCCTAATTATTTATATTATTACTTGATGACAGACAAGAAACACTGTCTTTGATCAAACCAATAACCAGTTCCTGATGGAATCATGTCTTGTGCTCTATATTTCTTCTAATCCCTACATAACAAACAGATTAAGAGGCTCTTTTACCATTGCTCAATCTAGGTACCACCCTGGTTTATTAACCATTATACAATGGGGTGGGTCTAATCCTGAATGCTGATTGGTTAAAATCACATTCCAGCTAGTGTCAATTCCACAAGTTACCACCAGCTAATCTATGATGTTAAAATGCCTATTTACTCTGTTCCATCTGACTGCGCAACTGTCTCAGCCCAGCCAGGCAATTTATAAACTTGATCTCCACTATAAAAAGCATCTCGACATTATTTTACATTTCTTTTAGACTAACATTTAATTTTCAACAGTGGAGATTTGTATAAACCTTGCGTTCTGTCTCTCCGACATTTTCAACATTGTTTCAATATTCAAATTCGATCTCCAGCAAACTCATAATAATGAACATATCGGGAGTATACAGTTGAAGTCGGAAGTTTACATACACTTAGGTTGGAGTCATTAAAACTTGTTTTTCAACCACTCCCCAAATGTCTTGTTAACAAACTATAGTTTTGGCAAGTCGAATAGGACATCTACTTTGTGCATGAGACAAGTAAGTGTTCCAACAATTGTTTACAGACAGATTATTTCACTTATAATTCACTGTATCACAATTCCAGTGGGTCAGAAGTTTACTTACACTAAGTTGACTGTGCCTTTAAACAGCTTGGAAAACTCCAGAAAATGATGTCATGGCTTTAGAAGCTTCTGATAATTGATCATTTGAGTCAATTGGAGGTGTACGTGTGGATGTATTTCAAGGCCTACCTTCAAACTCAGTGCCTCTTTGCTTGACATCATGGGAAAATCAAAAGAAATCAGCCAAGACCTCAGAAAAAATTGTAGACCTCCACAAGTCTGGTTCATCCTTGGGAGCCACTTCCAACGCCTGAAGGTACCACGTTCATCTGTAGAAGCAATAGTACGCAAGTAGGAACACAATGGGATCACGCAGCCGTCATACCGCTCAGGAAGGCGACGCATTCTGTCTCCTAGAGTGCAAATCAATCCCTGAACAACAGCAAAGGACCTTGTGAAGATGCTGGAGGAAACAAGTACAAAAGTATGTATATCCACAGTAAAACAAGTCCTATATCGACACAACCTGAAAGGCCGCCCAGCAAAGAAGAAGCCACTGCTCCAAAACTGCCATAAAAAACAGACTATGGTTTGCAACTGCACATGAAGACAAAGATTGTACTTTTTGGAGAAATGTTCTCTGCTCTGATGAAACAAACATAGAACTGTTTGGCCATTACGACCATCGTTACGTTTGGAGGAAAATGGGGGAGGCTTGCAAGCCGAGGAACACCAACCCAACCATGAAGCACGGGGGTGGCAGCATCATGCTGTGGGGGTGCTTTGCTGCAGGAGGGACTGGTGCACGTCATAAAATAGATGGCATCGTGAGGATGGAAAATTATATGGATATTTTGAAGCAACATCTCAAGACATCAGTCAAGAAGTTAAAGCCTGGTTGCAAATGGGTCTTCCAAATGGACAGTGACCCCAAGCATACTTCCAAAGTTGTGGCAAAATGGCTTAAGGACAACAAAGTCAAGGTATTGCAGTGGCCATCACAAAGACCTGACCTCAATCCAATAGAACATTTGTGGGCAGAACTGAAAAAGTGTGAGCGAGAAAGGAGGCCTACAAACTTGACTCAGTTACACCAGCTCTGTCAGGAGGAATGGGACAAAATTCACCCAACTTATTGTGGGGAGCTTGTGGAAGGCTACACGAAACGTTTGACCCAAGTTAAACAATTTAAAGGCAATGCTACCAAATACTTATTGAGTGTATGTAAACTTCTGACCCACTGGGAATGTGATGAAAGAAATTAAAGCTGAAATAATTCATTCTCTGTACTATTATTCTGACACTTCACATTCTTAAAATAAAGTGGTGATCCTAACTGACCTAAGACAAGGAATATTTACTTGGATTAAATTTCAGGAATTGTGAAAAACTGAGTTTAAATGTATTTGGCTAATTTGTATGTAAACTTCCGACTTCAACTGTGTATACAATGAAATCTCAATTGAAAAAAGGTCAAACGAAACGATGTGCAGTTAGTTTGCAGTTTTGTGTTGTGTTGTTGGCTAGCTCCTCTGAGTGTCCTGATGAGAGAGCACATTTTCTATGGATGTTTTCAAATAAATGTCACTAGAAAACAGCTTAAACATATGCAAATGCAGCTACTTTGTTGTTATTCTGGCTGCACTGGCTGCACTTGACCGTAAGTTAGCCGTAGTTTGCTAGCTAGCAAGCAAGGGATAAGAACATTGCCAGCCAATATGGCAATGGAACATTTAGAACGAACAACTGGGTCGTGTCCATAGCTACAGAACAAAAAGAATGAACAACTGGGTCACGTTGCTGGCAACCGAACCAATAGAACGAAAAACTAGCCGGCTTGGGTAGCAATCCAAGATTTGTTGTGGGACAATATCTTGTGGAAGGATGAAATAGCATGAATAAATTCATAAAAACAACGCCTAATATATCCTAATAATCTCAGCAAAAAAAGAAACGGCCCTTTTTCAGGAACCGGTCTTTCAAAGATAATTCATAAAAGTCCAAATAACTTCACAGATCTTCATTGTAAAGGATTTAAACACTGTTTCCCATGCTTGCTCAATGAACCATAAACAATTAATGAACATGCACCTGTGGAACGGTTGTTAAGACACTAATAGCTTACAGACGTTAGGCAATTAAGGTCACAGTTATGAAAACTTAGGACACTAAAGATGCCTTTCTACTGACTCCAAAAGAAAACACCAAAAGAAAGATGCCCAGGGTCCCTGCTTATCTGCGTGAATGTGCCTTAGGCATGCTGCAAGGAGGCATGAGGACTGCAGATATGGCCAGGGCAATAAATTGCAATGTGAGAAGCCTAAGACAGTGCTACAGGGAGACAGGACAGATAGCTGATCGTCCTCGCAGTGGCAGACCATGTGTAACAACACCTGCACAGGATCGGTACATCCGAACATCAGGTACAGGTATGGGATGGCAACAACTGCCCGAGTTACACCAGGAACGCACAATCCCTCCATCAGTGCTCAGACTGTCCGCAATAGGCGGAGAGAGGCTGGACTGAGGGCTTGTAGGCCTGTTGTAAAGCAGATCCTCACCAGACATCACCGGCAACAACGTCGCCTATGGACACAAACCCACCGTCGCTGGACCAGACAGGACTGGCAAAAAGTGCTCTTCACTGACGAGTCGCGTTTTTGTCTCACCAGGAGTGATGGTTGGATTCGTGTTTATCGTCGAAGGAATGAGCGTTACACCGAGGCCTGTACTCTGGAGCGGGATCGATTTGAAGGTGGAGGATCCGTCATGGTCTGGGGCGGTGTGTCACAGCATCATTGGACTGAGCTTGTTGTCATTGCAGGCAATCTCAACACTGTGCGTTACAGGGAAGACATCCTTCTCCCTCATGTGGTACCCTTCCTGCAGGCTCATCCTGACATGACCCTCCAGCATGACAATGCTACCAGCCATACTGCTCGTTCTGTGCGTGATTTCCTTGCAGGTGCCTTGGTGGATGAGTGGGGTGACATCTCACAGCAAGAACTAGCACATCTGGTGCAGTCCATGAGGATGAGATGCACTGCAGTACTTAATGCAGCTGGTGGCCACGCCAGATACTGACTGTTACTTTTGATTTTGAACCCCCCTTTGTTCAGGGACACATTATACCATTTCTGTTGGTCACATGTCTCTGGAACTTGTTCAGTTTATGTCTCAGTTGTTGAATCTTGTCATGTTCATACAGATATTTACACACGTTAAGTTTGCTGAAATTAAACGCAGTTGACAGTGAGAGGATGTTTCTTTTTTTGCTGAGTTCATATCTTATAAACACTGGCTTCTCTGGCATTAGCACTTAATTATACATACCAACACATTTGCCAATTGGAATGATGGTAAACTGTTCTAACCCAGGTCTACCCAGGTCTCATAAGATGGCTGGTAAAAGTCCTGTGTAAGGTCATAATGTTTGGTTCAGTTACCACATATTTGCTTGCCTCACAACACATGTCTCATGATGACAGTATTCAAAGCAGCTGATTACATATCCATGGTTTATCCATGACAGACAGGTCAGTTATATAACATAAGCTAAAGTGGGGTTATCCGAGGATGGCCACGTTTACAAGGCCCTATAGAGTGATTTGCATGAAGTAGGCTGATCGTTGTGCCCTGTCGTGGGATGTTTCTTAATTGTCATCCTATCTACTAGTCTGGTTTAATCATGAGACCTAGTAGGACAAAGGGTTTGAACCTACACTTACCAAGGAACCTTTTCTGAATGGAAATGATTTAGGGTTGTAAGTAGGTCTGTCAGTTTTTGTACTCCAGGCAACTAACATCAAGTAAGTATCATTATATTGCACCTTAACTTAAATGATATGAATCACACTGTACCTGCCCAAAGTCTAGAATGCCCTCAGGCATGCAAGTAAACAGGCACAAACATGCATACATGAGCGCCACATACAGTGGTGTCCGCTAATATCGGCACCCTTGATAAACATGAGCGAAATTGACTGTTTAACATAAACAATACATATATTTAGCTCTATTGTATGCTCAAAAATATTTTTATTTAACAAGGCAAGTCAGTTAAGAACACATTTTATTTACAATGACAGCCTAGGAACAGTGGGTTAACTTGCTTGTTCAGGGGCAGAACCACAGGTTCTTACGTTGTCAGCTTGGGGATTCGATCAAGCAACCTTTCGGATACTGGCCCAACACTTTAACCACTAGGCTACCTGCCACCCCGAAATATAATTCAATTTTTTTACTAATACAATTGCTCAGAGGAAGAGATTTTGTTTAACAAGTAATATTTTCTTTTCGCAAAAAGGTAGAGTTCAAAATGATTGACACCCCTAAAGATTCTTATAAGTAAAGTAGTCAAAAGTTTAGTATTTGGGCCCATATTCCTAGCACACAATGACTACATCAAGGTTGTAACTCTACAAACTTGTTGGATGCATTTGCAGGTCGTTTTGGTTGTGTTTCAGATTATTTTGTGCCCAGTAGAAATTCATGGTAAGTAATGTATTTTGTCATTTGGGAGTCAGTTTTATTATAAATAAGAATAGATTATGTTTCTAAACACTTCTACATTCATGTGGATGCTACCATGATTACAGATAATACTAAATTAATCGTGAACAATGATGAATGAGAAAGTTACAGAGGGTGATAGATCATATCCCCAAGACATGTTAACCTCTCACTACTACTGTATCAATAACAGGGGAGGTAAGCATATCTTGGGGGTATGATCTTTGACCCTCTGTAACTTTCTTACTCATCGTTATTCACAATTCATTCAGGATTATCCATAATCATGGTAGTATTCATTAATGTAGAAGTGTTTAGAAACATAATCTGTTCTTGCACAATGTGTATCTAATGGCAGGTTGTGAGCATGTTGAGAAATATGAAGAAATATGTCAGTCTCACAGTTTCATTATCCTTATACAGTACATATGTAGGACATATCATCAGAAATAGGGGTATTGTAAAGCAGTTGGCTACTGTAAAAATGTAGCACGGTGTTGTATGCCATTTCTGCCCCATGCAACTTTGTACAAGATCACCTTTGCTATCGCCTGTCTCTCTGCTTGAAATTAATCAGCTTACAGTGTATCAATGAAATTCAAATGAGTGAAATATATTGTTAAATACAACCCAGGTATTTCAGCAGTGCATTGTACAGTACACTATAATTCCAAATAGATAGATTGAATATTTTTCCAAATTAAAAGAGTGATTTGGTGCAGTGAACAAGTGACTTTGTGAATTTTCTTGTTGTACACAGTCAATTGATTGATATTTATTTTAAACTGTCATTTTTACTCATCTTTATAAAGGGTGTCAATCATTTCGGACCCTACTGTACACACACACACACACACGCGCATGCACGCATACACACACCACATACACACAAGACAAGCAGAAAAGGGATGCTTATTTTTATTTTCTGATTTGAATACAAGAGAACAGATGTTTGTCACTTCTCGTTCAGCGTAACGATACAGGAGGACCTGAGATCATTTCACACATTCCTCACCCACTTTCCACGTAGCATGAAAGCCCAGGAAGCTTTCCATGTTCAACTCATTGTTCCACTCATCACTGGTACATTGACCAAGGATAATTATTCATATTTAGGCATGGTGATGCTACTGTAACACTTCAGACAGGTATGAGTTAACCTTGTGGGCTTGTAGGTTTTTCATAGTCATTTACCCTACACAATTACCTGATTTGAAGGCTTTAGATAATTGTCTAACTTTGGCAGTCGTACAAACAATACAACAATTGACAAAGAAATAAACTACAAATACACTATACAATTCAAGATAGGCAATGTTGTAAACTAATTAGTATTCAACTTTCTATTCATAGTATTTATAAAGAGATAAAAGACAGCGTTAGAAGGCACCATTATTGAAATGAAGAAGTACTCAAAAGCCTGAAATTAGGTAGGAATCAACATGGTACGGATAAAAACACAGTAAACTGAGGACATACAGTAGAAGGCACAGTATGTCGGTACAGTATATGAAGGTGTATTGTGATGGAAGTTTGGGAGTGTGTTTTTGTGTTTGGAAAAGTGTGGAGTTAAAAGTGAGTGAAAAAGGGAAATGGTTGCAAATGCCAGAGCCCATGTGTGTCTGCGAGCAAGAGTTGTGACAGAGAGAACTTTCAATTTTGTGCAGATATGGGATATACATTTTAAAATAAATTATAAATATAGTTTATTTATTTATTGTCCTATCATGATGGAATGGTCCCCAGCCCTATAACCTAGACACCCACCTGAGTGATTCATACACTAAGGAGAAGTCCTTCTCTGTTGTATGGGCCTACTGTAAGTAGCCTATACGCAGCCAAAACAGAAAGATGAATGCGGTCAGAGACCCACTAAAACAAATCAAATCAATTCAATTTTTGATAATAAGAAAATAGTAAAAATGAAGAGAAACCCTTCAATGAGTAGGTGTGTCCAAACTTTTGACTGGTACTGTACTATACATTGAAAGTCGTAACACTTGAAATGCATTTTTACATTGGTCCCATTACATGCTCTCTTCTATGTGTCCTTATGTTGCACATACTATATACTTAGACTGTAGTATTTGCGGTGTATGTTACAGATGGTCAACATTTGCGACCCAGATGGTGGTATGAAATATGTCTGAGTGTCGGTGCCATGTTTACAATCAACCTGATTCCTGTTAATCATTCAGGGGTCCAATAAATTATGTAACTTTTGGAAACATTTTCTTCGGGAGGAACATAAGGGCCTTATAAAATGGAAGCAATATGGCTTCAATTGATGTGGCATTTTTCAGATGCAATCACCAGATATTTTTTTCTAATTACAGTTAAACACATGGCTTCCTTAAAAATGTCTTCTTTTATGTAAATATCAATTATCTCTGTAGTGACTGCTTTAGACGTATGCTGTGGGCATAAGCTAGTCTTTTCCACGATACAGTACTGTAACAGAAGTAGCCTGTATTGTCTTTGTAGTTGAGCAAAACATAAAACATCGCCTTTCATAAAGACCCATTATTTTCCATTTGCCTATACGTAGCGCATCATAGAAAGGAGTTTCTAGTAATACTAACTGTGTCACTTGTAATTGGATGAGTTGCCCCCCTTTCACACAGACTCAAATCGCAGGTTCTATTACCATAAAACTAAACTTGAAGTACCATTTTCTAACCCCACCAATGAGTACCAAGAAAAGCATTCTTAGCTGCAAATAAAACTACCCTATAATTTACATCATATATTTAACTGACGATGTTGCAATGGTAGCATGTTGTTTGTGTAACATATCACCAGGGTTTAGGGCAGGAAAGCCCCTTTTAAACATTGTGGTTGAGCTACAGACATCTGGATGTACCATTGGATTTGTCTATTTCTTCTGCATCCGATGGTAACAACCATTAGTCTGATTAATGGGGTGAGACAAGGGCGGATCCCGAAGGGGCCCGGGCCGGGTCTTTTTTTACAAAAATGTCATGAAAATAATGGTTTGCGCTACAAACTTAAAATCTATCTTTTAGCTATCTAGCTAAGACTCACGAACATGGACAATGAGTAACTACCTCAAGCTTGTGACTACACATTTGTTGGATGTATTTGCAGTTTGTTTTGGTTGTGTTTGAGATTATTTTGTGAGTTAATCATGAATAATGATGAGTGAGAAAGTTACAGATGCACAAATATCCTACCCCCGAGATCTTTTTTGGGGGGGTATGATATTTGTGCGTCTGTAACTTTCTCACTCATTATTGCACGTTTTATTCAGGATTATCCGGAATCATAGAAACATATATTCTTCTTTACAATAGAAGTGACTCCAAAATGACACAATACATGATTTACCATTCATTTCTATTGGGCACAAAATAATCTGAATCACAACCAAAACAAACAGCAAATGCATCCAACAAATGTGTAGAGTCACAAGCTTGATGTAATCATTGCGTGCTATGAATATGAGACAATTTTTTTTACTTTTTACTACTTTAACACACATACAAGGGAATTTGTCTCAATACTTTTGGTTCCCTAAAATGGGGGGACTACGTACAAAGAGTGCTGTAATTATTAAACAGTTCACCCGAATTGGATAAAAATACCCTCCAATTAAATATCACAGTCTGAACTTTAACCTCGTAGTCGTTGTATCATTTCAAAGTCCTGGAGTAGAGAGCCAAAACAACCAAACATGCGTCACTGTCCCAATTCTTTTGGAGCTCACTGGAAATAAAAACAAATCAGGTTTTGCTTTGTCTGACTTCATTTTATTATTGGCATTGGCCAATACAACTCAGGAAGACAAATATTCATGTCAAATTGTTTTGTATTCTACTTGTAGCCCTGGTTGTCATGAAAATAAAATAGTAATTCAAACTTGAACGTCTCAAATGTGATGGTCAACCTGGTGTGTTTGAATACTTAGTTCTATCAAGCTTCACTTTACAAAATCTAATCATCACTTTACAAAACAAATCAATCAATAGATTCACCAATAATTGACTTGGCAGAGACTACCACACCATTGCATAATGCCTCGTGCTGCTGCTGACTGCAAGTTTCCTCATCAAGTCTGTCATGGTTCGCTACTCTCTGGTCATACTGTCATTCTTACTGCACACTAAGGACCAGGCAGGACTACACTTCTCAACCTCATCTACTGGGCTTTTCATAATGGATTATGAGGTACGTGGATTGTATCTTACTTACTTTTCTAGAATATAGGGTGACTGAAGGCGCGCTTTCTGTAAGCCCCTTTGACATCACACTTTATGAGGCTGTAAATCGTATGTCAACAATTGGCATGCTGCATGCTGAAAAAGTCGAGAACCTGGCCACTCCAGTTTGGTATTGATGTCTCGGGCCCAAGTGGCATGCCAGTTACACTCACGATGTTGCAGGGACTATAGCAGTTGTCTACTTCATGGCTTCAAGTTCAGGTTCTACTGGGATTTGATGTAGCAGATAGCCTTATCATACAGCTGCTGACATAACACCATGGAAATATCTGTCGCCTTGAGGAGAACTAAAGGTTTTTATGTGCGTATTCTACAGTTTGTGAAAAAAATATCAGACAGAGGTTTATTGTCAGATAATGTGTGAAAGGTAACAGATTTTAGAAGTAGACAATTGATTATTGATTCAAATCGGTCACTTTTTAGTTCCCAGTTCGGTGAATTATTGAACACAGTGAATAGGTTGTTGACATTCACTGCATGCCAGTTGTATCTGGTTCTGATTGGTTGCTACAGTTCCATAGCTGCTGCATTCGAACACATGTTGTGAGACATTCTGTCATTAACTGATAGATCACTCCGTCCTTTCTTTGTAATTTCTTTCAAATCATATGAATATGTTATCAAATAACAATATGTACTTATTGGTGTGTGTGTGTGTTTGTGCATGCATGTGTGTGTGGTTTGGTTTTATTATCCTTGCGTGGACCAGGAGTCCTGACAAGGATAGTAAAGCAAGGAACTTTCAGACAAGTGGGGACATTTCACCGGTCCCCACAAGGAAAAATACTATTTTAGACTTATGGGTTAGGTTAGGGTTGGGGTTACAGTTAGGGTTAGGGGTTTAGGATTAAGCTTGGGTTTAGGATTAAGGTTAGGTTTAGGCTTAGGTTAGGTTAAGGGTCATGGGTTAAGTGTTTATGGTTAAGGTTTAGGTTTAGATTTAAGAATTTGGGAAAATAGGATTTTGAATTGGAATACATTTTTGTGTCCCCACAAGGATAATAAAACAAACATTTATGCGTGTGTGCGTGCAGGAAGCAGTGTGTGCTCTGAACACCTTGCAGACCAATGTGAGTGTGTTGGATCAGGTGCGGAGGGAGCGGAGGGAGCTACCTGAGCTGCAGCTCCAGGCCATGTGGGGTTTCCTCCATCGTACAGGCCTCACAGTGAGTGACCAACAGACACACTGAAACCAGCATCCAGACTGCCATCACACAATCTGCACACTCTCAAATAAATATATATATATATATTCTGAGCATCATTACATGCTAATCTCTATTTCCTCACTGGCGACTCCTGTTACTTGATCTGTTGACTGCCTCTCTTGGCCCGTTGACTTATGAGACATAGGGGCCGCTCTCACTACTCCACGGTTGGATGTTTCTTTAGGTAGACAAGCTGGACCACCTCAATATAATCCATGTGACAGGCACCAAGGGCAAGGTAAACATGGTATTTTTTTGTGAAAAAATTACAAGGCTTTTCTAAAATATTATTTTGACATGTGTATGAAGTACAATAGTACATGAAATACAATAGAAGTAATGTAAGACTTGCTTACTCTCTCTTTCTGCTCTTTCAGGGATCAACATGTGCCTTTACTGAGAGAATCCTCAGGGACTATGGCTTTCGGACTGGGTTTTACAGGTATAGTATATAACTGAACAAGACAGGTGTTGGTGTGTTCTCGCTCAGTATGTGAGTTCAAGCTCATGTTTCGTTTGTCGTTTTTTTTACCTGTTGCATCAGGAAGTGTAGTGTCAGGGTTTTTGCGCATGGAGAAGCACTGGTATCCCTATACTGAACTTTGACTTGTTAGGTCTTTGCCCAATTAATTATTAACCTGTGCTGTTACAAGTGTGCCTGCTTTGAAGTGCTCAAATTATGAAGAAAGCTTAACTGTAGTATTGGGAAAATATGGCCAAAATATTACCTGTTGGCTTGCTTGTACAATGCTATGTGAACATTCTTATCACACACACACAATATTATGTCACCTAACATACAGTCAGCGACGTGGTGGCTCTCCTACTGTGAATATTGTGAATGTCATCTGTTCCATACAGCTCACCACACCTGGTACAGGTCAGAGAGAGAATACGCATCAATGGACAACCAATTAGCAAAGAGCTCTTCACCAAATACTTCTGGGAGGTGTTTGCTCAGTTAGATGCTACAAAGGTACAGTAGGTCTTCATATACATTCTCAGAAAAAAGGTAACGAATTGTACTTAAAGGGGTACAAACGCTTGTCACTGTAGTTGTATCCTGTAAGGTGCATCCATTGTAACAGTAGTTATACAGTAGGTAGAGTTGAAGTCGGAAGTTTACATGCACCTTAGCCAAATACATTTAAACTCAGTTTTCACAATTACTGACATTTAATCCTAGAAAAAAATTCCCTGTCTTAGGTCAGTTAGGATCACCACTTTATTTTAAGAATGTGAAATGTCAGAATAATAGTAGAGAGAATTATTTATTTCAGCTTTTATTTCTTTCATCACATTCCCATTGGGTCAGAAGTTTACATACACTCAATTAGTATTTGGTAGCATTGCCTTTACCTTGTTTAACTTGGGTCAAACGTTTCGGGTAGCCTTCCACAAGCTACCCACAATAAGTTGGGTCAATTTTGTCCCATTCCTCCTGACAGAGCTGGTGTAACTGAGTCAGGTTTGTATGCCTCCTTGCTCGCACTTTTTCAGTTATGGCCAAAAATGTTCTATTTTGCCCCCACAACATGATGCTGCCACCCCCGTGCTTCACAGTTGGGATGGTGTTCTTCGGCTTGCAAGCCTCCTCGTTTTTCCTCCAAACATAACGATGGTCATTATGGCCAAACAGTTCTATTTTTGTTTCATCAGACCAGAGGACATTTCTCCAAAAAGTACGAACTTTGTCCCCATTTGCAGTTGCAAACCGTAGTCTGGCTTTCTTATGGCGGTTTTGGAGCAGTGGCTTCTTCCTTGCTGAGCGGCCTTTCAGGTTATATCGATATAGGACTCGTTTTGCTGTGGATATAGATACTTTTGTACCTGTTTCCTCCAGCATCATCACAAGGTCCTTTGCTGTTGTTCTGGGCCTGATTTGCACTTTTTGCATCAAAGTACGTTCATCTCTAGGAGACAGAACTCGTCTCCTTCCTGAGCGGTGTGACGGTTGCGTGGTCCCATGGTGTTATACTTGCTTACTATTGTTTGTACAGATGAACGTGGTACCTTCAGGTGTTTGGAAATTTCTCCCAAGGATGAACCAGACTTGTGGAGGTCTACAATCTTTTTTCTGAGGTCTTGGCTGATTTCTTTTCATTTTCCCATGATGTCAAGCAAAGAGGCACTGAGTTTGAAGGTAGGCCTTGAAATACATCCACAGGTACACCTCCAATTGACCCAAATGATGTCAATTAGCCTATCAGAAGCTTCTAAAGCCATGACGTCATTTTCTGGAGTTTTCCAAGCCGTCAATTTAGTGTATGTAAACTTCTGACCCACTGGAATTGTGATACAGTGAATTATAAGTGAAATAATCTGTCTGTAAACAATTGGTGGAAAAATGACTTGTGTCATGCACAAAGTAGCCGACTTGCAAAAACTATAGTTTGTTAACAAGACATTTGTGGAGTGGTTGAAAAACAAGCTTTAATGACTCCAACCTAAGTGTATGTAAACTTCCGACTTCAACTGTACATAAGTTTACCCTTGCAGTTTGTACCTTAAAATAGCCAAATTTGCCTTTTTAGGGTACCACCAGAGTGACAAAGCCGCTTGTTCCTTTTAAAGCTGCAATGTGTAACTTTTTGGGCGACTCGACCAAATTCACATAGAAATGTGTGTTATAGATCTGTCATTCTCATTGAAAGCAGGTCTAGATTTTTCTAATTTTTTTTGTTGTTGCGTCTTTTACTTTCTGTTTTGCATACCAGCTTCAAACAGCTGAAAATACAATACTTTAATCCTAATTGCTCATGTAAGTCGCTCTGGATAAGAGTGTCTACTAAATGACTAAAATGTAAACATAATTATAAATAAATTGACTGCAAGAAGCCCAAACAGATACTGTATAACGTTTGACTAAAACATAATAATTCCTAGCCTTTCATGCATTTGTATACGATCACGTGTCTCTCTACTATGCGTGGGATTACTTGGGAACAGATTTCTTAAATATAAATTCACTTGGAGCTGATTTCCTGGTGTTTTTACAGTCTATTACATCTAACAATTAAAAAAAATCTATATAATTCAGGAACAGCCTGCTGGTGGCTTCGGTGATGGAGGCGAATCGTGTAAGTAGTAGGTACTAAAGTGCCCAAAGAGATGTGTCATTTTATGTTGCTAGTAGATGATAAAATAAGATAGCCAGCTATCTAAGTGTCCCGTGCCATGCAAAACAAACTGGCTCACTCGGATCTAGCATGGTGTTTTGGGATCGAATAAGATAACTAGTTGGCTAACATTAGCAAGCGACAACCACTCCATCAACACTGCACGTTTTGCAGAAATTAATGGGCAAATATCAATATTATTAATGTAATTGTTTATTTCTATGTATGTACTGTATATATGTTGTATATATGCTTCCTGCAATTAGTATGATCTGTTACAAATGTCAATTTGTACAATTTGTTATGAATTTGTAAGTGCTTAAGATCCCGATCAATCTCTTTGGACCGCTTTAGCTGGTACAACACTTCTGGTACAACACTTCTGGTACAACACTTCTGGTACAACACTTCTGGTACAACACTTCTGGTACAACACTTCTGGTACAACACTTCCATATTCAAAATATTGGGTACAAAAATTTACCATTATACTAGATTATTCACACATGTACCCTAAAATGTACTGAACAGTACATACTGTATGTGCACCTCTGAACGTACATTATGTGTATTTTGATCTTTTTGTACCCCAGGGAACAATAATGTACCCTAAACATACCCTTTTTTTCTGAGAGTGTAGTGTGTAAGAATGAACACTGATGTAGCCCACCAGCCTCAAAGAAACTCTGACCCTTCCCTGTCATGACTGTGTCACTGCACTGATCCTCAGGACTCCCATGGAGTTAGTATGCCGGCCTATTTCCGCTTCCTCACCATCCTGGCGTTCCATGTCTTCATACATGAGAGGGTAACATTCACATACCCTGTCACATGTACAGTTTGTTTACAAATCAAAGATGAAAGTTGTAAACCATTCTGAGCAGTATCTCTTCATACAACAGGTTGATTTAGCTGTTATTGAGGTTGGGATTGGAGGGGCCTATGACTGTACGAACGTCATCAGGTAATTTTGCTGCATATCATAGAGGATGTACTATCAAAGTCAAACATACGATTGATTAGTTACAGAATCTGTTATCACTTATTTTTCTTTCTGACATTTGACGTACAGGAAGCCGTGGGTTTGTGGGATATCCTCCTTAGGAATTGATCACACAAGTATACTAGGAAACACCATAGAGGAGATTGCCTGGCAGAAAGCAGGCATATTTAAGGTGAGCGTAATGCATGTTGTGTTAGTGAGGTCAACCTACTATATACACTGTGTACAGTACTTACTGTCTATAGCCTGTCTGCAGGGAGTGAATGTAGTTGAAAAAAGTATTATTCCTCCCCAGCCAGGGGTGCCAGTGTTCACTGTCAAGCAGCCAGATAGGCCCATGACTGTTCTACAGGACAGAGCCAAAGAGATAGGGGTGAGTGACTGGGGCCTTTTCTCCTCCTGGATGTGGATGGATTTGCTATGGGTTTGTTTGAACGTGCTCATATTTCAGATGCTTTTTTGACCCCCTCTCCCCCTGTGTTGTGTAGTGTCCTCTGTGGGTTTGTCCAGATCTGGAGCAGTATGAGTCTGGGGCTGGCCCTCTGAGTCTGGGCCTGGCTGGACAACAGCAGCGTTGCAACGCATCACTCGCCCTGCAGCTCACCAAGACCTGGCTACAGCGCTACAGACAGTCTGGTGTGTGTGTGTATGTGTGTTATATTATAACTCACAAAGAATGACAATGTTATTCTAGCTAGTATAGGAACATATTGCTCAAGATAACAGTACACATTCCAATCGTGATGAGGTTCAGTAAGTTACTGTGGGACTCTACTTACTTTCAGATGATCAGCTTGCTGCCCCGGTAGTGGAGAACAGGCTGGTCTCCCAGGCAACAGCCTTTAAGCCCAGCCCCATCATGGTCAAAGGTCGGTAGCAAACTCTCACCCATGAAACATCCAGATAATTAAACATCTGTGCCTGAAAGCACAACATGAAAAATGATCTGTCTTACCCTTCCCTTACTTCTCCACTCATCTCCCTCCCTCTGTCTCCAGGCCTGGAGGCGACAGAGTGGCCTGGAAGAACTCAGACTCTGAGGCATGGTCCTGTCACCTACTACCTGGACGGAGCCCACACCACGGGCAGCATGCAGGCCTGTGTACACTGGTTCAGCCAGGAGATCCAGCAGGAAGAGAGTAGCAAAAAGTTAGTCCCTGCCTGGCCTCTAGGGGGCCCACAGACTTCTCTACAGTGGCCTTCGTTGGTCAAATGATTGTAGAAAACTGTAGGCCTATATGACTGTGAGAAATAGTAGCATGCACGCAAACATCAGCACACACCAGCTCAGAATCTATGTGAGATTTGACACTCTAATCATTTGACACTCATATAGATTCAATACTACATTTTGTGTACAATTGACCATCCATTCATTTCACGGTCAGATTTGACTATGTCATTCTTTGATAGACAGCATCTCTGAGTAGGCCTACTCACTGTGTGTGTGTGTGACAGGGGCCCTGTGATCAGAGTACTGCTGTTCAACACCACAGGAGAGAGGGACTCTGCTGCCATGCTCAAACTCCTAGAGGTGAGTACTACAGGTCTGGGATCAGATACACAGATACTGCTGTCTGCTGCTCTATTCTGTAGCTCTGGCCGGAATCTAACTTTGGTACAGCACCTAAAGAAGCACGAACAGATCAAACCCTGAAATAGAATAAATATCGAACATCTTCTCCCTTTGTTGTCCTTGCAGCCATGCCAGTTTGATTTTGCAGTGTTTTGTCCCAACATTACTGAAACTATTACAGAAAACAATGCAGGTGAGTTTTCTTCTATGTTTGGGGTTTTAACAGACAGCTGCAAAGAAATTGCAATTTACTGGTACATAATTGCCACAACGAATATGAAACATATGATTACATAAGATGGAATATTTTTCCTAAGTTTTCTTGGCTGTGTAAAGAAATGCTCTCACATTCATTGTCCAGCTGTGAGAAATGTATGAGAGGTGTGTGTGCAGTCCTTCACTTTCTTTGTTTGCTCTGCTCTTTTTCAGATCAGCAGAATTTCAATGTGTCTGTGGAGAACATGCTGACCCATTGCCTTGACAACCAGATCAGCTGGCAGAGCCTGAGTGGGACAGAGACTAAGCAGGGGTCTGAGTCTGAGCTGCTGATAAAGGACAGGCTCCCCTTGCTGGCCAACATCAGGACCCACACCCTGGTCTTCCCTTGCATCCTCAGCGCCCTCCAGTGGATCAGCCAGGGAAGGGACGCTGTACTGGCTACTGCATGGAGCCCCTATCTCCCAGTACAGCCCAGTGTCAAGGCAAAAGCAGAACCACTGAGAGAGGCAGCCCAGGTCTCTGTCCTGGTCACAGGTAGTCTACACCTAGTAGGAGGGGCGCTGAAATACCTGGACCCCTCGCTAGCCTCCTAATTAACTATTGGCCCAACAATTGGCCCATCAGTCTGGCTTGGATTTTTGTAGGACATTGAGAAACGCTCAATGTTTGACAGGTATTATATTTTAGATGTTTATAGCTTAGGGTCTTCTTGAATAGATGTGTGCTCCTTGTCCAGTGCAGTGCACTCAAGTTGCTCTGTCCTCAGTGCAGGATCCCTGGGCTTTCATACTACGAAGTTGTGCTGTACTGTGTCAGCAAGTCAAGTTGAATGATTTTCTCAGGGGGATTGAATTACGATTGTTTTGGATTGTATTTTCTCTTTGAATTCTTGCTTTGACTAATGTACATAATTAAAATGAAAGCATGTATGAATTTGTACATAGTTTCTTAAAATGTTTTGTTCCTTGTGAATAAAGACTTTTACAGTACCAGTCAAAAGTTTGGACACCTATTCATTCAAGGGTTTTTCTTGATTTTTACTATTCTCTACATAATAGTGAAGACATCAAAACAATGAAAGAACACATATGGACGTATGTAGTAACCAAAAAAGTGTTAAACAAATCAAAATATATGTTGGATTCTTCAAAGTAGCCACCCTTTGCCTTGTTGACAGCTTTGCACACTCTTGGTATTCTCTCAACCAGCTTCATGAGGAATGCTTTTCCAACAGTCTTGAAGGAGTTCCCACATATACTGAGCACTTGTTGTCTGCTTTTCCACTCTGCAGTCCAACTCATCCCAAAACATCTCAATTGGGTTGAGGTCGGCCGGTTGTGGAGGCCAGGTCATCTGATACAGCACTCCATCACGCTCCTTGGTCAAATAGCCCTTACACAGCCTGGAGGTGTGTTTTGGGTCATTGTCCTGTTAAAAAACAAATGGTAGTCCCACTAAGCGCAAACCAGATGGGATGGCATAGCACTGCAGAATGCTGTGGTAGCCATGCTGGTTAAGTGTGCCTTGAATTCTAAATAAATCACTGACAGTGTCATCAGCAAGCACTCCCACACCATCACACATCCTCCTCCATGCCTCACGGTGGGAACCACACATGCAGAGATCATCCATTCACCTACTATGCGTCTCACAAAGACACGCCGGGTAGAACATAAAATTGCGAATTTGGACTCATCAGACCAATGGACAGATTTCCACCAGTCTAATGTCCATTGCTCGTGTTTCTTGGCCCAAGCAAGTCTCTTCTTCTTATTGGTGTCCTTTAGTAGTGGTTTCTTTGGAGCATTTCGACCATGAAGGCCTGATTCACGCAGTCTCCTCTGAACAGTTGTTGTTGAGATCTGTCTGTTACTTGAACTCTGAGAAGCATTTATTTGGGCTGCAATTTCTGAGCCTGGTAACTCTAGGGCTGCCAGCATCTCAAATATAAAATGTATTTGTTTAACACTTTTTTGGTTACTACATGATTCCATATGTGTTATTTCATAGTTTTGATGTATTTTCTATTATTCTACAATGTAGAAAATAGTACAAAATTAATAAAAACCCTTGAATGAGTAGTGTGAAAACTTTTGACTGGTACTGTATATTAATTGGTTGTTTTATGTTAATTTATACACTAGCCTAGCATTGACTGTTCATACATACAGACTGCCACATATTCGCTGACCTTTGCCAGAGTTGCACTGAAACAGAACAACATGCCTGTGTGTCTCTGTCTGCAGGCCACCTCAGTGAATGAATTCCCGGTAATGTCTTAGGTAAGCTTACAGACAAACACCATCTTAAAAGCTAAATGGACTGCAATATTTTGCCATTAGCTTTACCTTCAAAATATTATGAGAGGAAGTTTGCTCCAATCCCCCTATCCTGGATGAATCCTTTCATTACTTCAGCATCTGAGTGGGTTAGCACGATGGCCAAGTCTGGGAGAGAAGGGGTTGAAGTGGGATGTTTGTGTGGGTTCAGGGCCTCGCTCCTGCTCATTAGCCTCTCATCAAGATTACCCCAGACAGAAGGTTATAAGAGAGGAGCCCTACAATCTGCTTCAACTTTAAAGAGACAATATGACTGGTGGCATTTAATTAAACTGTTCTACGAATCAGTAAACATTTTCATGCTAAGCTCAGAGATTTAGCCATAGGCAACAAAGGTACAGGTATATTGGATATTGCTGCTGGACTGAACGTTTCAGTAGATTGAAAGCCTTTGTGACAACCACATCAAAAAAACACAATTTACACCAAACAAACAATGAAGCTAAAAAGATGGCCCAATAGGCTGTTACATTGAACATAAATTACAAAACATTTAAGTCAATAGGAATTTAGAGGCAACAGATGAATTCTGAAGTTTTGATGAGGATACTAGCTGGTGCTAGCAACTAATTGACAGAGGACTCCTTTCCCCTTCAATGGAATACTGCAGCTCTTTAAGAAGATTGTACTACTTAGAATCCGATTACAGCAGGGACTCCCAGGACAGGTCCTTGGCTAAAGCCCTGGTAGTGGCGGTGAGTGAACTGCAACGCTGCACTTATACTGTATCAGAGACTCATTACTCTGTGAGGTGGCAGCACTGTAACTACTGCAGTGAATTAGGAGACAATGGAAAGTTGGTTTTAACGCAGAAAAAAAAAAATTTCTTCAGTGCTGATGAATATGAGGCAACAAAGGTACTGGTGGATTATCTGTCCAATGGAGTCTGAATGCCCTCTAGTCTTCTGCTCTTCCCACATTTAAAATGCTAGTCAGAACTGTAAACCCAGTAGAGCTGTGGGTCACAAGGCATTGTCAAATAGTTTAGGGTCAGGCTTGAATTGAAGATCAGCAGCTTCGCTAAGGTTTTGCTCAGAGTGCGTCTCCAACAAATCAAATTGCAATTGTTTACATGCGCCGAATACAACTCGTGTAGACTTTACTGTGAAATGCTTGCTTACAAGCTCTTTCCAATAATGCAGAGTTTACAAATAAAAACAAAAATAATAGAGGGGAATAAAATAAATTAGCAACAATGGAACTACAGTTTGCTCGGAAAGTATTCAGACCCCTTGACTTTTTCCAAATTTTCTTACATTACAGCCTTATTCTAAAATGGATGAAGTCGTTTTTTCCCCTCATCAATCTACATGCAATACCCCATAATGACAAAGCAAAATTTTTTGGGGGGAAATGTTTGCAAATGTATTAACAATAAACAACTGAAATATCACATTTACATAAGTATTCAGAACCTTTACTCAGTATTTTGTTGAAGCACCTTTGGCAACGATTACAGCCTCGAGTCTTCTTAGGTATGACACTACAAGCTTGGCACACCTGTATTTGGGGAGTTTCTCCCATTCTTCTCCGCAGATCCTCTCAAGCTCTGGCTGGCTGCACAGCTTTTTTTTAGGTTTCTCCAGAGATGTTTGACCAGGTTCAAGTGCGGGCTTTGGCTGGGCCACTCAAGGACATTCAGAGACTTTTCCCGAAGCCACTCCTGCTTTGTCTTGTGCTTAGGGTCGTTGTCCTGTTGGAAGGTGAACCTTTGCCCCCAATCTGAGGTCCTGAGCGCTCTGGAGCAGTCTGTACTTTGCTCCTTTCATCTTTCCCTCGATTCTGACTAGTCTCTCGTTCCCTGCCCCTGAAAAACATCCCCACAGCATGATGCTGCCACCACCATGCTTCACCGTAGGGATGGTGCCAGGTTTCCTCCATACGTGATGCTTGGCATTCAGACCAAATAGTTCAATCTTGGTTTCATCAGACCAGAGAATCTTGTTTCTCATGGTCTAAGAGTCCTTTAGGTGCCTTTTGGCAAACTCCAAGCGGGCTGTCAAGTGCCTTTTACTGAGGAGTGGCTTCCGTCTGGCCACTTTATCATAAAGGCCTGATTGATGGAGTGCTGCAGAGATGGTTGTCCTTCTGGAAGGTTCTCCCATCTCCACAGAAAAATTCTGAAGCTCTGTCAGAGTGACCATCGGGATTTTGGTCACCTCCCTGACCACGGCCCTTCTCCCTAAGTTGCTCAGTTTGGCCGGTTGGCCAGCTCTTCGAAGAGTCTTGGTGGTTCCAAACTTCTTCCATTTACGAATGATGGAGGCCAATGTGTTTTCTTGGATTCATTCAATACTGCAGAAATGTTTTGGTACCGTTCCCCAGACACAATCCTGTCTCGGAGCTCTACGGACAATTCCTTCAACCTCATAGCTTTGTTTTTGCACTGTAGGGATGCAGCCAGCCAATATGCCCTCGATGGTACAACTGTACAACTTTTTGAGGATCCGGGGGCCCATGCTAAATCGTTTTAGCCTCCTGAGGGGGAAGAGGTGCTTCTGTACCCTCTTCATGACTGTGCGGATGTGTGTGGCCCATGTTAAGTCCTTAGTGATGTGGCGCCAAGGAACTTGAAGCTCTCGACCCACTCCACTACAGCCCTATCGATGTGGATGGGGGGGTGCTTTCCCCTATTTCTCCTGTAGTCGACGATCAGCTCCTTGGTCTTACTGAAGTTGAGGGAGAGGTTATTGTCCTAGCACCACAATGCTAAGTCTCTGACCTCCTGCTTGTAGGCTGACTCATCGCCGTCGGTGATCAGCATTGTGTCGTCAGCGAACTTGGACACGCAGTTGTGGGTGAACAGGGAGTACAGGAGGGGACTAAGCACACACTCAATGACGTCCAGGATCCAGTTGCAGAGGGAGGGGTACAGTCCCAGGGTCCCTAGCTTGGTGATGAGCTTGGAGGGCGCTATGCTGTTGAACGCTGAGCTGTAGTCTATGAATAGCATTCTCACATAGTTATTTCCCCTCTTGTCCAGGTGGGAGAGGGTAGTGTGAAGTGCAATTGAGATTGCGTAATCTGTGGATTTGTTTTGGCTGTGTGCAAATTGGAGTGGGTCCAGGGTGTCTGGGATAATGGTGTTGATGTGTGTCCTAACCAGCCTTTCAAAGCACTTGTTAATTACAGATGTGAGAGCTAAAGGGCAATGGTCATTTAGGTAGGTTACCATGGAGCTCTTGGGAACAGGGACAATGGTGGTCAGCTTGAAACATGTTAGGATTACAGACTGGGACAAGGAGAGAGGTTACATAATCTGGAGAAACAGGGGCTTTTACGCAAGGCATAGTTTTATATTCTTCGAAGCGTGCATTAAAGGCATTTAGCTCGTTTGGGAGATCTGCATCGCTGCTCAACTCATGGCTGGGTTTCCCTTTGTAATCCGTCATTGTCTGCAAGCCCTGCTACATACAGTCGGTGTAATAGGATTCCACCTTCCTCCTAACTTGTCCTTTTGCATGTTTGATGTCTCGTCGTCGGTCGTAGCGGAAGGCTTTCTTGTATGCGTCCATGTCTGTGTCCCGTTCCTTGTAAGCTTTAGCTCTAGCTTTTAGCCCAGCGTGCATTTAGCCTGTAATCCATGGTTTTTGGTTTGGATACGTTCGTATAGCCACTTTGGGGATGATGTCGTCTATGCACTTATTGATGAAGCCCATGACTGTCCTGGATAAAACCCGGAGCATATCTCAGTCTGCATTTGAAGGCATTCAGTTGTACAACTGACTAGGTATCCCCCTTTCCCTTACTAGCAAAACCGTCTTATAGCTTCACGTGTTCTTCATCTGACCACTTCCATATTGAGCGCGTCACTGGTACTCCCATGCGTGTGTGCATATGTGTGTGTTTGTGTGCATGCATGCAGGTGTGTGTTTTAGGGAGGACAGTGCAGAGTGTGTGTGTTGGAGCAGGCAGATTAAGCTCTAGTCTGGGCCTTTATAAGAAGTCTCATAAATCCAGCAGGTCCCCCCCCATCTCTAAGAAAGGTGGGCCGTGTCGGATGACATTTGGCCTGTGAAAGCCCAGCCCCAGAGAGGCCATCGCTCTGTCACCAAGGCTCACTCATGCATGCTTTGATTCCGTCTCAGTGGTAGCGGTAGTAAAGGTGTTAATAGATGCACATTCAGTATGCTGAGAAAGACTGCCTTGAACCCCTATTATCTGCCAATGACAGAATTAGCATTAGCTGCTCCTCATCGCCCCACACCCCTGTAAACGACCCACCGTTAAACCCTGCTCGTTATAGCTGCAAGCCAGCACCCAGACACAGGCCTACCTACCTGTAGATTCCTTTTATTATAGTGCCAGTGCCACCCATGTGAAGGGCCAACCTCTAGATAGAGAGGAAGCCGTCATTGGTTCACCACATTTCCATACAATGCTGCTGTAAAGTGTGTGGTTCAATGGGCTTCCTGTCACAATGGTAATCGCAAAGGCACAGAGGGGATGTCATGGCATGTCATGTCACATGGCATGTGTGTGTTTTAATCATGGTCTAATGGTCATGTTTGTTTGCCCACGGACTACTTAGCTTAAAGGCTCTTAAAGCCTCTCCTAGATCACTGGCCCAGCATGGCCCATATGGTATATCACTGGTAAGCTGGAAACTCCATAGTGGGCAGACAGATTTTGTTGTGCTGTTAGCACTAATCTGGGTAGTATTTTTGTTTTATGGCGTAGGATAACTACCCTTATCATCGCAATCCTCCATTTCTGGAGCGCCCCGGATTTGTTGTCATAGCTTTTCCACAGTACATCACTTCTCTGTAGTAGATATTGTTTCACTAGTTTATTTTGTCTGATTTTTGCAAGCTAAACGCTGATGGGCTCCTGACTTATCAGTCGGATAATTCGCTTTTTATGTTAATCCATAACATCATGTTGACCCTATGTATGACCAATTTTCATAGACTTTGAATAATAACCTAATCAACTTCATATAATTATTCTGAACATGTTTCCCGGGATTTCACCAGTTTCATAAAAAAAAATATTTTTACTCACACTGGTGAAGAAGATAACCTCATCAATTATGTCTACCCACAGACCGTTGATCACTCATAACAAACAACTGTCTGTCTGGGGTTGTGTCTATGTCTGAGGACGACCCACCCAGACACAGCTTTAAATCTGATCAGGGTCCTACAATAACATACATCCTCTTAGATAGATAAAGCATCTCCTTCATCTCTCTGAAGATGGCTGAAGATTAAAAACAAGTAACACGAGCAATGTAAAAGAAAATATTCAAACGCTCCAATTACCATAACAACTATAAAGACACATCATTTTTCAAAGATCAAAATGGATGATCAGCGAAGTGATCTTGTAATTGTTTCCACTATAGAACATCCATTCTAACAGATCAAATATATATTCAAGTACTTTAATTATCTTCTCTTGTTTTCTTCATCTGCCTGTGCTCGCTATTGAGTTGGCCGAACATCTGACTAACTGCGACAGCCTTTAGGTCCGGCTCTCTCTTTTGTCTTGGTGCTTAATGAAAGTTGCAACTGTGATCCTGCCAGGCAGGAATGTTGAGAGGTGCTCTGCTCAGCACTGACCCTGTCTGTCACTCTGCCACTCTCAGGCTCACAGACTGCAGGTAGGGTTTGTGTGTGGCTGTGTGGGTGGATGGAGATAGACTTATCTCTGGCCTGAACAGATGCCAAGTGTTTAATTAAACTCTGTGTCGTTCCAATCCCAGCATGCTGTGGTTAAGCCAGGCCCGGGCTCAGGACTCTGTTCTGGGGGGTGGGGGGCGGAGAGGTGACCCAGCTGCCACGGGGGGCTCCGCTGTCCTGCTAGGTGTTAGAGTGCTCCAGGATAAGCCCCCCACTCACAAAGGACCCGGCTAGCCATTGATGGATCCTGCGTACACTCATTAAACCTGGACTGGACCTGTCACCACCACTCCTGGGACTGTTGTCAGGCAGGAGGGTAGAGTGACATCAAGGTCTGGCTTAAAATGTTTATAAGAGAGAAAACTCTTGTTAAAGTGAGTTCAGTTTCATGGTCTATTTTTGACACATATCAGCAGGTGCATTTGATGTTGGTACCCACTGATATATAACTATTTCGATATTGTTTCAGAAAGTTAAATAAAATCAAGTAGGATGGAGGAATGAAGAGAAAGATGAAAATCAACATGATTAAGTTAGAGGGATAGAGGAAATAGGGATGTAGTAGAAAGAGAGGGCACTAGAGAGACAGACAGTCCATGTCAGTGAATCCAAGCCATGTTTTCCTGGCCGCTCTCTGCAGGGGAGATTACTCGGCCTTACTCCAGCCAGGCAAACTCTGTCCCCAGAGAGCTCAGTACTGACTACTGACCAAGCATGGAGATCCTGCAGCACACTTCCAGCTAACTTCTATCAGAGCAGAGAGCTGATCGGCTGGACCAGTATGCTGGGAGGGGATCCTGTGGAGGAGTGACAGGCAGCAGTTCTCAGGCTGGACGTTGTGTGACACAGTGGGTCCCTTCACCGCCATGGAGTTTGGGAGATTTCATTCAAAGTACCAAAAACCTTTGCTGCTCATCATGATGACGTTCAAACTGGGTAGGACTCACTGTCTCGGTGTATCAATATAGGTTATAAAGGGAACAGAAAACCTGTGTGTGCACTTGCATGTGTGAGTATTGATGTGGAAAGTAGTAATGTGAAAATGTGTGTACACTGTGTGTGTGTGTGCGTGTGCGTGTGCGTGTGTAGGGGTGATGTGGACAGAGCTGTAATAGGGCATTAGCAAGGCGGGAGGTTGTTACAGGAGGACAAGCGGTAGTAGCCAGCTGGCAGACAGGTTGTTGTAGTTGGTGATAATCTGAACATCTCTGAGTGCAGTATCCCTTCAATAAGTTATTTATTATTTAATGATACGGCTGGTCCTATTTAGAAATGAATTTTAAAGAACCAAGAGAGACCTGCCCGAAGTAGGCACCAATCAAACATTTGTTTCATATCATACATTAAAAAAACAATGGAAACGTATGATATGTCACTGTAATTGATATGTCTTACTATGTAAGACAAAAATATAATTGGCTTGAGCACTTATCATGAAGTCATTCATAGATCATAATGATCTATCATAGTGAGATAAATGGCTTGTGATATTATTCCCTGATAACCTATGATAGGAACAGTTAAAACTTGTAAAGAGAAGGAAACAGTGGGGAATGTGGGGTGTGGTGTCATGGGGTACAGTATGTTTGTGTGGGGGACATTTTGAACCCCACCTAATGATGCGTTGACCCATTTTTCCCGCGGCCCTGTGGGAAGTGTCTGAACTTCGTTAAATTGGAAAGACTGACAGGACGGGGTGGCTAGGGCGGATCACACGCAGAGGCCATTGTTTCCCATCACCATGGTGACGGGCTAAGAGTCTGGCCGTAACAGCTTTTTGTCTTAACTTTGAACGGAGGGCCAAGTGTTCTGAGCACTGTGGAAACGAACACAGTACTTTTAGATTGCATGGCTGATGGAAAAATCAACTGCAATATTGGATCAACCATTGTTGATAGAAAAGACTGGATATACTATACTATCAATAATGATACGTTAAATCCACATGAAACACAGGCATTTACATCTCTGACTAACATCACAGGATAACTATGACTAAACGTGTCAGAATGTGTGCTTTTTAAAGCCAAGTGAGTCACTGCAGTTTAGCCTTTGAGTATGAATACAATTTTGGACAAAGCACAACACTGGCATGGTATGACTGACAGTCCCCTGTGGAGATAAAATATAATTCCTCTGACTAAAACTGGATCATCCTTTCACCTTTATTTAACTAGGCAAGTCAGTTAAGAACAAATTCTTATTTCCAATGATGGCCTAGGAACAGTGGCTTAACCACCTTGTTCAGGGGTAGAATGACAGATTTGTACCTTGTCAGCTCAGGGATTCAAACTTGCAACCTTTTGGTTATTAGTCTAACGCTCTAACCACTAGGCTACCCTGCTGCCCCACATGAGTCACGACATGCCACCACGGGTCCATAATACCCCAAAGTGTGGGTCTCAACTGACATTTGACTTGGAGTATATGTAAAGATCATGTTTGGGTAACTTTAGTTTTGGTAACTGTTAACATAGGGCAGAGGAAACAAATAATCTTTATTTGGACAAACATTAAGCATAACAACTATTAATCATCTCTTATCTACCTTGCTACTTTCTTCCACACTGTTAGAGGGATGCTCTGACATACTGTTTCATGGCACAGGAGGCAGCAGTGACATCAGCACAGTGGAATGTTTCAGGGATGAATGGTCTGGCTGCAGCAGGATAGACCAGTCAGAGACCCCCACTGTCTCAGCCAATCACCACACTGCTACCTAATCTGATATGGGGTTCAGGTAGTACCAGCTGTTAGCGTACACAGTGCATTATAGTGGGTATACAGCACAGTGCATATAAACAGTGTAGGTAGGTACCATGTCTGGACAGAAGTGTCTCTAGGTCTTGGAAATCACAATACTGTATAAATCCTATCTATTATGATGGTCTGGAGGATGAGAGTGTTTACATGTATCCATATTTATCACTAATACACTGCTCAAAAAAATAAAGGGAACACTTAAACAACACAATGTAACTCCAAGTCAATCACACTTCTGTGAAATCCAACTGTCCACTTAGGAAGCAGCACTGATTGACAATAAATTTCACATGCTGTTGTGCAAATGGAATAGACAAAAGGTGGAAATTATAGGCAATTAGCAAGACACCCCCAAAAAAGGAGTGATTCTGCAGGTGGTGACCACAGACCACTTCTCAGTTCCTATGCTTCCTGGCTGATGTTTTGGTCACTTTTGAATGCTGGCGGTGCTCTCACTCTAGTGGTAGCATGAGACGGAGTCTACAACCCACACAAGTGGCTCAGGTAGTGCAGTTCATCCAGGATGGCACATCAATGCGAGCTGTGGCAAAAAGGTTTGCTGTGTCTGTCAGCGTAGTGTCCAGAGCATGGAGGCGCTACCAGGAGACAGGCCAGTACATCAGGAGACGTGGAGGAGGCCGTAGGAGGGCAACAACCCAGCAGCAGGACCGCTACCTCCGCCTTTGTGCAAGGAGGTGCACTGCCAGCGCCATGCAAAATGACCTCCAGCAGGCCACAAATGTGCATGTGTCTGCTCAAACGGTCAGAAACAGACTCCATGAGGGTGGTATGAGGGCCCGACGTCCACAGGTGGGGGTTGTGCTTACAGCCCAACACCGTGCAGGACGTTTGGCATTTGCCAGAGAACACCAAGATTGGCAAATTCGCCACTGGCGCCCTGTGCTCTTTACAGATGAAAGCAGGTTCACACTGAGCACATGAGCACATGTGACCGACGTGACAGAGTCTGGAGACGCCGTGGAGAACGTTCTGCTGCCTGCAACATCCTCCAGCATGACCGGTTTGGCGATGGGTCAGTCATGGTGTGGGGTGGCATTTCTTTGTGGGGCCACACAGCCCTTCATGTGCTCGCCAGAGGTAGCCTGACTGCCAATAGGTACCGAGATGAGATTCTCACACCCCTTGTGAGACCATATGCTGACACATGCACATTTGTGGCCTGCTGGAGGTCATTTTTCAGGGCTCTGGCAGTGCACCTCCTTGCACAAAGGCGGAGGTAGCGGTCCTGCTGCTGGGTTGTTGCCCTCCTACAGCCTCCTCCACGTCTCCTTATGTACTGGCCTGTCTCCTGGTAGCGCCTCCATGCTCTGGACACTACGCTAACAGACAGCAAACCTTTTTGCCACAGCTCGCATTGATGTGCCATCCTGGATGAACTGCACTACCTGAGCCACTTGTGTGGGTTGTAGACTCTGTCTCATGCTACCACTAGAGTGAGAGCACCGCCAGCATTCAAAAGTGACCAAAACATCAGCCAGGAAGCATAGGAACTGAGAAGTGGTCTGTGGTCACCACCTGCAGAATCACTCCTTTTTTGGGGGTGTCTTGCTAATTGCCTATAATTTCCACCTTTTGTCTATTCCATTTGCACAACAGCATGTGAAATTTATTGTCAATCAGTGTTGCTTCCTAAGTGGACAGTTTGATTTCACAGAAGTGTGATTGACTTGGAGTTACATTGTGTTGTTTAAGTGTTCCCTTTATTTTTTTGAGCAGTGTATAAAGGGAACAGAAAACCTGGTCCTTTACACCATGAGTTAAGGGAAGCTTGTGGGTTGATGGGTTGACAGTAGGAGGAAACTGAAGAAACTGCGGGTTGCAACGGATGTTCCAGTGTATCTGGGGGTGTCAGGGGATTAGTGAAGAACATATATGGTGTTTGGAACATTCACTAGATATCATAGCAGGGGAAGAAGACTGTGGCTCACAACAAGTGGATTGTGACACACAGCAACCAGTACTGTAGATCTATTGAGTGGAAATGAATGATCAGTGGTCACTAACACTTGTCATGGAGAGCAACAGCCAGAGTGTGCTGGCTTTTGCCAATAATCAGACACCTGATTCAACGAATCTAGGTATGATCAGTTGATTCATTTAATCAAGTGCTGAACTGGATCAAAAGCCTGCCCACCCTACATCTCCCGAGCACTATGGATGGTCACATTATATTAGGGAAACAGGTGTGAGGTGGAGGTTTTAGGGGTGTGACAGGAGGGTTATAGAGGTGTTAAAGGGCCGGGGGCATGGCAGTAATAGGTACAGTAGGTGCTACAGTGGATTGAAGGACAATGTAACCTTCCCTTTAAGATAAGCTGTGAGTGAGTGAAGTAAGGGAACACCACACAGGTAAACATATAGTAACAATCCCTGCTAACACTCTTTGTTAAATACAGTATAAACTATACTAGTATATTGAATAACTCAGAAGCTATATATCTGTGTTCATTAAGTCGAGCTTTAGCAATCTAATCAAATCAGGATTTAAGACAACATACACATTCCATAAACGTAATAGGAACATGTACTCAAGTATGAAAGCATTCCACAGTTTTATCCCCCTCATATTCAAATATTTTAGCACTGTACGCTTATTATTTCTACTTATGACAAAAGGAATATTCCATACATTTATTCAACAATTATAGCAGAAAATCTAACCAGCGTCAAATAGTCTGTGATTATTAAACTACCTGTTGCGGTGTGTATTAAGATGACCCATGGGGTCAAGTTCAGGTTAGATTAGTAGTTTTCGGGGCGAAGGGAACTTTCATTGATGAAGCCTCAGGTGACAACTGCTCACACAGTGAGTGTGCAATACGTTTACTCCTAACACCATCTGCTGTGTTCACGTTAAGTCCAGACTAGAGAGAGAGGGAAGTGTTTTTTAAAAACTTTTCATTAAGAAAGTGCTCTGTAAGTGCCTCAAAAGCAGAGACAAAGGGAGAGGTCAAAGGTATCTGGTGTATTGGCCTATTAATGACCTCATAGGAAATACTTGGTAATCTCACCGGTAATACTTCACCAGGGTAATGGACTGGTAATACTTCACCAGGGTAATGGACTGGTAATACACTACCAGGGTAATGGACTGGTAATACTTCACCAGGGTAATGGACTGGTAAGACACTACCAGGGTAATGGACTGGTAATACCTCACCAGGGTAATGGACTGGTAATTCACTACCAGGGTAATGGACTGGTAATACTTCACCAGGGTAATGGACTGTTAATACACTACCAGGGTAATGGACTGGTAATACTTCACCAGGGTAATGGACTGGTAATACACTACCAGGGTAATGGACTGGTAATACACTACCAGGGTAATGGACTGGTAATACTTCACCAGGGTAATGGACTGGTAATACACTACCAGGGTAATGGACTGGTAATACTTCACCAGGGTAATGGACTGGTAATACTTCACCAGGGTAATGGACTGGTAATACTTCACCAGGGTAATGGACTGGTAATACACTACCAGGGTAATGGACTGGTAATACATTACCAGGGTAATGGACTGGTAATACATTACCAGGGTAATGGACTGGTAATACTTCACCAGGGTAATGGACTGGTAATACACTACCAGGGTAATGGACTGGTAATACTTCACCAGGGTAATGGACTGGTAATAATTCACCAGGGTAATGGATTGGTAATACACTACCAGGGTAATGGACTGGTAATACACTACCAGGGTAATGGACTGGTAATACACTACCAGGGTAATGGACTGGTAATACACTACCAGTGTAATGGACTGGTAATACATTACCAGGGTAATGGACTGGTAATACACTACCAGGGTAATGGACTGGTAATACTTCACCAGGGTAATGGACTGGTAATACATTACCAGGGTAATGGACTGGTAATACATTACCAGGGTAATGGACTGGTAATACTTCACCAGCGATTATCTAACCACAGTTTCATGAAGTTTGAGGTTGCTTACATATTTTGAGCTTTCTCATTCATGATAAATACTGAGTTTATTTTCTTTCTTGCCTACAGGTATACTGTGCACAGCAACAGCAGACAAGTGTCTGTCGTCCCCGTGTCAGAATGGCGGTACGTGTCTCGACCAAATGGGCAACTACACGTGTCTCTGCCCCAGATGGCCCGTCCACTATATGGGCAAGGACTGTAGGGAGCTGTATGACCCCTGTGTCCAAGATGCGCCATGCGCCAACTGTACCAGCACACTGGGCACAGGGGTCTACACCTGCCACTGCCCCGACAACTTCGCAGGGACCAACTGCACACTCAACATCAACATCAAGTGTGAGAGCAACCCATGTAGGGGTGTCAGGTCCCATTGTGTGGACAGGATGGATAGCTACACCTGCCACTGTCCCCCTGGCTATGGAGGAGATCACTGCCAGGCGAGGGACTGCTCTGAGGAGCCGTGCCACAATGGTGCCACCTGTGTTGACACATCGGATGGGCACCAGTGCCAGTGCGTCCCAGGCTTCCAGGGGAGGGACTGTGATGAGAACGTGGATGACTGTAAGTCACTCCCCTGTCAGAACGGAGCCATCTGTAAAGATGACGTCAACGGATACCAGTGCTTTTGTGTGCCTGGTTTCCAAGGCTACCACTGCGACCTGGACATTAACGAGTGTGTGTCGCGGCCGTGCGAGAACAATGGGACCTGTGTCAATGAGGTGGACCGCTATGAGTGCAACTGTCTGCTAGGGTTCAAAGGTGAGACAGCCTCTCTGTTTGGGTCAGTGCAATGTATCCTGCTGTCTTTAGAGTGTGAGGGAATTACCCTCTCTCTTTAACTCAGTGTCTTTAGTTCAGAGTTCACTACTTTGCCAACCTCATATAGAAACTACAAAGTTTTAATACACCATGTTCAATGTTTCTCTCTAAGCTCTATAGTTGTTCTCATAGTGAAACCCATCATATCTGGGGTGGCAGGGGAGCCTAGTGGTTAGAGCATTGGACTAGTAACCGAAAGGTTGCAGGTTTGAATCCCCGAGCTGACAAGGTACAAATCTGTCATTTTGCCCCTGAACAAGGCAGTTAACCCACTGTTCCTAGGCCGTCATTGAAAATAAGAATTTGGTCTCAACTGACTTGCCTACTTAAATAAAGGTAAAATAAATATATGAAGCTGTGTCTGTGTTGTGTGACAGGGGTGAACTGTGAAGTGGAGATTGACGAGTGTGAGGAGCAGCCCTGCCAGCATGGAGCCACCTGCCATGACCGTGTGGGCCTGTACACCTGTGAGTGTGTGTCTGGGTACGAGGGCCGTGACTGTGAGCTGGACATTGATGAGTGTGCCAGCGGGCTGTGTCTCAACGATGGCAACTGTACAGACCTGGTGAACAGGTAAGGTGTCTCCAACTCTCTCTCCTCTCATTGGCTGAATCAGCTGCTTAACCCCAATGTGTCGGTGAGCAGTATGTCAGCTGAGGGATTCCTTCCCGACAGTAAAGTTTAACAGGGCGAGGATAAGGATTACACTGCTTATTCGCATGGTAATTAATCATGAGGTTGGGAAGTGGGGAAAACCTGATAGAGAACGTCATCAGACCTGGGTGGTGTATCTTGTTAATATATTAGATTGAACCAATTACATTTGTTAACCAAAGAATACCACATAGGTGGTCTAAGCTTCTTTGAATCCGGCCCACTGCTAGTTCACCACCCCCTCTCCATTTCCTCTCTACCTCTGTCCTATCCAATAAAACTAAAAACATCAAGAGTGGGACTGCCCCACAACAACAAAAAATGTGTGAAGGTGAAATACCCCTTTCCTTAAGAAAAAATGCAGAAATGATTCGATGTTAGAAACCTCACAGTTAAGACTGTTTAACGTTTCTACTGGCTGCACTGAGGTCCCAGTGCGTTTTCATGCTTCAAAGATGTCCCAGTCTCACTGAAATAAGCAGGATATAAGGAGCCTCTCTAAGTCTCCTCCTCCTCACTCAGCTATGAGTGTGACTGCAACGGGACAGGCTTCACAGGAGAGCAATGTGAGGTGGACATCCCAGAGTGTGCTTCGGACCCCTGCCAGAATGGAGCCACCTGCCTAGAGGGGGTCAACCAATACGACTGTATCTGCTGGACAGGTACACACACACACACACACACACACACACACACTTCTCACCAAATGAGGGAGTAACAGTCAGCTGTCTGTCATATTTGCCAAGCCTTCTCTGCACCACAGGAAGTATTACACATGCAGCAGAGGAGGCTGGTGGGAGGAGCTATAGGAGGACGGGCTTACTGTAAAGACTGGAATGGAATTAATGAAGTGGTGTCAAACACAACAAACAAAATATAGAAACCCCATGTTTGACCCTGTTCCATTCATTCAATTTCAGCCATTGCAATGAGCCCGCCCTCTTATAGCTCATCCCACCAGCCTCCTCTGACACGCAGTGATTGTTGTACAAGCATATTTGATCTGCTGTCTGACGTAAAAACAGAGAGAGAGTGAGAACATCCTAGGTGTCAGGAGTATGTTGAAAAGAAAAGCTACAGGTGCTTCCATGTAGCCTTTTACAGGCAGGCAAAACCCTTTTCTTGGTAAGATTTGGTTTGTGGAGTTTCCCAGACGTAAATCACAGAGATAAAGGATCAAAGGTATGATACAAGCCTGTGGTTTAGAGGCAAAGAAGGGGGAGTGGTTTGAGACATAGTGAGAGACCTATTGAGAGACCTGTATAGTGTAGTACTGACCGTGGTGTTACACCACAATGCCATCTAGTGTAGGACTGGTGCAGCTGCAGGGCCATGAACAATAGGAAAAACAAAGATGATCCTCAATACAGAGGATGGAGAGCACATTATATACACTACCGTTCAAAACATTTGGGGTCACTTAGAAATGTCCTTGTTTTTGAAAGAAAAGCACATTTTTTTGTCCATTAAAATAAGATCAAATTGATCAGAAATAAAGTGTAGACATTGTTAATGTTGTAAATGACTATTGTAGCTGGAAACGTCAGATTTTTTTATGGAATATCAACATAGGCGTACAGAGGCCCATTATCAGCAACCATCACGTTGTGTTAGCTAATCCAAGTTCATCATTTTAAAAGGCAAATTTATCATTAGAAAACCCTTTTGCAATTATGTTAGCACAGCTGAAAACTGTTGTCCTGATTAAAGAAGCAATTAAACTGGCCTTCTTTTGACTAGTTGAGTATCTGGAGCATCAGCATTTGTGGGTTCGATTACAGGCTCAAAATGGCTAGAAACAAATAACTCCCCCCCCCTTCTTTTATAATAATGGTGTGTGTGTTGCAGCTTATGAGGTGAAGAACTGTTTAAAATAATGGTGTGTGTGTTGCAGGTTATGAAGGGAAGAACTGTTTAAAATAATGGTGTGTGTGTTGCAGGTTATGAAGGGAAGAACTGTTTAAAATAATGGTGTGTGTGTTGCAGGTTATGAAGGGAAGAACTGTCAGGTGGATATTGATGAGTGTGAGCTGCAGCCCTGTGAGAATAGAGGAGAGTGTTTTCAGCGCTCAGAGCTGCTGCACTACGGGGTGCTGTCTGGACTGGATGACAGGGAGTTCAACTATGAGGAAGCAGCTGGGTTCCTCTGCCACTGCCAGCCTGGGTTTGCTGGTAAGGCAAAACACTGAAATTCATAGTTGGTGACCTCCCACCCCCCTTTAAGTACAGGATCTGATTGAATAGGAATCCTCTGACATTGCAGTCGATGTTAATTTGACTTGAGGGTAAATAATTGAGTAAGTACGTAATGTGTCCTGTCTCTTGCAGGTGAGAGCTGTGAAGAGAATATAGACGAGTGTGAGTCTGCTCCATGTCAGAACGGAGGGAGCTGTGAGGACCTGGTCAACTCATACCAGTGTGACTGTCCACCTGGGTTTACAGGTAAGACTGTCTGTCTATTTCACTGTGTTATATAACACAGCTCTTTATGTGCAAAAAACCCTGACCTGCTCTTAATATACTGTATATCAGAAGATACAATAGAGAAAATAAATAAATCCCATGCAGTGATATACAGTATATCTCTTTGGATTCACTTGCCTTGCAATGAGCAGAACAATAATAGGTTAATCCTGCCCCTGCTGATCATTCCTGCTTGTACTGGTCTGCTTGGACATTAGACATCAGTCAAAACAGAGATAAGGAAAAGCAAAGGAAAAGTAAAGGTGGGCTGGAAAACCACCCATGAATAACTCTGAATAACAGAGTTATTAACTATGAATAACAGAGTTATTAACTATGAATAACAACTGAAAATGAACGCTGCTGCTACTCTCTGTTTATCAGATATGCATAGTCACTTTAACTATACATTCATGTATATACTACCTCAATTGGGCCGACCAACCATTGCTCTCGCACAGTGGCTAGCTATCTGCATTGTGTCCCGCCACCCGCCACCCACCACCCGCCAACCCCTCTTTTACACTACTGCTACTCTCTGTTCATCATATATGCATAGTCACTTTAACCATATCTACATGTACACACTACCTCAATCAGCCTGACTAACCGGTGTCTGTATGTAGCCTCGCTACTTTTATAGCCTCGCTACTGTATATAGCCTGTCTTGTTACTTTTGTTTTATTTCTTTACCTACCTATTGTTCACCTACTACCTTTTTTGCACTATTGGTTAGAGCCTGTAAGTAAGCATTTCACTGTAAGGTCTACACCTGTTGTATTCAGCGCACGTGACAAATAAACTTTGATTTGATTTGATTTGAGAGTCTATCTCCAGTCCTTTGGGTGAGTCTCCGTGTACAGCGGCTTTGACAGAGAGGGTAGGTGTCCATACGGAGGGGCATAGCAGTAGAAGAACAACAAAGACCATAAAACCTGGTGCCATATGTCGGTAGTCCTGGCTGGGTATTTAACAGGGGTCTTTCCTCTAGTTTACCAGGGGGAGAGAGAGATTACCACAAAGCTGCTTAAGCCCTATGGACCACTAATTAATAAAAGCAAGCTTGAAAGACCCTCTCATCACAAAAACAAAACCTGTTATCAATTAAAACATAATGTATTGCGATACTCCTAGTCCTAAGCTATTTGCACAGTAAGTATACTGTAACCAGGCACCCGTCAAAATAGAGGGGAATAACACATAGGTGCACAACAAGATCATATGACTACATATTCTCTGTGAGTTCTCTTTGCACGTACAGATAGAGCACTCAGAAACTGGTTAAAAATGGAGCCCCCTCTCAACCCAGCCACCTTTGACTCCCCTTTTCAACCTATGTCATACTGAGGTTAGTCCAGTATAGTCCAGCTCAGTACAGCCCCTCTGCTCAGAAGCCCATCTCCTGTGATTAGAATGCCGTCTGCCACTAGCCGGCATCCATAACATCGATCAGGAGTGACTGTAGCCCAACATTCCTGTTGTCAGCAGTGACAGGAGCCAGCTGGGTGGTAGGCTTAGAGCCCTGGCTGGGCCTGGCTGCCGAGGGGAGGCTGTATGCAGGCATGAGGGAGGGAGGGAGGGAGAGAAGTAGGGTGGGCTGGGCTCGAGTAATCACTATTGCCTGCCTGGTACAAGTGTATGGACTGTGTGTACGTGTGTGTGTGTGCATGTGTGAGAGAGAGGGTGCACAAGTTTGATCTCATCTGTGGGACCTGTTTGGCTATATGTGTGTGTTTACGGCTCTGGGAGAATGAGGGAGCTACTACTACTTCTGTTGCTAGCTGCATGGCGTGAGCCATGGGGACTGACAGGTAACACTTAAAACTTACTGTGGAGAGAAGAGCTGCTAGGACAGGCTGTGTGTTTATGTGGGGGAGGTAGAGGGCTGGAGGAGGGCAGAAGGAGATTGTTCTTGTTTTTAACTTGTGGAGAGAGGAGTTTTAGAGGATTTTGCTGATGTGTAAACTTTCATTGCTTACTGAGCATATTGTAGTCCCAGTGATTTACTATACACCGTGAATAATCAAGGAACATACTTCAAAGCATTTGTTTTCTTAATACAATTTGACTGTGACACAGAGAGAAGTAGTAACTGGGCTCACATCCGTACCGATATTTTAACTTTCATCCGTCATTTCCTCATTAGTAAAAGGCATAGTCTATTCAAGTGCTTCCTGGAGAGCCGCATGCTTGCCAGTATACTTCTATATCTGATTAACTCATTTGATTTGGTTAGGGAGACTCTGATTAACTCATTGGTTTGGTTAGGGAGACTCCGATTAACTTATTTGGTTTGGTTAGGGAGACTCTGATTAACTCATTGGGTTTGGTTAGGGAGACTCTGATTAACTCATTGGGTTTGGTTAGGGAGACTGATTAACTCATTGGTTCGGTTAGGGAGATTCTGATTAACACATTGGTTCGGTTAGGGAGACTCTGATTAACTCATTGGGTTTGGTTAGGGAGACTCTGATTAACGCATTGGTTTGGTTAGGGAGACTCTGATTAACTCATTGGTTTGGTTAGGGAGACTCTGATTAACTCATTGGTTTGGTTAGGGAGACTCTGATTAACTTATGGGTTTGGTTAGGGAGACTGATTAACTCATTGGTTTGGTTAGGGAGACTGATGAACTCATCGGTTTGGTTAGGGAGACTCTGATTAACTCATTGGTTCGGTTAGGGAGACTCTGATGAACTCATTGGTTTGGTTAGGGAGACTCTGATGAACTCATTGGTTTGGTTAGGGAGATTCTGATGAACTCATTGGTTTGGTTAGGGAAACTCTGATGAACTCATTGGTTTGGTTAGGGAGACTGATTAACTCATTGGTTTGGTTAGGGAGACTCTGATGAACTCATTGGTTTGGTTAGGGAGACTCTGATTAACTCATTGGTTCGGTTAGGGAGACTCTGATGAACTCATTGGTTTGGTTAGGGAGACTCTGATGAACTCATTGGTTTGGTTAGGGAGATTCTGATGAACTCATTGGTTTGGTTAGGGAAACTCTGATGAACTCATTGGTTTGGTTAGGGAGACTCTGATGAACTCATTGGTTTGGTTAGGGAGATTCTGATGAACTCATTGGTTTGGTTAGGGAGACCCGTAGGCTCCTGTTGAATCTCACTGTGTGGCTGGGGGACAGTTCTGTGTGGCAGAGAAAGACATGACCATACCCCTAAGCCAGATACATGTCGAACATAAAAAACTAATGGTGTGTTATGTTGTCATTCCAGGTGTGCACTGCGAGGTAGACATTAACGAGTGTGAGAGCGGGCCCTGTCAGAACAGCGGGTCCTGCAAGGACGCTGCCAACGCCTACACCTGCAACTGTGTGAAGACGGATCCAGGGGAGGAGCCATGGGGTGGCCATAACTGTGACGTCCGTCTGATTGGCTGCAGGGAACACCTGTGTGAGAACGGAGCCACGTGTGTGCCCATCCTAAGCCAAGAAGAGCACAGTGGTGACGATGGGGATGAACAAGAGCATGGCCACACCTGCCTCTGTCCCCCTGGCTTCACTGGGAACCACTGCAGCATTCCCACCACCTTCTCCTTTAACACAGAGGGGTATGTCCTCATCCAGCTCCCTCCTACAGCTAACAGGACCAGTAGAGGGATTGACCCCCAGCACCACCACCACCACTATGGGATCCACGTCCAGCTGCGCTTCAGGACCACCCTGGCTGAAATGCTGCTGTTCTACAGAGGGGCTGAGCACTACTTTGTGTCCCTGGAGATTGTGGGGGGCCATATCCATGCTAGAGCTGGATCAGGGAAGGAGCTACAGGCCACCTACCATCTCCCTGTCAATGACGGAGACTGGCATGAGGCCAAAGTGACCATGGATGAGAAGCTGGTGCTGATGGTGAAAGGACCAGGCTGTGACAATGACGGGGGATGCACAGTGGAGGACGAAGGACACAACCAATTGATCTTCTTCCAACCTGGATCATTCCCCCAGGTCTATGTGGGTGGGGCCCCCCAGAAGTATCTGGACAACACAGAGAGTAGGAAGGGTTTTATTGGCTGCATGGAGGATCTACAAGTTGACCACCAGCTGCTACTGCCTCAGGATATCTCTCCAGAGCACATCCAAGACATGGAGCTGGGCTGCAACAAGACCGACTGGTGTCATCCTGACCCCTGCCATCATCGTGGGCATTGTATTGACCTGTGGACTAGCTTCAGCTGTGAGTGTGATCGACCCTATCACGGCTCCTTGTGTGAAGAAGGTAAGAACTGTTATACATTTTAAAACATGACTTTTACACGTTTTACAACATTTTACACGTTTTCAAATATTGCTTTTCAAATTATGTCAACTGCAGACACCAGGCGCTGACAATGTATTGTCATTTAAAGGGGGTTACGTGTGTCTCCTCAACTTACAGCCTGTTCCCTTCAACTGCACAGGTTTGTACAGGTTTTGTTGTTCACACTGAAAGTATTGCTTTTTGTTGCTTGCCTCAGAATACCCCTCATGGACATTCAGCAATGAAGACACTGTGAGCTATGCTGCCTTCAACATCAACCAAACGGACGGAGAGAACTTCAACATCTCCTTCTTCCTGCGCTCTCTGAAGCCTAGCGGACTGCTCCTCCAGCTGCGGAGAGGGAGGAGGGCCTACCTCACCCTGTACCTGCGGGAGGGAACCCTGGTCTTCAACAGCCCCCCCACCACCCTGTTCTCTAACGGTACCTACATCACCAGCGGACAGAGGGAGCTGGTCACTGTGGTGGTACGCCAGGGTCAGGTAGGGTTCAGTCAGGGTGGGACACAGTTATCCCTGGGGAAGGTGAGGATGGAGCAGGGGGACGTGGTGTACATGGGGGGTCTGCCACCGGGGGAGTCCACTGCCCCTTGGGGAGGTCACTTCAAAGGCTGCTTGCAGGACATCACTCTGGACCACATGCACCTGTACCGTAACCTCCCAGAGGAGGAGTGTCACACCCACAAAGCGTTCCAGTGCTACTTCCCCAAAAAATCAGAGAACGTGTTGGATGGCTGTGTCAGTGATGAGGCATGCAAGGTAACGTCAATAACACCTTTACGCTTTAGAGATGTTTTGCTGTAACTATAGACCTATGAACTGCTTAAGGAAACTGGTACAAGAGCTGTCTAGATTTCTCAGGTTAGGGTCCTGACAAAGACCTTTCAGTTCACTCTTTGTAACAGACACTAATATCTATGTCCTCCTCAGGCTGGTCCCTGTAAGAATGGAGGAACGTGCACAATCACCTGGAATGATTTTGAGTGCACCTGTCCCATGAACTTCTCTGGCAGGCGATGTGAGACACGCGTGTGGTGTATTAGCGACCCCTGTGTCGTGGGCAGCCAGTGTGTGGATCTAGTTGACGGTTACGAGTGTGAGTGGACTTTTTGGATCGTATACATTATCTCTCTCCCTTTCTCTCTACTACAGTATCTTTCTCGGCACAGACACACGCACAAACAAAATAGCGAACACCTTACCAAAAGGTATGTCACTGTATTCAATATTGAGTTGCCTTATTAATATACTGCTGTTCCACCAGGCCTCACTAGCGCCACCTTTGAGAGCAACGCTCTGCAGTTCACCGCTAATGGCTCGCTGGTTGCCACGGTGACCAGTGTCTCCATGGATATACGTACTCGGGAGGAGAACGGCGTGCTGCTGCGGGCCACTAACGGAGCAGAGGTCTTCTGTCTGGGTTTGCTCAACTCCTCCCTGCTGGTCAAACTACTGAGCGGCAACAGCCTGGAGCTACAGGCCTTCACCAGTGACCTGCCCATCTCAGACGGGGCCTGGCACCACCTCCACCTGGCCATGACAGACCCCCTGCAGCCTGTGTCCCGCTGGCGCCTCACTGTGGACGGGCGCAGGGCTGGCAGCACCATGGGCACAGCCGGGCACCTCAACTTCCTCAACAACACCACCGTGTGGCTGGCAGAGAACTACACAGGCTGTCTGGGAGAGGTGAGGGTGGGAGGAGTCTACCTACCTCTGTTGGACAACCAAGAGGCCCCTCAGGCAGCCCGGTTTGTCAGACAGGGGGGTCAGGAGAACAAGATGGGGTGTGTTGGTGCTGATGTGTGTCAGTACCAGCCCTGCCTCAACCAGGGCACCTGCCAGGACCTCTGGAACCTGTTCAACTGCAGCTGTGTCCCGGGCTGGGAAGGAGAGTTCTGCCAGAGGGACACAGACGAGTGTGCCTCAGGCCCCTGTGCCCACGGCACCTGCACAGACCTCCTGGCAAACTACCAGTGTGAGTGTCACAAAGGATGGGGGGGCAGGGACTGTGAGGAGGAGGTGGATGACTGCCTGGAGCACAGCTGTTTGAACGGAGGCTCCTGCCTAGACGGGACGGGTACCTACCAGTGTGTCTGCCCCCCTGGATACACCGGCCGCCGCTGCCAGTGGGTACCACAAACTATAACCAGGGCATGTTCCTGTTCAAACATCACTGTGTGTGTGTGTCTACGTATTCAGTATGTATAAACGTTGTAATGACTGTATGTTGTGTATCCTACAGATGGAGATTTCCTCCACAGCAGTGTGATGAAGAGACGCAGTGTGACAACGGTGGGGTCTGCATGGATGGGATCTGGGGTACCAACTGCACCTGCAAACCTGGCTACACTGGAGACTGGTGAGATCACTAGCCTATCCAACTCTCCATAGAGTCCCATTTTATTCGACTAAGAAGGGTTAAAAAGCATGCTAAATGGACTATGCTTAACCTGTGTCCGGTAGCCCGGCCCTATAAGTCTACAGTTTAAAAGCTGAGCATGTCAGTGGGACTGTATAAGGCTCCTATTGTATGTACAGAGAGCTGTCGTCCTGCTGGGGTGTCAGTGTCGTGTTGACCCCCCCGGTGTTCTCTCCCAGGTGTGAGGCAGAGATAGATGAGTGTGAGTCCAGACCCTGTCTCAACGGTGCTACCTGCCTGGACCGACTCAGCAGCTTCCAGTGTGTGTGTGTGCCGGGCTTCAGCGGCACACAGTGTGAAATCAATGTAAGGCACCCTATATCTCCACTGATCACACTCAGTAACTGACAGTCTGTGCGTAACGACATACTGTCTGTACATTTGTTACAGTAGACTATGTCGTGATAATATAAGTTGAGTATCAAAAGCTTATACACAGACCAGATTGGATCAAAGAGGCTGATGTATTAAAACAATTTAAGCTGTAGTTTGTCTAATCTGAGTAATAAGGTACTAATAAGTAATAACAAGGTAATAATAAATAATAGTTAAATGTCCTGCTCTCGCCCCTCTGTAGAGACAGGAGCAGAGGCAGCGCATGCCCTGGCTGGTGGTGGCCATCCCTCTGGCCAGCCTGTGTGTGCTGCTGGCTGTGGTGGCCCTGGTGTTCATGGTGCTGACCGCACGCAAGAAGCGCCAGTCGGAGGGCACCTACAGCCCCAGCACCCAGGAGGTGGCAGGGGCACGGCTGGAGATGGGCAGCGTACTCAAAGTGCCCCCCGAGGAGAGGCTCATATGAGCCCCACACACAACAGCAACACACACTACCTTCACTCGGCTACAGGTCGGACACCTAGCCTCCCTGGCTCAGACACACAACCAGACACAGGCGAGGACTGGTCAGACTCACTAAGAGGTGGCCAGGGTGTGAAAGGTCACCAGTGGTGTGGACATGTGCCCTCACAGTGGTGCCACCACCACACTGCTGCTCCTGGGTCATGGGGTTGGGGTGATTAAACCCGGAAGTAATCTCTTTATAGAAAGAGGTGACTTGGTCTGTCTGAGCCGCAGAGAAGGGCAGGATATCAAATCAAAATCAAATCAAATTTATTTATATAGCCCTTCTTAAATCAGCCGATATCTCAAAGTGCTGTACAGAAACCCAGGCTAAAACCCCAAACAGCAAGCAATGCAGGTGTAGAAGCACGGTGGCTAGGAAAAACTCCCTAGAAAGGCCAAAACCTAGGAAGAAACCTAGAGAGGAACCAGGCTATGAGGGGTGGCCAGTCCTCGTCTGGTTGTGCCGGGTGGAGATTATAACAGAACATGGCCAAGATGTTCAAATGTTCATCAATGACCAGCATGGTCAAATAATAATAATCACAGATAGAGGATGAAAGAGCTCTCGTCTCCACAAGACTGGAGCACTGCTGTCGGTTGAGTCTAATCAGCTAGTCCCCTTCCTGGAGTGATGAACCATACTGGACTCCAGTGGCTCTCTATACAATAGCTACCAGTGTACATTCTGTAGCCCACATTGATTAGGTGTGAGTTCACTCTAAAGACCATTTTCATGGTAAAACATGATATTTTTCTCTGGATGTGCAGTTAACAGTTAACAGGCAACACACTATACCAATAATGTTCTTTCCGACTCCCTGTAAATACTGTAATTGTCTTATTTCTAAATCTATGATATGTGTTTTTTGTTCATGTCATTGTCTTGTGCAAATGTATGAGGTGCTCCTAAAACTCGAACTCATAGAAAGTGGTTTGAGACCACTTTAATGCTATCAGCCATCTCAAACTCTGATGCCACAGTACTCAGACAGGATACATTTACCCAAACCTACACTCCTGTCTGTCTCTTAATCTATCCTCACCAGAGCCACAACTTAACCAGCCAAGTGATCCATGGACGTTTTCACTGTCCACCGAAGGTGCTCAAGCTAGATCTTGTGCTCTAGTTCTTTTCTGTAACTATGGATGATGTACGACATGCATATACTGTAACTAAGCTGAATGAAAGTAATTAAGTTTATGCAACCCCATACTAAAGGCAAGTCATTGAAAGATAATTATGAATTGACTTCCACATAACTTTATGAATGCGTTTGGATGTGCCTTCCTTACAGAATGGATGGAACGCTGACAAACCCAACATTCCACTCTTGTACATTCTCCATTGGATATGGTATCTATCTATATGTTGATTTTTGTATGGTCCTATCTACAGTATAGTTGACTGGATGGAACTATGTATTGTCTCAAAGGAAAACTCACTGTGATTATTGTGTTGATGTCTGTGTGGAATGCTGTAGAGCGGTATGACTGACCGACAAATAGACAGAGCAGGTTTCTGTTTGAGCGCTGTCGGTCCTCCCCCTCCCATTCCTGCAGGGCTAGGTGATACAGTACGATCCAGGGAGACATGTACTGACTATACACTGATGTTAGCGCTGTCGGTCCTCCCCCTCCCATTCCTGCAGGGCTAGGTGATACAGTACGATCCAGGGAGAATATGTACTGACTATACACTGATGTTAGTACTGCTTCAGTGTTGGATTATACAGAGTACATTCCAGTGTTGGATTATACAGAGTACATTCCAGTGTTGGATTATACAGAGTACATTCCAGTGTTGGATTATACAGAGTACATTCCAGTGTTGGATTATACAGAGTACATTCCAGGGTTGGGATCAATTATAGTCAATTCACAAAGTGAACATTGCCCAGTGAATTGTCAATTGAAAACTGAATTGACCCCAACCCTGGTACACTCTGGATTCGCATCTACAACAGGGGATAGATTAGACTGATCTGTATTTTAGTTCTGAATAGTATGGTAGGAGTTTACACTGGACGCACCTCTACTCAGGCAGTACCAACTACAGTGTAAAGAATAGCAAGGTATGCTGGGTAGGCTACACTGGTATGTATAGGGAGTATTCTGTGATTATTCTGGAAAATGTGATTGGGTAGCAACACTGTAACATGATGCAATTGTAAATAATGTGATTTATTCAAAACTCTAATCTTTCTATTGGATGTCAACAGTTAAACTGATGCAAAAGAGAATGATAATTAAAACAACACCATGAAATGAATGACTGGACTTACTGTGCATGGTTTTATTTGTAACTAGATAAAATGCGGTAAGAATTGTATCTGACAAATGATAACAAGTCAACACAGTTATCCAATAAGTGCTTGACTGTCTGTTTGTTCAATAGCATTTGCAATTCAGTGTCTTTCACAATGCTTCTGAAGGGATCTCCTCCCACAGTCCTGTAGGAGCGTTCTGTCTGAATATCACAAGGGAAGGAGTTTATGTTTACAATGCCCGCATATAATTGAAAAATAAACTGAATAGAAATACAGTATCTCACCAGACGATTTCTGTTTCTTCTCATAACATAACACACCTACGGGCTGGAAATTGTCCCCCTTATATTAGACATGAAAGAGAAATGCTCTCTCTCTCTCATCCTGTAAGAATACTGTATGATTCCAGCTATGTTACGTATTAGCTCATTGATCCAAGGGAATGTGAACTGGCCTGTGATATTAAACAGAGGGACACATCCGGTCCAAGATGAGAATTCAAAATGAAATCTTCTCTGCTGAGATAATATGAGAACAACTGAGGGAAGGACACTAAAAGGATTTCACTCATCCTTCTGGAGTCTCCCTCCCCAGGAGTGGGGCTGGCACAGAGGGTCACAGCCAGGATAAGGGCCAGACATAGAGGGGAAGCCTGAACAATACAAGCACTTCAACACCAAGAGAGAGAAACCCACAGGAGGGAGTGTTGAGCTAAGAAGAGATATTTGGGAAGAACTAGTTTTGCACAGGAGGCTGCTGAGGCTGCTGAGGGGAGGACGGCTGGAACGGAAACCATGTGTTTGATGTATTTGATAGCATTCCACTCATTCCACTCCAGCCATTACCACGAGCCCGTCCTCCCCAATTAATGTGCCACCAACCTCCTGTGATATACAGTATTGCAGTTTGCTATAAAAGAAAAACACAAAGAGAGTCGCACACTGTATATACAAGCTCCCAGTAATTGATATGGTAAACCACCAGCGTTTCGGCATCACTGTGGCATCCTGAAGAAAACACAGCGACGCCGAAACGCTGGTGCTTTACCCAACACTGGGAGCTTGTATGTGTGCAACTCTCTTTATTTATCTCTAAAGAATACGGTTGACTCGCCGTTAGTCAGCACCTCTACCAAGTTTTGGGGGGTGTGCTTCAGCCCATGCTTTTTATTAGAGTATATAGTGTTGCTGACAAAGGTGCTTAGGTTACGATGATGTGATAAAGTGGGAATAATTACGGTGGCTGAATAACATTCAGCCTTAATATAATTCAGTTTATAGATAATCCTTTAACTTCACAGTCTTTTCTCTCTTCCTCTTTCTCTCACTCTCTCACTCTGCACCCCCATCCCTCCTTCCTCACTCCCTGGCCTCTTTGAAGATTAAATGGTGAATTCCTTTGTGTCTTTGTCAGACTCCCACCCTCAGAGCAGTGCAGTGGTGGTCAGTGCTTCTCTCCCTAATGAACAGAACTAGAGAGGGATGGAACACTGGCTGGCTTCCTCCCTGATCCACAGTGTGGGGGTCGGAGGAGGCAGGAATGCTGGGCTGGAATCTACACACACACACACACACGCACGCACACACACACACACACACTTGGCAGGTCTAATTCCGTATACCCCTCCCAACAATAAAACAGGGTAGAAAATATACTTACCTAGATATGATGTGATCTACTGTACAATATAAAACATATTTACTTTACTTTATCTTAACATAACCTCTTGTGAACAGACAAGCATTGTAAACAAAAATGGTACAGTTGAAGTCGGAAGTTTAGATACACCTTAGCCAAATACATTTAAACTCAGTTTTTCACAATTCCTGACATTTAATCCCAGTAAAAATTCCCTGTCTTAGGTCAGTTAGGATCACCACCTTATTTTAAGAATGTGAAACGTCAGAATAATAGTAGAGACAATGATTTATTTCAGCTTTTATTACTTTCATCACATTCTCAGTGGATCAGAAGTTTACATACACTCAATGAGTATTTGGTAGCATTGCCTTTAAATTGTTTAACTTGGGTCAAATGTTTCGGGTAGACTTGCACAAGCTTCCCACAATAAGTTGGGTGAATTTTGACCCATTCCTCCTGACAGAGCTGATGTAACTGAGTCAGGTTTGTAGGCCTCCTTGCTCGCACACGCTTTTTCAGTTCTGCCCACAAATGTTCTCTAGGAATGAGGTCAGGGCTTTGTGATGGACACTCCAATACCTTGGCTTTGTTGTCCTTAAGCCAGTTTGCCACAACTTTGGAAGTATGCTTGGGGTCATTGTGCATTTGGAAGACCCATTAGCGACCAAGCTTTAACTTCCTGAGTGATGTCTTGAGATGTTGCTTCAATATATCCACATAATTTTCCTACCTCATGATGCCATCTATTTTGTGAAGTGCAGCAGTTCCTCCTGCAGCAAAGCACCCCCACAACATGATGTTGCCACCCCCGTGCTTCACAGTTGGGATGGTGTTCTAATTTTCTTTTGAGTTTTAATGACTCCAACCTAAGTGTATGTATACTTCCAACTTCAACTGTATATGTCATGATACAAAGGGATGCGTGAGATCACATTGTATGACATTTGGGTAGTTGGTTTGCATTTTGTTGCATGACATAAGTATTTGATACATCAGAAAAGCAGAACTTATTAATATTTGGTACAGAAACCTTTGTTTGCAATTACAGAGATCAATCGTTTTCGTCACTGGTTATTTGGACAAATCACAATTTTGCAGGTGTTAGCATCTTTCGAATTTTGGAAGGGGAGGGGACCCATAGATTTGGCCCATAGACTTGCCTGTAACTTGCAAAGAGAGAGGGCGGAGCTCTTCGTTCTGTTTCTGATCCTCGTTCCATCTTTTGTCTCACGTATGGACACAGAACTTAGCATCTGACTAATTACGCAAGATTTTAGTTCTGGGTTAACCAATTTTCACGTTAACCTTTTTCGTATCGAATACCTTACAGTAGATATACCAGAACATCTTTCACAGAGTCCAAAACAATTTCTACACAATGTTTTTAGCTTAGTGAAGCCTGATGAAAACAATTTACATTGAACGCTACACAATTTGTGAAAATAGATCATTTTTCTTGTCTAAAAACATGCATTTTTCCTCAAGGGGTACTCATACTACAGTAAGTATGCGGGAAGAGGCAGGAAGTGAGTGGTTGGGAAATAAAGATGTACTGTACAGTAAACAAAAACATTCCTGCACCCAGATGAGCCCACTGTTCTCCCCTCCCCCTCTTTTCTCCTCCTGAGCCCTGAGAGATGGGTGCGTGGTGTGCAGGGGCCCGCTCCCCCAGCGTTGGCGTGTGACAGCCCTGACAGACGAGGGCTGTTCCTGGGTAAGTATCATGTCAGGAGGAGGCGGCGCGCGGCGGGAAGCGCTCCACGCGGCGGTGTCAGCCATCATGGTGCCAGCTCTCGCTCTAATGAGGAAGACAGCCGACTCCTGCTCTTTCCCACGTGTCAGGAATCTCTGACAAATCAGCAGCGCATCACTCCGGCCACAAATGATACGTTGACAAATGCAAATATTTCACTTTTAATTGACACTAAGAGATGGAGATGATACCGCTGCCAGAGCTTCTGAGGAGAATGCAGTGGAGCAAACGGGAGGGAGGGAGAGAACTAGAGAGAGAGAAGGGGGGAAAGAGTGTGATGGAGAAAAAAGAGATAGAGGGGGAAGCAGGGATGTAAAGCGCTATAGAGAAAAGAAGATGTAGGAATAAGCTGGAAGGATTTTTTATATTTGCACAGGGTGTCATTCTCTCTGCATTATGCACACGTGGTTGAGGAGGAGAATAAAGGCAGGCCAAGATTAGAGGTGTGTTTCTGAGGCTTGTCAGCCCGCTGTGACAGCCTTGTGTGGGAAGCGCTGCTCTGCATTGATGTAGCAGCAGGCTTACAGCTGATTGGCTGTACAACAACTAAACCAAACCCTGCCAAACATTAGCAACTAATTTAGCCAGGTGTGCCTCCCCTTCAGTACACAAAGGTATGTCTCTGCTCTGGCAGACACTGGGTGAATTATGGATCACTTGATATGGTTATAACCTCCTGTGTTAACACTCATAATTGGCCCATTATTTGAGCATTTTACTTTCAGCCGGTAATAACAGGTGTACAATATTATGTGTTTTACAAATCAAGCATTTCCAGAATCATAGCATTACGTTGTCTTTAATTGAGGAGTATAGCTGTAAATTCAGATCATTGTGCTCAATTACTCAATGAAATCCCATTTGGTCTGTGTCCAAAAGACTGATTTTCAACTCTTATCTATGGTACTGGTCTGCTGAGGCTGTTTATTCATGAGCAGAAATGTCCCTTTCTCACCACTAGAGAGCAAGAGCAAGCTACAGCTCTGTACCGAGGAGGAGGGGGACAGAAGGAAAGGAGAATACAGTAAGTATGGATCTGTTTATTCCACATTTTGGAGTTTGCTCATCAGATCAATTTAAATGGATAAACCTCACATCCTCCCCAGCTCTCATGAATAAAGCTGTGGCCCAGAGTGCAGCTCGCCCTTTCTCTGGAACCATGCAGACTGCCTGCATTTCTGAAGCTCCTCACACACACACACACACCACACCACAAGCGCACGCACGCACTTGCACGCACGCGCACACACGCACACACGCACACACGCACACACGCACTTGCACGCACACACACACACACACACACACACACACACACACACACACACACACACACACACACACACACACACACACACACACACACACACACACACACACACACACACACACACACACACACACACACACACACACACACACACACACACACACACAAACGACACAGTAGTCTTCCCTCCAAGGATAATAGTTACAGGTCACTATGGAACATAATTAGATATCTAGCTGTCAGGCAGACTCTTGGATACTAAATTGGACGAGTGGGTATGAATGATACAGCCGAATAATGACTCAATTGCATACTGTCTGTTCTGTGAAAAACCCTGTCCCCTTTTCACCTTAAAGTGTCTATTAGAATTGAAAGCAGATGTACCTCCAATACTTCCGGATTCTTCCGAGTTCAGCCTGAATCACTTGACTGGAGGGTATTTTTCTCATGGAAGCAGGAGTTTAAGAGGACTAAGTTTCGTGTGGAGATTTGGCTGTATATTTACTCTGCTGATGAGTATTTCATAATTGTTAGCGTTGGTGTAGCGCTATGTGAATGGAATGCTAATATGTACCCGAGGGTAGGCCTGATAGAGAGAGAGATATAACTCATTACTGTAATTAGACCTGCAGGAGAGAAGAGAGGAGAGGAGAACATCCCCCAATAGCTCATGATCAGATCCAGCAACACACACACCTCATACACACTCTACCACCACAGAGCCCCTCACACCCTATGCATTGCCTAACCACCCTTCCAACATTGCATCCCAATCGCCCTAAAGTGCCTGAAGGGTACATAACAATCTACACCGCCCAAAACGGCATCCACATCACTCTAAGGTCTTCTCAAACCCACATCTTCCTCACAGCTCAGAGGCAGAGATCAGTGTGGCAGGCAGAGTGTTTCGTGGTGATAGGCTGTAGCACCAGACCAGACACAGAGGTGGACAAACCAGAGGTCAGGGAGAACAGAGCTTCCACACTGAGGTCAACACCAGAGGTCACATGTGGGCCATGCTGGGCCATGGGCCTGAGGCTGGAGGGGTGGTTGGAAGGTGGAGGGGGAGATCAAAGCCTGATGCTGTTTGTCTGAACTTGAAACGGGGGGATCTTGGGAGGAAGAGAACAACAGAGCTAATTAGGCAAAAGGAGAGGAGAGTAGCTGACAGTGCCCAGCCAAATGGCTCGGTGCCAGCAAACAAAGGCAGTGGTGTGGCGTGGCAAGGCATGGGCGCGATAGATGGGGCACACCACTTCATTAATGACCGACTGGAGCTGAGGGGGAGGAAGAGAAGGAGGGAGGGTGGGAAAGAGTGAGAAACACAGGGTGAGACAAAGGGAGGGAGAGTGGAAGGGAAGGGGGAAGGAAGCAAGGAGAGTGGAAGGAATGAGGGAGGGAGGGAGGGAGGGAGACAGGGAAGGAGACAGGCAGGCAGGGAGGAAGACAGGGCAGGAGACAGGCAGGGAGGGAGGGAGGAAGACAGGGCAGGAGACAGGCAGGGAGGGAGGGAGGAAGACAGGGCAGGAGACAGGCAGGGAGGGAGGGAGGAAGACAGGGAAGGAGACAGGAAGGGAGGGAGGAAGAGTATCAGAGACACATGCAGAAGGAGAAATGAAAGTGTGTTTAATTGAGCTGAATACTTCCACCTTCCCACTGTGTATCAAATCAAATCAAATGTTATTAGTCACATGTGACAAATACAACACCTTACAGTGAAATGCTTACTTACGAATCCCTGACCAACAATGCATAAAAAAAAAAATACGGATAAGAATAAAAAAATAAAAGTAACAAGTAATTAAAGAGCAGCAGTAAAATAACAATAGCGATACTATATACAGAGGGGTACCGATACAGAGTCAATGTGCGGGGGCAGTTGAGGTAATATGTACATGTAGATAGAGTTATTAAAGTGACTATGCATAGATGATAACAACAGAGAGTAGCAGCGGTGTAAAAGAGGGGGGGGGGGGGGGGGGGGGGGGGGGGGGCAATGCAAATAGTCTGGGTAGCCATTTGATTAGGTGTTCAGGAGTCTTATGGCTAAGGGTAGAAGCTGTTTAGAAGCCTCTTGGACCTAGACTTGGCGCTCCGGTACCGCTTGCCGTGCGGTAGCAGAGAGAACAGTCTATGACTAGGGTGGCTGGAGTCTTTGACAATTTTTAGGGCCTTCCTCTGACACCGCCTGGTATAGAGGTCCTTGATGGCAGGAAGCTTGGCCCCAGTGATGTACTGGGCCGTACGCACTACCCTCTGTAGTGCCTTGCGGTCGGAGACAGAGCAGTTGCCGTACCAGGCAGTGATGCAACCAGTCAGGATGCTCTCGATGGTGCAGCTGTAGACCTTTTGAGAATCTGAGGACCCATGCCAAATCTTTTCAATCTCCTGAGGTGGAATAGGTTTTGTCTAGCCCTCTTCACGACTGTCTTGGTGTGCTTGGACCATGTTAGTTTGTCGGTGATGTGGACACCAAGGAACTTGAAGCTCTCAACCTGCTCCACTGCAGCCCACTGCTCCACTGCAGTGTGTGTGTGTGTGTGTGTGTGTGTGTGTGTGTGTGTGTGTGTGTGTGTGTGTGTGTGTGTGTGTGTGTGTGTGTGTGTGTGTGTGTGTGTGTGTGTGTGTGCGTGCGTGCGTGCGTGCGTGCGTGCGTGCGTGCGTGTGTGTCTTACATGCGTGTGTTATGACTGTGAGTGTATTAAAACTCAAGTCAGGTCAAGTCAGATTCTTGATACAGTATATTGTATTCAAAAACCTGTTAAATTATTGACCTCACTGACCAGAGCTTTGCTAGGGCTGTGGTGGTCATGAAATTGTGGCCGCAGGTTATTGTCATGCAAATGACTGCCGGTCTAGCGGTAATTGACCGTTAATATACATAAACATGTTTAGCATCTCCAGACCTCCAGGCATAAAAGCCTCTGATGCGCGCCTCTGGAACATCTACATTGAAAATAGTTGAATAAATCCATTTAATATACACCATCACAATAAATCCATTATTTATTTTAGGCAGGGCTAAAGAAACATTATGATACGAAGAAAATGTATTTCAGAAGAACCAGGGCTGTTCCTGGCCATTCTGCACAAAGCCCCCCCCCCACCCCCCACACCCATAGAGTGGCGCACAATTGACCCAGTGTTGTCCGGGTTTGGCCGGTGTAGGCCGTCAATTTGTTCTTAACTGACTTGCCTAGCTAGATAAATGTAAAAAAAACAATCACTTCAAATGGCTGCTTCATAGGTGACCCGCCTACATCCATCCACTTGCAACATATCTCCAGCCTCCAAGCAGTGGTGAATAGAAAGAGACATTTGTTACACAAAACACCAAAAAGTGTAATGACAAATATAGCTATTGCCATCAGGCCAGAGTGTATGCGTCCACTGGTATGTTTTGGCGTTGGCCACTCATCTCTCTGCCTTGGCAAAATGTCACTGTTCTCCTAGTAGAACCACATCGTTTCTGAGTGAAGGCTATACCACCTGTTTTTAAGTCCATTCGCTAATTTTTCATGTATCTGACATGAGGTAATGATAAAAAGTGCTGTAATGGCCTAAAGTTTTCTTGACTATTCGCTTTAATTAATGTGAACGGCTCACGTTTTATCTTGGCTGTAACTGCTACATGCTTTATGTCAGATGTTTTTTTTTGTTGAGGGAACGTTGACAGGGCGCCGACGTCAATCTGATGGCGTAGGTGGCTGTCTGATCCTGCCTAAGGCCCTAAGAAGAACCCAATATGAGTTGGCCTACTGTATATTTTCTGGCTATGCTCCATGCCATAGGCTGTAGGCCAGTTCATTTAGCAGACAAGATACGTTTATAAGTCCCGTGCCATTATTTTACATTATATGATTTTATTATAAGGATAATATAATTGAACATAGCTGAATAAAATTGAAAGGATATTTTCCCATTCCGGAGCAAGCGTGCATATGAATGTGCCTATGTTGAAAAAGATCTTAGCCTATATGCTAGATTTAGAGTTTTTGGGCAAATTTAGTTGTGAATGATACAAACCTTAGAATGTCTTACAAATGTAAACATATATGAACTGCAGGATGCGACTATAGGCTGTTGACTATTTGAAAAAGCTTGCGCTCTGTTCTTTGCCACAGGGTGCACACCCTGCTCTCTCAAGTGATCATATTTTCACCCATCCGACTATTCTCAATTTATTCTTGTCTTTACTGACATGTCAAATGTGTCTCGATTTAGAATGGCCCGTTATGAAATGGGTAGGAACAGGGGCAGTGAAAAAACAAGTGTCGTCCATATGCACTGGAATAATGAATGGAGGCCGCTTTCCCGCAGTTTAAATCATGCAAGTAGGCTACTCCGATTATATTGGGAGCAGCTGAGAAATATGCCTAAATATAGCAACAGCTGGGATCCTCCTCTTTCTAAGAACACTTATTTCACTTCATGCATCAATCCACTGTTTGAGGAGCATGCAGCCTCTCACTCCACCACAGATGATATTCTGCGCAAACTCCGTATGTCATGGACTCTCCAACCATGTTCCTGCAGCTACCCAGGGCTTCATTCGGGAAACCAAGTGAAATCTGTTTGGGACCATTGATAGTAACATGTTTTCACAATGAAATATATTTCATTAAACTGTTGACAGCCTGTTAACTATGAAAATATAAAAATGCCCTATTGCTAGGCTGTTCAAAATACAAATTCACTATAATTGTAGGCACATTTTTTAAGCCATCAATGAACTCTCCCAGAGTCATTGAAAGTTTGGAGCGCAGCATAAGGTAAACAGTCCATCCAGTATGGATGATAATACACTTTACAGCTCGCACATTGCATTCGTGCAGCTAGCGTTCTCCGGGCATCCGCCAAACCCAGATCTGTCCGTCAGACTGCTAGATGGTGAAGCGTGATTCATCACTCCATAGAACGCATTTCCACTGCTCCAGAGTCCAATGGCGGTGAGCTTTACACCACTCCAGCCGACGCTTGGCATTGTGCATGGTGATCTTAGGCTTGTGTGAGGCTACTCAGCCATGGAAGCCCATTTAATGAAGCTCCTGACGAACAGTTATTGTGCTGACGTTGCTTCCAGAGGCAGTTTGGAACTCGGTAGTGAGTGTTGCAACTGAGGACAGATAATTTTTATGCGCTACACGCTTCAGCACACGGTGGTTCCGTTCTGTGTGCTTGCGTGGCCTACCACTTCACAGCTGAGCCGTTGTTGCTCCTAGACTTTGCCACTTCACAATAACAGCACTTAAAGTTAAGTGGGGCAGCTCTAGCAGGGCAGATATTTGACAGAGGAGAGAGGGCGGATTTTTCACCAAATGAGAAAAGGCACATCTATCCCCTCCCTCCTTCTATCTCTCCCTGCCTGTTCCCCTGAAAGTGTTCCATCCTTCCTCCTCTCCTCTCACCTGCTGAGGCAGACAAAGAGCCAGTGCTCTGAACATGAAAGGATTCATACATATTGAAACCACAGCAGGTCTGTTCCCGCCCTCATTTATAATCCATATTCCTTAAGAGCTCCCAGAACAAAATGCCTGTTAGATTTTTGCCTTTTATATTCATTAGAATGCATTTTCTGCCAAGCCAGGTCCATAAAGTGTACAGGAATAAAGAAATGACTATGGGCACCCATTAACTATGGGAATAATCAAATCAGCTCCTATAAAGAAGAGGTAATGCATCTATGCTCCAGGGTGGTTTTGGGTCAGTAAATCACTCTCCACCATGCCGACAAAGGAGAGGGACTGACTGTGATCCACCGCCACTGCATTATTCATATCTTTCTTATGAGGAACGAAGAGACACAAGAGTGTTTCAGCATTCAGCCTTTAACACAAGGCCCTGGATTTATACAGTATGACAACAAAGATGTTATAGTTGTTATCTTCCAAAAGGAAATGAGTTTAAGATCTTGGATGATTGAACTACATCATAGATTGATGGCATCTACAGGATAATAACAGTGTAAGCTTTAAACTTCTGTAAACAGACAAACTCACACACTCAAACTGAGAGGAGGAGAAAATGAGAAGGAGGGAGGAAAAGGAACACCGGATAAAATAAAGACTTGGAGAAACTAGTAAAAGGAGGCCTTAGCTCATTCTCTCTCTCTATCTCTCTCTCTCCACCTGCCTCATGGCTATGTAGAATCTGTCAGGTTTGGGAGGGGAGATGTCTCAGGATGTCTCCTGTGTGTGTGTATGTGTGTGTGTGTGGGGAGCTGATTAACAGAGCGCATAGCAGCGTGGCGAGGAGCGCGGGCCGAGACGCATGCAGCCCAAACAGAAACCCACTCCATGCAAATGTGTTTGTCACTCTGACAGTATGTCTCAATTAAGGCCCATAGCCGAGCTGAGCAAGTCCCTCCTCACCGAGGCTTCTGTCTGCAATCTGCCTGCTTCACTGACCCCCCCCCCCCCCCCTTACACACACTCACACACACATCCTTTAAGGCTGGCGAAGAAATGAAAAGAACAAAGAAGAAAAGGAAAAACTGGAGAAGAGAAGAAAATCCTTCAGCCGCCTGACAGCAGGAGAAATTCTTGAGAAGCGCTAGAAAATTGACAACTCCTGTAGCACTGTGAGGTAAGATAGTAATGGTAAGAGTGGTCAGAGCAATGCAGTGATGCCAACTTTAACTATAACGACAACAATGATGGCAAAACAATCAAACTAAATCCCAGATAAACCCCCACTGTCATCACCCACTCTGGACGCTGCTGCTGCTACCGCTGCTGGGTTTGACGTCTACTGTGGCAGATCGCGCTACCGGAGCGTGATTTACCCAGGAGGACACACATATATGTACAGACACACACTCACACACACACATCCCTTCTAAGCAGGGATGGAGGTAGATTTGGGCAGGGCTGATGGGTGATGTGGCTGTGATGCCTGGGTGCAGGTGTTTAATTAATCTCCAGACACGTCAGAGAGCGAAGGGACAGCAGAGCTGAGTGGGCTCTCCACGGCAGGCTGACAGACAGGGAGAGGGGAAGGAGAGGGACAGAGCTGCTGTCGCTGCCTGCAGTGGTTTCTGTGTAGCACCCAGAGGACAGATATGACACCTCATGTGATCTCCACACATTAGGACTGTGAGAGCCTGTTACATGCCTATCAGCTTGGCTCTATAGGGTGAGCACACTGAAGACTCCCAGATTTGAAGGAGCTGGAGGTGTGGGGGAGCAGGAGGCTGGTGTGCTGTCTAGTCTCTGTGTGGGTGGTTACAGGATGCTGCTCAGAGCTCAGTTCTGTCAGAGTGGGAGCTGGAATAAAGATCTCACCTGGCTGTCAGGCTGCCTGCACCGCCCTCTCTGCACCTCCCTGTCTGCACCTCCCTCGCAGCACTCCCCTGTCTGCACCTCCCTTTCTGCACCTCCCTGTCTGCACCCCCCAAATGCAAGCCACAGCCATGGCCAAAGACAGAGGAAGAAAATAACTTGACAATGTGATGTGTGCCTGTGATTGTGTTAATAACTGCATGTATATGTGTGTGTGTGTCCGTGTTCCTGTGAGTATATCTGTGGCTGATGTGCCTGTGTGTGTTTATCTGTGTGTGAAGTATGTGGCTGCAGTTGTGTGAACCGGTGCTTACCGGTATGGGGTATTTATACCTTGGGTCCCCTGGCGCAAGCGGCAGGCCCTCTCAGAGCACAGAGCTCAGTACCTCTCAGAGCACAGAGCTCAGTAATGGGGCTAATTGGGTGTAAAGGGGGTTGAGACTGGCATCAGGTGCAGCTGATCTGGTTTCCTGATTAAGCACTGTAATCTCCAGCACAGAACTGAACAGCTGACCAGCTCCCTTGAGTGTGTGGACACACACAGACACACACAGACACACACACACACACACACACACACACTCCCCCTCGTTGTATACCTTGAATCTTTTTTTAATTTTTTTTTATTAGAATCGCTTTTAGCCCAAGGGCTAGTCTTCCAAGAGTCCTTAAGAAATGTAAAAATACATAAATTAGAAAAACAACAAAAGCAAAGTAAGAGGACAAAAGTCACCCTCCCCCCCTCCCACATACCTCATGTGCACATATGAGTTTAAATACAACATAACTTAATAACCTCTTAGACCCACTCTACTGTAGATGTTCAAGACATTTTGTGAATTAATCTCTTAAAACCACTATTTGGCACGTTTCTGGAACTTTCTGTCAAGGACCTTAAATCATTTCAAATGTTATTTGTCACATGCGCCGAATACAACAGGTGTAGACTTTACTGTGAAATTGTTACCTATGAACCCATTCCCAACAATGCAGAGCTAAATAAAAAATAAAAATAGTAACACAATAAATTAAAATAACGAGGCTATATACAAAGAGTATCGGTGCCGAGTCAATGTGCAGTGGTACGAGGTAGTTTAGGTAATTGAGGTAATATGTACTTGTAGGTAGGGGTAAACGTGACTGGACAATCAGGATAGATAATAAACAGAGTAGCAACAGTGTATGTGAAGAGTGTGAACGTGTGTCTATGTGTGAGTGTGTGTTTTTGGCATCAATGTGCATGTGCGTGTGTGTTTTGTGTGTGTGCATTAGTGTATCTAGTCTGTGTGTGTGTGTGTGTGTGTGTGTGTGTGTGTGTGTGTGTGCGTGTGTGTGTGTGTGTGTGTGTGTGTGTGTGTGTGTGTGTGTGTGTGTGTGTGTGTGTGTGGTATGAGTCCAGTGCGTGTGTGTGTGTGTGTGTGTGTGTGTGTGTGTGTGTGTGTGTGTGTGTGTGTGTGTGTGTGTGTGTGTGTGTGTGTGTGTGTGTGTGTGTGTGGTATGAGTCCAGTGCGTGTGCATAGAGTCATTGCAAAAAAAGAGAGTCAATGCAAACAGTCCGATTTGATGAACTATTCAGCAGTTTTATGGCTTGGGGGTAGAAGCTGTTCAGGAGCCTTTTGGTCCCAGACTTGGCACTCTGGTACCGAAGAACAGTCTATGACTTGGGTGGTTGGAGTCTTTGACAATTTTTAGGGCCTTTCTCTGACACCACCTGGTAAAGAGGTCCTGGATGGCAGAGATCTCAGCCAGGCCTGTACTGGGCCGTACGCATAACCCTCTGTAACGCCTTACGCTTGGATGCCAAGCAGTTCCCATACCAAGCGGTGACGCAGCCAGTCAAGATACTCCCAATGTTGCAGTTGTAGAACGTTTTGAGGATCTGAGGGCCCATGCCAAATCTTTTCAGCCTACTGAGGGTAAAGAGGCATTGTTGTGCACTCTTCACAACTGTGTTGGTGTGTTTGGACCATGATAGATCCTTAGTGATGTTGATACTGAAGAACTTGAAGCTCTCAACCTTCTCCACGACAGCGTCGTCGATGTGAATGGGGGCGTGCTCGGCCCTCCGTTTCCTGTAGTCCACGATCAGCTCCTTTGTCTTGCTGATGTTGAGGGAGAGATTGTTTTCCTGGCACCACACTGCACGGTCTCGAACCTCGTCCCTATTGTTGCCTACCCTCATCACCTGTGGGTTGCCTGCCATGAAGTCCAGCATCTAGTTGCAGAGGGAGGTGTTCAGTCCCAGGGTCCTTGGCTTAGTGATGAGCTTGGAAGGCACTTCGTGTTGGATGCTGAGCTGTAGTCAATGAACAGCATTCTCGTGTAGGTGTTTGTTTTGTCCAGGTGGTAAAGGGCATTTTGGAGTGCAGTAGAGATTACAAATTGGTGTGGGTCCAGGGTGTCTTGGATGATGTTTTGATGTGAGCCATGACCAGCCTTTCTAAGCATTTCATGGCTACAGATGTGAGTACTACAGGGCAATAGTCATTTAGACAGATTACCTTGGCGTTCTTGGGCACAGAGACTATGGTGGTCTGCTTGAAACATGTACCGTAGGTATTAAAGACTGGGTCAGAGAATGGTTTAAAAAAGTAAAGTAAAGACACTTACCAGCTGGTCAACGCATGCTCTGAGTATGCCTGGCCCTGCGGCCATGTAAATGTTAACCTGTTTAAAGGTCTTACTCACATCGGCCATGGAGAGCGTGATCACACAGTCATTCAAAACAGCTGATGCTCTCATACATGGTTCAGTGTTGCTTGCCTCGAAGTGAGCATTGAAGGCATTTAGTTAGTCTGGTAGGCTTGTGTCACTGGGCAGCAGCTGGGTTTCACTTTGTAATCCCTGATAGTTTGCACGCCCTGCCACAAATGACGAGTATCAGAGCCAGCGTAGTAGGATTGGATCTTAGTCCTGTATTGACGCTTTGCCTGTTTGATTGCTCTGTGGTCGCGGTAGGATTTTTTATATTAGTCCGGATTAGTATCCCGCTCCTTGAAATCGGCAGCTCTAACCTTTAGCCCAGTGTGCATTTTGCATGTTATCCATGGCTTCTGGTTGGGATATGTACATTCTGTTACTGTGGGGATGATGTCGTCTATGCACTTATTAATGAAGCCGGTGACTGACGTGGTATGAATCCCGGAGCATATTCCAGTCTGTGCTAGTGAAACAGTCCTGAAGTTTAGCTTCCTCTTCATCGGACCACTTCTGTATTGAGCTCGTCACTGGTACTTCCTCTTTGAGTTTTTGCTTGTAAGCAGGAATCAGGAGGATAGAGTTATGGTCAGATTTTTCAAGTGGAGGGCGAGGGTTACATTTCTGTTCCTCTCTGTGTGTGGAGTAAAGGTGATCAACAGTTTTTTCACCTGTAGTTGCATAGGTGACATGCTGGTAGAAATGAGGTAAAACGGATTTCAGTTTTCCTGCATTAAAACCACTAGGAGCGATGCCTCTGGGTGAGCATTTTCTTGCTTGCTTATGGCCCTATACAGTTCGTTGAGTGTGGTCTTAGTGCCAGCATTGGTCTGTAGTGGTAAATAGACAGCTACGAAAGATATAGATGAAAACTCAAGAGGATTTTGAGATTTATATTTTCCATGTCCTTGTTCAGCCATGACTCAGAGAAACATAGGATATCACAGTTCTTCTGATCATGTTGATAGGATAGTCTCGAACAGAGCTGATCCACTTTATTCTCTAGTAATTGCACATTCGACCAATATACTGGAGGGTAGGGGCGTTTTATCCACACGCCGGCATCTATAATACCGCCTCTTCCTTTTTCGAGTGTCAAGGATTTGGGCCTGGTCAAGGAAGAGCAGTATGCAATGTGCCACCTGCTTATTGAAGTAAAAATCCTCATACAAAATGAGATTAGTGATCACTGTTCTGATGTCCGGAAGCTCTTTTCGGTCATAGGAAACGATAGCGGAAACGTTATGTAAAAAAGTTAAGACACACAAAATAGCACAATTGGCCAGGAGCTCGTAAAAATGCTACTATTCTTTCCAGTGCCATTCTTGGGCGCTGGTGGCCATGTAACCTGGGAAATTGTCTCTCACGTATGCAAGTATATTATATGGGTCTTTCTATAAATAATGGGGCCAATGTGTGACATTGCGATCAACATTTAGAAATGGTTTGATACAAAAACAAAAGTGATTTTTATGAAGTTCCACATGTGAATTTAGAGGACTATATTTAAATTGGCCCAAAACTCCACCTATACAGCATCATAGGCCCATACATCCTTTAAGCAGGGTTCATACAGACATTGGCAAGTGAAATTCAAGGACTTTCAGGGACTTTTTCAAACACTTCATTGTAATTTTCAAGGACCCCCCCTCCCACAAACACACAGAAAGCAACGAAAAAATAGGCCATTACCACTTGAAGAATAATGCCTTTCTTTGGCCTTGCCAATGCATTGATATTCAAGTTATTATTACATTCTAAAATATGTGAGAATAATGTGGACTTGCCTGACTAAAGAAATTGGATGCATCCATGGTGATTCTTCTCCTAGCCTTTGTGGGCGACGCAGGCACATATAATAAAGCCATGAACAGCGGTAGTGTTAATCTCACCATTTGAATCTCACCACCGCTGTTTTTAGAATGGGTAAGCGACCAAAAAACAGGTTCCTTTTATAATGGAAGGATTTGTATGGAAAGCCAAGTTGAAGACGGCATTAGATTTTACAGGCATCATAATAACCGCACGTGGAGAACTTATAAATTGGCTACAAGAATTATAAGCACCAAATTGATGAAATGTCTGATTTTCAAGGTGTGCCTATTCCATTACTTACATTTCTGAGCTTCAAATTCATGTTCAAGTAGAGCTACTTCAAGCCCCTTGTATTGTTTAAAATTGCAGGTGTAACATGGAAAACAAAATGTATTTGTCATGTTACTTCATTACCAGATCATTATATCCAGAATAATTACTAGGAATAGTGTTGGGTGTTGCTCAATAGTCTATCCTACGCAATTGCACACAGTAGACTCTGTGTCCAATCCGAGGCACAAAAACATATGAAAGCATGCACTCATTTCCTACAATGGCGCCAAAGGAGATGGCTGCCGTTTAACGATCCAGTAACCGATTGTGCTATTGTATATGCTTTTTCGCGTTGCTTGTAAGTTACTTTGAACATAATGTTTCTGCCACCCTGTCTTGTGACCGAAAAGAGCTTCTATAGATCAGGACAACGATTACTCACCCCATAATGGAGGAATACTTTTTCTTCAACGAGTCGGACGGGAAGGATTTACTTCAGATGCCCGACAAGACCCTCATCCCCGTCATTCGCAAGAAAAAGAGACAGAAGATCCGGCCTTGTTACCGAGAGGGTAATCTACCTTTGTCATCGGTCCTATTAGCCAATGTACAATCAATCAAAAATAAAATAGACTAACTATGATCATGTATATCCTACCAACGGGACATTAAAAACTGTAATATCTTATGTTTCACCGAGACGTGGCTGAACGACGACATGAATAACATACAGCTGGCGGGTTTTAAGCTTTTTTCTGCAGGATAGAACAGAGGACTCTGGTAAGACAAAATGGGTGGCGGTCTATGTATATTTGTAAAACACAGCTGGTGCACAAAACCTAAGGAAGTATCAAGGTTTTGCTAGCCTGAGGTAGAGTAGCTCATGATAAGCTGTAGACTATTTACCAAGAGTGTTTTCATCTGTATTTCTCGTAGCTGTCTACATACACCCACAAACTGATGCTGGCACAAAGACCGCACTCAATGAGCTGTATACGGCCATAAGTAAACAGGAAAACTCTCATCCAGAGGCGGCTCTCCTAGTGGCCAGGGACTTCAATGCAGAAAAACTCAAATCCGTTTTACTTCATTTCTACCAACATGTTAAATGTGCAACCAGAGGGGGGAGAACAACTCTAGATCACCTTTACTCCACACATAGAGACACATACAAAGCTCTCCCTCAACTTCCATTTGGCAAATCTGACTATAATTCTATCCTCCTGATTCTTGCTTACAAGCAAAAACTAAAGCAGGAACCACAAGTGTCTCGGTCAATAATAAGCAGATGCAAAGCTACAGGACTGTTTTGCTAGCACAGACTGGAGCATGTTCTTCCGATGTCATTGAAGACTACACCACATCAGTCACTGGCTTCATCAATAAGTGCACCGATGACGTCATCCCCACAGTGTCCAAACGTACATACCCCAATCAGAAGCCATGGATTACAGGCAACATCCGCATTGAGCTAAAGGGTAGAGCTTCCGCTTTCAAGGAGCAGGACTCTAACCCGGAAGGTTATAAGAAATCCCGTTATGCCCTCCGACGAACCACCAAACAGGCAAAGCGTCACAAAAGGACTAAGATTGAATCGTACAACACCGGCTCCGACGCTCGTCGGATGTGACAGGGCCTGCAAACCATTACAGACTACAAAGGGAAGCACAGTGACACAAGCCTACCAGACGAGCTAACTTACTTCTATGCTCGCTTCGAGGCAAGTAACATTGAAGCATGCGTTAGAGCATCAGCTGTTCCAGATGACTGTGTGATCACGCTCTCCGTAGCGATGTGAGTAAGACTTTTAGACAGGTCAACATTCACAAGACTGCAGTGCCAAACAGATTGCCAGGACGTCTACTCCGAGCATGCACTGACCTACCGGCAAGAGTCTTCACTGACATTTTCATCCTGTCCCTGACTGAGTCTGTAATACCAAACAGACCACCATAGTCTTTGTGTTCAAGAACCCGTAGCACTCGCGGCTGAAGCCATGAAGTGCTTTGAAAGGCTGGTCATGGCTCCCACCAACACCATTATCCCAGAAACCCTAGACTCACTAAATTTGCATACAGCCCCAACAAATCAACAGATGATGCAATCTGTATTGCACTCAACACTGCCCTTTCCCACCTCAACAAAAGGAACACCTATGTGAGAATGCTATTCATTGACTACAGCTCAGCTTTAAATGCTATAGTGCCCTCAAAGTTCATCACTAAGATAAGGACTCTGGGACTAAACACTTCTGCAACTGGATCCTGGACTTCCTTACGGGCTGCTCCTAGGTGGAAAGGGTAGGTAACAATACATTTGCCACGCTGATCCTCAACACGGGGGCCCCTCAGGGGTGTGTGCTCAATCCCATCCTGTACTCCCTGTTCACTCATGACTGCATGGCCAGGCACGACACCAACACCATCATCAAGTTTGCCGATGACACAACAGTGGTAGGCCTGATCACCAACAACGCTGAGACAGCCTATAGGGAAGAGGTCAAAGACCTGGATGTGTTGTGCCAGGACAACAACCTCTCCCTCATCGTGATCAAGACAAAGGAGATGATTGTGGACTACAGGAAAAGGAGGACCGAGCACGCCCCCATTCTCATCGATGGGGCTGCAGGTTGAGAACTTCAAGTTCCTCGGTTTCCACATCACCAACAAACTATCATAGTCCAAACACACTAAGACAGTCGTGAAGAGGGTACGACAAAGCCTATTCCCCCTCAGGAGACTGAAAAGATTAGGCATGGGTCCTCAGATACTCAAAAGGTTCTACAGCTACACCATCAGGTGTTACGAACGTCGTCAGGGAAATGGCCGGACCAAGGTGCAGCGTGGTAAGCGTACATTTTCCTTTATTTTTTAAATGTCGCCAACAAAAACAAGAAACAACAAAACGAACGTGAAGCTGACTAGGGCTATACAGGCTGCTAACACAGACAACTACCCACAACTAAGGTGGCAAAGCAGGCTGCCTAAGTATGATTACCAATCAGAGACAACGATAGACAGCTGTCCCTGATTGAGAACCATACCCGGCCAAAACATAGAAACAGAAAACATAGAAATAAAGAAACTAGAATGCCCACCCTAGTCACACCCTGGCCTAACCAAAATAGAGAATAAAAGCCTCTCTATGGCCAGGGCGTGACATCGAGAGCATCCTGACTGGTTGCATCACTGCCTGGTATGGCAACTACTCGGCCTCCAAGCTCAAGACACTACAGAGGGCAGTGCGTACGGCCTGGTACATCACTGGGGCCAAGCTTCCCCCATTCCAGGACATCTATAGCAGGCGGTGTCAGAGGAAGGCCCTAAAAATTGTCAAAGACTCCAGCCACCCTAGTCATAGACTGTTCTCTCTGCTACCGCACGGCAAGCTGTACCAGAGCGCCATGTCTAGGTCCAAACAGCTTCTACCCCCAAGCCATAAGACTCCTGAACAGCTAATCAAAGGGCTACCCAGAAACCTCTTTTAAACTGCTGATACTCGCTGTTTATTATCTATGCATAGTCACTTTAACACTACTTACATATATATACTACCTCAATTACCTCGACTAACCGGTGCCCCCGCACGTTGACTCTATACTGGTACCCCCTGTATATAGCCTCGCTATTGCTATTGTTATTTTACAGCTGCTGTTCAATTATTTGTTACTTTTATTTATTTTTAATATTATTTAACTTATCTATTTTTTACTTTAACAGGTTTTTCTTCTTAACTTATTAAAGCATTGTTGGTTAAGGGCTTGTAAGTAAGTATTTCACTGTACGGTCTCCACCTGTTGTATTCGGCGCATGTGACAAATAACATTTGATTTGATTTGATGCTTTCACTGTTAAATCTAACGAGACCCTGTTGTAAATCAAGCAGACAATAACAGATGATCAACATCAATTCGCTAGACATTAGATCCAGCATGGATCCAGGCACAACGGTCTTCACCGGCGTAACGAACGAGACACCCAAATATTCTGGACATTCTCGCGAACACCTTTATTCCAGCACTTTGACTGTTATTGCAGCTGTTTGTCACTTGACTGTCAGAAAATTCCTTCCTGATGATAATGTGTGCAAAATATCACGGCGTAATTTAACAGCATGACACCAAATGCTCATCCAACAAGTATACATAATTATTGAAGAACCACGTTAATGACAGTATTGATTTAGGTTTTAAGTATCAAGATAAGGTGACTTTCAGTTAGAAGCATTTGATTTTGCAATAGCATAATTTTGGGGGGGATTTGTGTGCCCATGAAAACTGTTTTCACCCCATAACATAAGGAGGCATTAAATAGTTACACTGCATTTCTGAGATCTCTATATAAAAGACTGTCCGACAGATAGATCCAGGATTCTTACAGGGTTCTAGTTCTGTAACGTTCGTCGTCGGAATGAGAAGGATCGGACCAAAGCGCAGCGTGGTAAGTGTTCATGAATATTTTTTTTCAACTGGACAATGAGACAAAATAATAAAATGGAACAACATGAAACAGTTCTGTCTGGTGCAGAAACAAAACAGAAAAACAACTACCCACAAAACACAGGTGGGAAAAAGCTGCCTAAGTATGGTTCTCAATCAGAGACAACGATAGACAGCTGCCTCTGATTGAGAACCACACCCGGCCAAACACAAAGAAATACAAAACATAGAAAATGAACATAGAATGCCCACCCAAATCACACCCTGACCAAACCAAAATTGAGACATAAAAAGCTCTCTACGGTCAGGGCGTGACAAGTTCAATGTCTAATTTAACTGAGTAATGCTTAATATATGATATAACGGTAACTTAAACTGCCATAAATATAAGGACAGAAAATTAATTTTTTATGTCACACGATTTTGGACAAATCCGTCAAGACACCAACCATGAGAAAGTGTTAAATCCATGTTTTAAATCAACTCGTGAATTTTATTGAATAAAGCTAGGTTCCCCCATTATATCTTGATGTAATGACAAACATTTTTTTTAAAGATTACTATCAATGTTATCAATAGCTATAACAAGTTGTCCAGCATAGGAAATCCTCACTGGTAGCCTAGTTTATAAAAATACCCATATACTCATATACCCATATACTTGTTATTATTTGTTATACATGCCAATGGCTCTGGTCTTTCCCCCCATAAAGTATAGGGATTCACCATAGCGATCAAGCCGACACACAAATAAACCCAGACCCAGTGATGCTGTCTTCTCCCAGATATTCACACACACGTTCACACACTTCTACAGTAATCTGCTTTCCCCTAGCAGTGTGTTGTGGGAGCTGGGCAGTCAATTGATTGAGTGAAGGAGGAGGAGGGGGAAAGGAGAGGAGGAGCCACATACCGTGCACAGCTGAGGAGGAGACCTATCGGAAATCACTATAGTCTGAGCAGGGCTGCCCCAGCTGGGCACACACGTGCCCAAGAGCCCACTATACTGAGCCAGATAAAAACAGTTTGCCAGATACAGCCAGCCGGCTACAGTCAGCCAGAAACTGCCAGCCCGCTGCAGTAAACCCCAAGCTAGCAGAGTGAGTCTACAGCCCTATCAGTCCACACACAGTATTCTTAACAACAGGTCAGCAGTACTGTGACTTCATAATATACAGCAGCCCAGTGAGTAAATACAGCAGACTATTATAATATACAGCAGCCCAGTGAGTCCATACAGCAGAGAATCATAATATACAACAGCCCAGTGAGTCCACACAGCAAAGAATCATAATATGCAGCAGCCCAGTGAGTCCATACAGCAGAGTATCATAATATACAGCAGCCCAGTGAGTAAATACAGCAGACTATTATAATATACAGCAGCCCAGTGAGTCCATACAGCAGAGAATCATAATATACAGCAGCCCAGTGAGTAAATACAGCAGACTATTATAATATACAGCAGCCCAGTGAGTCCATACAGCAAAGAATCATAATATACAGCAGCCCAGTGAGTCCATACAGCAGAGAATCATAATATACAGCAGCCCAGTGAGTCCACACAGCAGAGAATCATAATATGCAGCAGCCCAGTGAGTCCATACAGCAGAGTATCATAATATACAGCAGCCCAGTGAGTCCACACAGCAGTATTATAATATACAGCAGCCCAGTGAGTCCATACAGCAGAGTATCATAATATACAGCAGCCCAGTGAGTAAATACAGCAGAGTATCATAATATACAGCAGCTCAGTGAGTCCATACAGCAGAGAATCATAATATACAGCAGCCCAGTGAGTCCACACAGCAGAATATCATAATATACAGCAGCCCAGTGAGTCCACACAGCAGAGTATTATAATATACAGCAGCCCAGTGAGTCCACACAGCAGAGTATTATAATATACAACAGCCCAGTGAGTCCACACAGCAGAGTATTATAATATACAGCAGCCCAGTGAGTCCATACAGCAGAGTATCATAATATACAGCAGCCCAGTGAGTCCACACAGCAGAGAATCATAATATACAGCAGCCCAGTGAGTCCACACAGCAGAGTATTATAATATACAGCAGCCCAGTGAGTCCATACAGCAGAGTATCATAATATACAGCAGCCCAGTGAGTCCACACAGTCTAACTGTCTAACATTTTGACATACACTGCTGCCATTCAGTGCCCAAAATCTAAATTGCGCCTAACCTGGAATAGTACATTATGGCCTTTCTCTTGCATTTCAAAGATGATGGAGAAAAAAAATAAAACGTGTTTTTGTCTTTGTATTACTTTTTACCAGATCTAATGTGTTATATTCTCCAGAACTAATTTCAGATTTCCACAAACTTCAAAGTGTTTCCTTCAAATGGTATCAAGAATATGCATACGCTTGCTTCAGGTCCTGAGCTACAGGTAGTTCGATTTGGGTATGTCATTTTAGGCGAACATTTTTAAAAAGGGTTCGATCCTTAAGAGGTATTTAATGCGGGTATATTGAAATCCATCTTTCCTCATTTCTACCAGCATGTGAACTCTAGATCACCTTTACTCGACACACAGAGAGGAATACAAAAGCTAACCCTCGCTCCCCATTTGGCAAATCTGACCATAACTCTATCCTCCTGATTCCTGCTTACAAGCAAAAACTTTAACAGGAAGTAGCAGTGACGAGCTCAGTATGGAACTGGTCCGATGAAGTGGATGCTGAGCTACAGGACTGTTTCGTTAGCACAGATTGGAAAATGTTGCAGGATTAATCTGAGGCATTGAGGAGTTTAACACATCAGTTACTGGCTTCATTAATAAGTACGTACGTTCAGGGACATGTTCTCCCCACATTCTGAAATGGCATTTATCTACCCCCCGGTTTTATCATTGGAATGTGATACAAAACAAGGCAATGGTGTGCTTTAGGCCCCCTCGGACGCCTCCGAGTGGTCAGGTATGCTGTTCGGAGTGTTTATATTACTGAATTTTTTATTTAAAAAAATATATAATTATGTTCCCCCCACTTCTAAAACCAAAGTTGCGCCCCTGTGTATATATCTCAACCAGAAGCCATGGATTGCATGCAACATCCGCACTGAGCTAAAGGCTAGAGCTGCCGCTTTCAAGGAGCTGGACACTAATCCGGACGCTTATAAGAAATCCCGCTAAGCCCTCTGACGAACCATTAGCTAGGCAAAGCATCAATACAGGACTAAGATCAAACTACACTGAAGCTCGTCGGATGTGGCAGGGCTTGTAAACTCTCACGTATTACAAAGGAAAACCCAGCTGCGAGCTGCCCAGAGATGCGAGCCTACCAGACAAGCTAAATGTCTTCTATGCTGACCAGCTGGCAAGTGTCTTCATTGACATTTTTTAACTTTCCCTGACCCAGTCTGTAATACATTCATCTTTCAGGCAGACCACCATACTCCCTGTTCCCGAGAAACGTAACCTGTCTAAATGACATGTGTAGCCATGAAATGCTTGAAAGGAAGGTCATGGCTCACATCAACACCATCATACCAGACAGCAGCTAATGGGGATCCATCATAAATACAAATATATCGACAGAGCTGTAGTAGAGAGGGTCGAGAGCTTCAAGTTCCTTGTCCACATCAATAAGCACCTATCATGGTCCAAACACATCAACACAGTCGTGAAGAGGGCATGACAACGTCTCTTCCCCCTCAAGAGGCTGAAAAGACTTGGCATGGGCCCTCAGATCCTCAAAAAGTTATACAGCTGCAACAATGAGAGCCTATTGACTGGTTGAATTACCGCTTGGTATGGCAACTGCTTGGCATCCGACTGTAAGGTGCTACAGAGGGTAATGCGTACAGCACAGTACATCACTGAGGTCGGACTCCCTTCCATCCAGGAGCTCTATACCAGACGGTGTCAGAGGAAGGCCCTAAAAATTGTCCAAGTCTCCAGCCACCCAAGTCATAGAAGGCTCTTTCTGCTAACGTAAACTCACCCCATTCCGTACAAATGTGCACAACCGCGACATTCAAACGAGGCTGCAAAGAAAACTAATGGGACTGTAGCGACTGTGTTGACTTCAAAATCTGGTGTATGAACTACGTTTCTATTCAAGCGTTGATCGGCATGGTAATGGCTCTATAGTATTGGAGAAAAGTTTAAAAAACTGACCCTCCGTTACATCGTGACGTGTCATGCCGTAACGTACAGCATGCATAAAGCAACTATTTCTGTCTTACAATCTCTCTCCACCAGGTGTAGCACTTCTCTCATCGTTTAAAAACAAGAAATGGACAGTGACGGGGGTAAGGGGGGATACCTAATCATATTTTGCATCGTCACTGCAAGCGATCACGACTCTCAAAAAAACTGTTTACTTCTGAAGATCACTTTAGCATCGTCCTAAAAACCCGATTCAAATTCAACACAAACCTTCAAATAGGTATGTGATCACACATTATATAAACTCTTTATAGTGTTTTATTTACATTTCAGAGGCGATAACGGGATAAATTGGACAGATCAAGTGACAAAAAGCAATTTTCCCACACTGTCACGCTCGTCTGAAGAAGAGGACCAAAGCGCAGCATGGTACGTGTTCATGATAATTTATTCAAACTGAACACTGAAACAAAATAACAAAGTGAGAACAAAACGAAACAGTTCTGTCTGGTGCAGACACAAAACAGAAAACAATTACCCACAAAACACAGGTGGGAAAAAGCTGCCTAAGTATGATTCCCAATCAGAGACAACGATAGACAGCTGCCTCTGATTGAGAACCACACTCGGCCAAAAACAAATATGTATAACACATAGAATGCCCACCCAAATCACACCCTGGCCTAACCAAAATTTAGACTAAAACCCTATCTATGGCCAGGGCGTGACAGTACCCCCCCAAAGGTGCGGACTCCGGCCGCAAAACCTGACGCTAAAAGGGAGGGTCCGGGTGGGCATCTATTCATGGCGGCGGCTCCGGTGCGGGACGTAGACCCTGCTCCACCTCTGGCTCCCCCCACTTTGGTGGCGCCTCTGGTGTGGGGACCCTCGCTGCAGGCCCCGGACTGGGGACCCTCGCTGCAGGCCCCGGACTGGGAACCCTCGCTGCAGGCCCCGGACTGGGGACCCTCACTGCAGGCCCCGGACTGGGGACCCTCGCTGGAGGCCCAGGACTGGGGACCGTTGCTGGTGGCTCCGAACTGGGGACCGTCGCTGGAGGCTCCGAACTGGGGACCGTCGCTGGAGGCTCCGGACTGGAGGCCGTTGCTGGAGGCTCCAGACTGGGGATCGTCGCTGGAGGCTCCGGACTGGGGATCGTCGCTGGAGGCTCCGGACTGGAGACGGTCGCTGGAGGCTCTGTGCCATGGATCGTCACTGGAGGCTTCGAGCCATGGATTATCACTGGAGGCTTCGTGCCATGGATCATCACTGGAGGCTTCGTTCCATGGATCATCACTGGAGGCTTCGTGACATGTATCATCACTGGAGGCTTCGTGCCATGGATCATCACTGCAGGCTTCGTGCCATGGATCACCACTGGATGCTTTGTGCCATGGATCATCACTGGAGGCTTCGTGCCATGGATCATCACTGGAGGCTTCATTCATGCAGCAGGCAAAAGACTCACCAGGCTGGGGAGACACACAGGAGGACTGGTCCGTGGAGATGGCACAGGACTCACCAGGCTGGGAAGACACACAGGAGGCCTGGTCCGTGGAGCAGGCACAGGTCTCACCGGGCTGGAGAGACACACTGGAGGCCTGGTGCGTGGGGCAGGCACCGGATACACTGGGCCATGGAGGCGCACTGGAGGTCTCAAGCGTAGAGCTGGCACAACTCGTCCTGGCTCTATGGTTACTTTCGCCCGGCAAATGCGGGGCGCTAGCACAGGACGCACTGGGCTGTGCAGACGCACCGGAGACACAGTGCGCACCGCCGGCGCAGGATATCCTGCGCTGAGCCGGCACCATCCGTCCTGGCTGGATGCCCACTCTAGCCCGGCCGATGCGGGGAGCTGGAATGTAGAGCGGGCTGTGAACGCACACTGGAGACACTGTGCGCTCCACCGCATAACAAGATGCCTGACCAGTTCCATGCTCCCTACCGTAAGCACGAGGAGTTGGCTCAGGTCTCCAACCTGACTCAGCCAATCTCCTCGTGTGCTCCCCCCCAAAAGAATTGGGGGCTGCCTCTCGTGCCTGCTTCGTTGCCGTGACTCCTGGTATCGTTGTCGTTCCTCCCTCGCTACATCCGTCTGTTTCCATGGCAGGGTCTTGTCCCCTGCCATAACCTGCTCCCATGTCCAAGATGTCCTCCACTCTCTCTTCTCCCGGGCCCAGGATCCCTGCTCCTCCTGGCCACGCTGCTTGGTCCTTTGGTGGTGGGTAGTTCTGTCACGCTCGTCTGAAGAAAAGGACCAAAGCGCAGCGTGGTACATGTTCATTATAATTTTTTCAAACTGAACACTGAAACAAAATAACAAAGTGAGAACAAAATGAAACAGTTCTGTCTGATGCAGACACAAAACAGAAAACAACTACACACAAAACACAGGTGGGAAAAGGCTGCCTAAGTATGATTCCCAATCAGAGACAACGATAGACAGCTGCCTTTGATTGGGAACCACACTTGGCCAAAAACAAATAAATATAACACATAGAATGCCCACCCTAATCACACCCTGGCCTAACCAAAATAGAGACTAAAACCCTCTCTATGGCCAGGGCGTGACACACACAACATCTCTCCTTCTCACTATCATGCGTTAGTTTCGCTTCCCCACTCGCCATTTTTAAAAAGACCCGACAGGGCTCATTGCCTTCTTGAATCATGCAGCGTTTAAGTCATGTCATTTATTTTGTTGGAAAGGGGAGAAAGTGTGCTTTACAATGGTATTGACATTACAGTTGATCTGAAATATATTACGTTTTTGGGGCGCACACACACACACACACACACACACACACACACACACACACACACACACACACACACACACACACACACACACACACACACACCACACACACACACACACACACACACTACATAAACTCACACACACACATGCATATTGAAGCTACACACACACACACACACACACAAACACACACACAGTGCTCAATTTCTGGCTCCTGTCCGTTTTGAAAAGTTTAGTTCTGGGACCTATTTGGCCAGATCCGGTACCTCTCATGGCATGAGAAATAATTGTCACATTTTGCAATGTAAAAATTCTAATGAAAGCGATCAAATGTTAATTTGAGTTGCCTCTTCGTTAATTGTATTGATTCACTCTCTATGATCTCTCTGCTCTGATAGACATGAGTAACTCTCATCTCTCCAGTGTTGCCCTTCATCCTTTATTTCCTTATAAAATCATAGGGTCGAATCGAAGGGCTCTGGAGGAGCTGCAGCACCCTTGATACATTGTAATACATTTGCCAAAGTTAACTGTTGTCTGTTCAGAAATAAATGAAACAATTCAGAATAGACTACTACACCATGAAATTTGCCATAATTTTGCCACAGAGCATCAAAAGCTTCTTTAAAAAACGTGCCTAGCTGTGGATTGTGTGTAGCCCAATAACAAGACATAGCCTACAGTGGCAAATCTGTCCGTGAACAGCATGCAGACAAAACAGGCCTTTCGGAAAATATTTCAAATGCAATCACGGGAAACAGGTTGGAAACCAAATGGCTACTGCTGAAAAGAAAATACTCTAATCTGTCTGCTGTAGGCTAACAAAATATTTGATCAACTTCCAAATATTGTTTTGCAAAGTAAAACAAGAGCGAGATATAGGCTGTTGGCACAAACACTTGGGCCATTACCGGAGAGATAGCTGCTCATCATTGGGGGAGTCAGTGAAACTGGAAAGCATGTTTAGGACCATAATTTCCTCCTCATATTGTAGCCTACAATATGTCTCCACACACCTAGGCCTATTCTATTGATGGATTCAAGGTCGTTTTTATTTATCTCAGATTATCAGTTTGTCTGTGTCAAAGTAGATTGTCATTTCGCTCATTGTTGCGGTATTAAAAAAAACATTCTGCCAAAGTCTCCAGTCATTTAAAATGATGTAGAATTGCATGAAATGCGTTTATAAAAAAGCCACATTTTTCGCAGACCCTATGCTACTAAAATGTTCCCTGTGTGTAAGTGCCTCTACTGCTCTATGCCACTACGCAAATGCTATGATATGCATGCAATGCTTTATTATAAAGGAGATTTTTTTTAAATCATGCGTTCCGGTACCTCAGAGCTCCCCGGGTCACCCCTCCGGCACCTCCCGATTTACAAATTAACCACTGCACACACACACGCACGCACGCACGCACGCACGCACGCACGCACGCACGCACACACACACACACACACACACACACACACACACACACACACACACACACACACACACACACACACACACACTGGTGCTACTCTGTGTATTATTTTATCCTGATTGCCTGGTCACTTTTACCTCTACCTACATGTACATATTACCTCAACTACCTCGTTATTTTATTGTGTCACTATTTCCTTTTTTTATTTAGCAAATGTTCTTAATTTTTAACTCTGTATTGTTGGTAAAGGGCTCGTAAGTAAAGATTTCACGGTAAAGTCTTAACCTGTTGTATTCGGTGCATGTGGCAAAAATAATGTATTTTATTTGACTGTTCTCTTGCATGATTATGGTTGCAGTACTGACTTTGGCCTCTGGGTGACAGTGTGGTGTCAGTAACATGAAGAGCGGAGAGAAGGCAGGAAAAGGAAGAAAGGAGTGACAGAGTCGTACTACCTCGTACAACTGCCTGGATCTTCTTTCTCTCTCATTCATTCTCTCTTTCTATCTCTTTCTCTCTCTTTCTCTGTGTGTCTTCAGCCAGCTCCCTCTTTACCTCCCAGTTCCTCTCTAGAATGTATGCATGTGTGTATGTATGTATGTATGTCTGTCTGTCTGTCTGTGTACAGTATGTCTGTGTGTTTGAAGCTGTGGACATTTACACTCTCAGTGTAAAGTGAGATTGGTGATTCTACTGTGGGTTTCCAGTCTGCCTAATTAGGCTCCAGAGCCCACTAGGTAGGTGTGTGTGTGCGTGTTTGTGTGCGCATGTGTGCGTTTGTTCATACGTGCGTGCGTCTGTATGTGAGAGTGTGAATGTGTGTGTGTGTACTGTATATTAGTGTGAGAGACTGTGTGCGGATAAATGTGTGTGTGGCCCCCCCCTGGGGTATGAAGCAGACTGCTGGGGCTGGTGCAGGAACAGAGCCGGGATCACGGAGGCTGCACTGCAGGCATCTGCCCCCAGGAAACAGCACCAGCCCTGCACAGCTGGCACCAAGGACTTCATGTGCCAGGAAATGGCACGACTCTCCTCTCCTCTCCTCTCCTCTCCTCTCCTCTCCTCTCCTCTCCTCTCCTCTCCTCTCCTCTCCTCTCCTCTCCTCTCCCACAGCATACATTACATTACCTTCAATGTATTTATATACATAATACTTTGGGGGAATTCAAAGCGTGGAATCTTTTAACAATTACACACCCCCCTACGTTGAAAGCCTTGAATTCTCCTAAGACAATGGCAGTGGAGAGGGGCTAAAGTTTCATGTTCCTCGGCATGCACATCACTGAGGACCTGAAATGGTTCCTCCATACTGACAGCATGGTGAAGAAGGCCCAACAGCACCTCTTCAACCTCAGGAGGTGTAAGAAATTTGGCTTGGCCCCCTCATGAACTTCTACAGATGCACAATCGAGAGCATTCTGTTAGGCTGTATCACCGCCTGATACGGCAACTGCTTAGTCCGCAACCGCAGGGCTCTCCAGCGGGTGGTGTGCAGTCCAACGCATCACCAAGGGCACGCTGCCTTCCCTCCAGGACATCTCCAGCACCCGGTGTCATAGGAAGGCCAAGAAGATCATCAAGGACCTCAGCCACTCAAGTCACGGCCTGTTCACCCTGCTACCATCTAGACGGCAGAGACAGTACAGGTGCATCAACGTAAGGGACCAAGACACTAATAAACAGCTTCTATCTCCAGGCCATCAGACTGTTAAACAAGCCATCACTAGCCGTCCTCCGCCCAGTATCCTGCCCTGTACCTTAGAGACTGCTGCCCTTTGTACATAGAGTCATTGAACACTGGTCACTTTAATAATGTTGGCATACTGTTTTACCCACTTTATAAATATATAAAAATATATATAAGGATGCCTTATTCTAAAATTGATCAATACCCAATAATGACAAAGCAAAAACAGGTTTTTAGATTCTTTTTCAAATATATTACATATAATAAACATAAATACCTTATTTACATAAGTATTCAGACCCTTTGCTATGAGAGCTCAGGTGCATCCTGTTTCATTGATCATCCTTGAGGTGTTTCTACAACTTGATTGGAGTCCACCTGTGGTAAATTCAATTGATTGGACATGATTTGGAAAGGCACTCACCTGTCTATATAACGTCCCACAGTTGACAATGCACGTCAGAGCAGAAACCAAGCCATGAGGTCGAAGGAATTGTCCATAGAGCTCTGAGACAGGATTGTGTCAAGGCACAGATCTGGGGAAGGTTACCAAAAAATGTCTGCAGCATTGAAGGTCCCCAAGAACACAATGGAAGAAGTTTGGAACTACCAAGACTCTTCCTAGAGCTGGCCAAACTGAGCAATCGGGGAAGAAGGGCCTTGGTCAGGGAGATGACCAAGAACCCGAGTTCCTCTGTGGAGACCTTGTCCTTCCAGAAGGACAACCATCTCTGCAGCACTCCACTACTCAGGCCTTTATGGTAGAGTGGTCAGACAGAAGCCACTCTTCAGGGAAATGCACATAAAAGCCTGCTTGGAGTTTGCCAAAAGGCACCTAAAGGACTCTCAGACCATGAATATCAAGATTCTCTGGTCTGATGAAACCAAGACTGAACTCTTTGGCCTGAATGCCAAGCGTCACTTCTGGAGCAAACCTGGCATCCTCCCTACAGTGAAGCACGATGGAGGCAGCATCATGCTGTGGGGATGTTTTTCAGCGGCAGGGACTGGGAAACTAGTCAGGATCGAGGGAAAGATTAACAGAGCAAAGTACAGAGAGCTCCTTGATGAAAACCTGCTCCAGAGCGCTCAGGACCTCAGATTGGGGGCAAAGGTTTACCTTCTAACAGAACAATGACCCTAAGCACACATTCAAGACAACACAGGAGTGGCTTCGGGACAAGTCTCTGAATGTCCCTTAATTAAGTGGCCCAGCCAGAGCCCGGACTTGAAACCGATCGAACATCTCTGGAGAGACCTGAAAATAGCTGTGCAGCGACGCTCCCAATTCAACCAGACAGAGGTGGAGAGAATCTGCAGAGAAGAATGGGAGAAACTCCCCAAATGCAGGTGTGCCAAGCTCGTAGCGTCATACCTAAGAAGACTTGAGTCTGTAATCACTGCTAAAGGTGCTTCAGCAAAGTACCGAGTAAAGGGTCTGAATACTTTTGTAAATGTAATATTTCCGTTTTTAATTCGTAATAATTTTGCAAAAATGTCTAAAAACCCGTTTTTGCTTTGTCATTATGGGGTATCAAGTGTAGATTGATTCAGGGAAAAAACGATGTAATACATTTTAGAATAAGGCTGTAATGTAACAAAATGTGGAAAAAGTCAAGGGGGTCTGAATACTTTCTGAATGCACTGTACATATATATATATACTGTATTCTAGTCATGGCTCGTCCTATTTAATTACTGCTGTACACATGTTTTCTATTTACATACTGTCCATATGGTTTATGCACACCATTGACATGCATATATATTTATATTCTGGGCTCTGGTCCGGAAGCTAAATTCCTGCAATTCATTTTACTATGTGGTTATGCACTGTGCATTTCATTCTCAACATATTTTTTTCTACTACTGTACTGTACATTGCATTTTAGTTACACTGTTTATACACACTGCATATTTATTTTTATACAGTATTCTTGGGTCACTCTAAAATATCTGCTGTTGTACCTGTATCATTCTTATTATTAACTTGAGTGAATTCATCCCGTGTAGATACGTATAGATTGCATATGGATTACTGTTACAGTACTATTTGGGTTGTTATATGGATTTGTCCTGACGTTTCAAGATTATGTATTTATTTATTATGTATTTATTTTTGACTTTTTACTGCATTGTTAGGAGCTAGTAACACAATGTATATGTTTAACCCTTCCCTGGACTTTTTTCAAAGTAACCTGATTTAGTGTGTGAGTGTGTGTGAGTGAGTGGGTCTGTGTATATGTGCGTGCAAGCGTGTTAGCGTGCATGTGCATGTCACATGTGAGCATGTGTTGATGTGTGTGTGTCTCTCTGTACGTGCAGTACATAAGAATTACTTTGTGTTTCATAGAGCAGAAATAGTGTAAACACTGATCTGATTACAGCATGTCAACATGTTCCATGGGGCAGACTGTCTGTTCCATCACCACCACGCAGAACAGAGAACCAGAGAACCAGCCATGAGAGAGACAGGCCCTCACGTTGGTTTACCTCCCCAGCTGAGGAGCCCTGCTCTGGGCCTGGCCGCCAGGCCACACCGGGCCATCTACAGTAACAGCACCAGGGCCCGGCCATCCAGCCATCTTCTATGCACCCCCAGAAATAAAAGGACTGGGGGTACAATTAGGAGGTCTGGCCGCCACTCTGCAGCTCACCTGTCAGCTATGGTCGAATGTGAACGGGTTGCAAACTGACGCATTGGCCATAGCAACCTCGACAGGAGATCCAGAGCAGGACAAATCACACTAACAAACCAGTGCCCTGTCACTCAACACGGGGCCACCTCAGTGACCCCCCGGACCACAGGGCTGTCTCGGGCTCCACACTCTCCACTGGCAGGGCAGACACAGTCCCACCGCAGGCCCTGTCACTGAGCAGACCTGACACGGTCACATGCAGACACATAGACACACCCCCATGCTGCAGGACAGTCCTCTCAATCATTACTTTCCATCATGGAACCAGGAAACAGACTGGTAGAATCTGCAGGGGGAAATGACCTAAAGGCCTGACCTGAAAATGGTACAAAAAGCAGAGATGTGGAGACTCGCTCGGAGAAGAATGTGTGTCAGCGCACTTGGCCAAAGGCCACAGGGATGCTAACAAACAAGACAGAAGTAATTACGAGTGGTTTTGGAGTTGTGTTGTGTTTACTGTACACAGCTTTCACCAGAGGAATAGAGCACTGCTAGTTTATAGTTAATTTAGATTTTCCCCCAACATCGGACACCCCCTAACTTCGGACAGTCTCTAGCAGTTAGAGGATTAAATCACCTCGAGCTCAACATTTAAATGGACTGGAAAATAATGGTACGTTTTGCAACTAAAGACTCCCTTCTAACTAGCTGACCATCGATTTGCATTGCAATTTATATAAGTAAAGTTAGGTTTTGAAAGTAAAAAAAGTAATATGTACACATTTTGTGGGACACGCTGTATACTGTAAAATTCGACTGCGCGACAGACCACACATCATTTAATATCCAACTTTTTACTTTTGAAATATAGCCAACAGATTTCAGGCAAGTAATTTTTTTTAAACCGGAAGGCTAGCTAGTAAACATTTCGAAAAGCTGATCGTAGTAGTATTTCCACTGAAATGTCAAACATGCTAATTGCTAAACCGTTAGCTAACATTTTTACGACACCAATAATCACAAAACGTTGATGGCTTGATCACAGGATAACACTGTTGAAGGTAATGTATTTCTTAAACGCTGTGGAAAAGGCCGATAATATGGGCGCTACACTAGTGGCAGTGTTAAATCAAGTACAGAAGATTCCACCAAGAATCCATCTTTTCCTTTTACTCTCAAGTAGAAACAATTAGAAAGAAAAACGTCAACTCTGTAATGATTAAACTCTTTCAAAAGAGTGTGCTGGGCAAAGAGGGACCAGGGACTAGGCTAATCCAATGGTCCCACTGTGATGTGCTGTTTGAATGAAGCAGGGGTAATGCACTGCTAAATTTACTGACGTTTGCGCTAATCCATTTAATTCTCTTTTAAGGGGGAAACTGTTCACGTGAGTAAGCGGGATGTTTTAATGTTGACGATTTAAAGATGGAAGGATATGTAGAGGCGTACAGATCTGTGCTCGCACACACGCTCACACACAAACACACACACACACACACGCTCACACACACACACACATACACACACACACACACGCTCACACACACACACAGACACACACACACACACGCTCACACACAAACACACATACAAACACACACACGCTCACACACACACGCGCTCACACACACACACATGCTCACACACACACACGCTCACACACACACACGCTCACACACACACACGCTCACACACAAACACACATACAAACACACACACACACACACACACAGTCTGGCAGAAGCTGCTGTAGGGTAGGACGATATCTGCATGTTACCCCCACTATCTCTCTTTCTCCTTTTCCATCTTTCCAAGTAAATACATTTTTCATTGGACGAAGTCACTGGAATGCAATTAGGCATGATAAAGATTTTAACACAAGCAATAGTTTACATAATGTGGTAATATTTAGAAACACAATAGCGAACATGGTATTGCAGGGAGGCAGCCAGTGACTGAGTCCCCCTGGCGAGGGGAGGCGTGGCAGAGGGGCTCATCCCGGCCCATTGTTCTATATCAGTGGACAAGGCTGATTCGTGTAATTAGCTGTCAGCACAGAGCCCTCAGCAGCTTAGTGCTGTCCGCTCAAATCAAACTAATGAAATGCAATCTACTCAAATGTCCTGGATGCATATCTGTAACAGCCCTCCGCACAGAGACAGGGGCGAAGTAGTGGGAGGCATGGGGAGACAGGAGGAGGCAGGGGGAGATAGGTGGAGGTATAAGGAGGCAGGGGGAGGTAGAGGGAGGCAGGGGGGACAAGGGGAGGTAGAGGGAAGCAGGGGGAGGTAGGGGAGGCAGAGTGAGGCAGGAGGAGGTAGGCGGAGACAGGAGGAGACAGGGGGAGGTAGAGGGAGGCAGGGGGAGGTAGAGGGAGGCAGGGGCGAAGTAGTGGGAGGCAGGGGGAGACAGGTGGAGGCAGTGGGAGGTAGAGGGAGGCAGGGGAGGGAGAGGGAGGCAGGGGGAGGTAGAGGGAGGCAGGGGGAGGTAGAGGGAGGCAGAGGGAGGTAGAGGGAGGCAGGGGAGGCAGAGGGAGGCAGGGGGAGGTAGGGGGAGACAGGAGGAAACAGGCGGAGATAGGAGGAGACAGGGGGAGGTAAAGGGGGGCATGGGGAGGTAGAGGGAGGCAGGGGGAGACAGGTGCAGGCAGAGGGCGGTAGAGGGAGGCAGGGGGAGGTAGAGGGAGGCAAGGGGAGGTAGAGGGAGGCAGAGGGAGGTAGAGGGAGGCAGGGGGGACAAGGGGAGGTGGAGGGAGGCAGGGGGAGGTAGAGGCAGGCAGGGGAGGCAGAGGGAGGCAGGGGGGTAGGGGGAGACAGGAGGAGACAGGCGGAGATAGGAGGAGACAGGGGGAGGTAGAGGGAGGCAGGGGGAGGTAAAGGGAGGCAGGGGCGAAGTAGTGGGAGGCAAGGGGAGACAGGTGGAGGCAGAGGGAGGTAGTGGGAGACAGGTGGAGGTAGTAGAAGGCAGGGGAGACAGTGGGAGGTAGAGGCAGGCAGGGGGAGGCTAGGGGAGACAGGCGGAGGTAGGAGGAGGTAGGAGGAGGTAGGAGGAAACTAGGGGAGGTAGAGGGAGGCAGGGGGAGGCTAGAGGAGACAGGCGGAGGTAGAGTGAGGCAGGGGAGACAGGGGATGTAGAGGGAGGCTAGGGGAGACAGGGGGAGGTAGAGGGGGGTAGGGGAGACAGGGGAGGTAGAGGGAGGCTAGGGGAGACAGGGGGAGGTAGAGTGAGGCAGGGGAGACAGGGGATGTAGAGGGAGGCTAGGGGAGACAGGGGGAGGTAGAGGGAGGTAGGGGAGGTAGAGGGAGGCTAGGGGAGACAGGGGGAGGTAGAGGGAGGTAGGGGAGACAGGGGAGGTAGAGGGAGGCTAGGGGAGACAGGGGGAGGTAGAGTGAGGCAGGGGAGACAGGGGATGTAGAGGGAGGCTAGGGGAGACAGGGGATGTAGAGGGAGGCTAGGGGAGACAGGGGGAGGTACAGTGAGGCAGGGGAGACAGGGGATGTAGAGGGAGGTAAGGGAGACAGGGGATGTAGAGGGAGGCTAGGGGAGACAGGGGGAGGTAGAGGGAGGCTAGGGGAGACAGGGGGAGGTAGAGGGAGGTAGGGGAGACAGGGGATGTAGAGGGAGGCAGGGGAGACAGGGGATGTAGAGGGAGGTAGGGGAGACAGGGGATGTAGAGGGAGGCTAGGGGAGACAGGGGGAGGTAGAGGGAGGTAGGGGAGACAGGGGAGGTAGAGGGAGGCTAGGCGAGACAGGGGGAGGTAGAGTGAGGCAGGGGAGACAGGGGATGTAGAGGGAGGCTAGGGGAGACAGGGGGAGGTAGAGGGAGGTAGGGGAGACAGGGGAGGTAGAGGGAGGCTAGGCGAGACAGGGGGAGGTAGAGGGAGGTAGGGGAGACAGGGGAGGTAGAGGGAGGCTAGGCGAGACAGGGGGAGGTAGAGGGAGGCAGGGGGAGACAGGCGGAGGTAGGAGGAGGTAGGAGGAAACTAGGGGAGGTAGGGGGACGCAGGTGGAGCCGCTGCGACGGCAACGGCTGGAGGAAGCTTCCTTCTTGCCAAAGTATTCAATTCCACGCTCATTGATCTGTTAATTTAGCAAAGATTTGATATCCAATTAATGTGGATGAGCAGTTGGTGATATGGGCAGGACAGGAGGTGCCTGCATACTCTGGGTGAGAGGGTCAGAGTTTGAGGGGTGAGGGTTGAGGGGCAAGGGGTAAGAATACGCCAGCAGCATCTCATTCCCCACTAGATTCCACTACAACCTGCCCTGACTAGAGGCAAACCCTCTCAGCAAAGCCACTTCAGTCATCAAATAAAATGACAAAGAAACAGGTGTAATTTAGTAATTTTGTCTTCCAAGCAAAGGGCTATATGATACATCCTCAGAGATCAGCCCAGTAAACTGGTGGAGAGATGGTTAGTAGCTGCTTGTCTCTGCATCCATCTCCTTCCCACAACATCACATGTTGTCTGCCTACTTTGCTCCAGAGATGAGTATACTCAAGTGTTGACAAATCCTCTGCTCTCCTCTCCTGTCCTCCCCTGTCCTCTCATCTATCTGATGTAGTGTGATCTCCTCTCTTCTGTGTGCATGGAGCCCTGAGGGCATTAAAACCAGGCAGGGTGTAGTGTAGTGGTTGGCAGCGTGCAGGGCGGGCTCCGCTGGGCCGTGCTCAGATGGGCCGCTGCACTCCGGGACAGGGCCCCAGGCAGTCCACAACACCGCCAGCCCCGCCATGTGTGAACACTTGTTTTCTTCAATTAAAACAGCCAACTGAATATTCAAATCAGATCTTTTAATGACATCTCTATGCCATGCATGCATGAAATCAAACTAGTGGTCATCTCCCCAGCTACAAGCAAGGAGATGAGTGAGAGGGAGAGGAGTGTAAAAGATACATTAGCTCATGACCTAATAATGAGTTAATGCATATTTAATAAAAAAAAAATGTGTGGTTACAAAATGAGTGCTTAAATATGTATGCAGATCTATGGTTTCCTGACAACAAAATGAATTAATTAATTAATGAATAAATACATATATCAATAAATAATGTATTATGCAACTGCTTTCAAAATCTTTCTTTATAAACCTATAGTAATCTGTCAATATATGCAGTGTCTCTACCACCTCAAAGGGTTCATCTTTGAGATTAGTTTGGATTAGCGTTGGACATCAAAATATTGAAGTCAGCTTTAAGGCGTTTGCAGGACACTAGGCAGATGATTGATGATTGTCATCGATGGCAGGACATTGTAGATCCTCTGATCTGCACTGTTCATTTATGAGGGTTTAGTTATGTGGCGCAGTGGCCTATGACACTGCACCTCAGTGCTAGAGGAGTCACTACAGACCCTGGTTCGATCCCGGGCTGCATCACAACCGCCGTGATCGGGTGTCCTATAGGGTAGCGCACAATTGGCTCAGCGTCATTAGGGGAGGGTTTGGCCGGGGCAGGCCATCATTGTAAATAAGAATTTGTTCTTAACTGACTTGACAAGTTAAATGAAGGTTAACATTTTAAAAGTAAACAATTTAACAGGTTTACCTTTATTTTCGCTGTGATGATTAAATATAGAAAATAGTGCAAGTGGATATACAGCATGTTGAATGTGTTCTTTTTAAAGTGAAACATGCAGACCTTCAGAAAGTGACAAAACAATTATAAAGAAACCTGCAAACATCTGGGCCTGACTGGTTCTGGCCAAACTGAATGTTGTCTGAATGGACATTTAGCCAGAGGATGCCTCTACAACCTGGTTTGTTTGGTGCTTGTTTACTGAGGTGGATTTGAGAGTAGGCTGAGGGGTCACTAAGGTCTGTCTGCTGTGGTGTCTGAGTGTGATGTGACATGGCACGCATCATGTCTTCATTACACAAAGTCACACTACACTGTCAGGGGCACACTGTGTGTGTGTGTGTGTGTGTGTGTGTGTGTGTGTGTGTGTGTGTGTGTGTGTGTGTGTGTGTGTGTGTGTGTGTGTGTGTGTGTGTGTGTGTGTGTGTGTGTGTGTGTGTGTGTGTGTGTGTGAGAGAGTGTGAGAGAGTGTGTGTGTGTGTGTGTGTGTGTGTGTGTAGCAGGCAAGACCATCAGCATCTATGGAATCAGAGGAGAAAAACATAAAAGTTGTTCATTTGAACCTGGCCATGTTGAGGTATCAGTCATGCAGCTCAGGTAAAGCATGGTTTAAATGCACCTCATTACTCAAAGGCAGGGGAAGTGGAAGAGGTGCCGTTTAATGTGTAAGCTGGCAGCTGGACCAGCTGGCCACACATTAAACACTAAAGCCTGCTGTCCCTAATGGCTGCAGATTACATCATTACCTTAACAAATCCGAGATGAGAGGAGCCTGGGCCTGGCCGGCTAGATGGAGAGTCACAGTGGCTGGATAGAGTCAGAGAGGGTAGAGAGAGTCAGAGAGGCTAGAGAGAAAGTCACAGTGGCTGGATAGAGTCAGAGAAGGTAGAACGAGTCAGAGAGGGTAGAGAGAAAGTCACAGTGGCTGGATAGAGTCAGAGAAGGTAGAACGAGTCAGAGAGGGTAGAGAGAAAGAGAGTCACAGAGGCTAGATACGGTCAGAGAGGGTAGAGCGAGTCAGGGTAGAGAGAAAGAGAGAAAGAGAGTAACAGAGGCTGGATAGAGTCAGAGAGGGGAGAGAATGAGAGTCACAGTGACTGGATAGAGAGGGTAGATAGTCACAGCGGCTGCCCTTACAAAAAAAAAATCTAATTTGCAGTTTCACATGTTGAGTTTAAATGTATAGTTCACATGTTAACATCACCTTTGTTAACATGTGAACCTCACATATGAATTGCAGTTTCACATGTAAAAAAATATCTAATTTGCAGTTTCATATGTTGAGTTTAAATGTATAGTTCACATGTTAACATCACCTTTGTTAACATGTGAACCTCACATGTGAATTGCAGTTTCACATGTAAAAATAATTCACGTGAAAATCAGATATGCAGTTTCACATGTTAAAAACATTAATTTGAAAATCTCACATTCACATGTGGGACTGCAAGTTAGCATGTGACAATCAATCGCATGAAAATCAATCACATATGAAAATCTAATTTGCAGGTTCACATGTAAGAAAACTCCACATTTTCACATGTGAAAAACATTCATCACATTTGCAGTTTCATAAGTGACCTTTAAAAAAATAAAAATAAATGTATCCCCTTTTCTCGTGGTATCCAATCGCTAGTAATTACTATCTTGTCTCATCGCTACAACTCCCGTACGGGCTCGGGAGAGACGAAGGTCGAAAGCCATGCGTCCTCCGAAGCACAACCCAACCAAGCCGCACTGCTTCTTAACACAGCCCGCCTCCAACCCGGAAGCCAGCCACACCAATGTGTCGGAGGAAACACCGTGCACCCGCCCCCCTCGGTTAGCGTGCACTGCGCCCGGCCCGCCACAGGAGTCGCTGGAGCGCGATGAGACAAGGATATCCCTACCGGCCAAACCCTCCCTAACCCGGACGACGCTAAGCCAATTGTGTGTCGCCCCACGGACCTCCCGGTCGCGGCCGGCTGCAACAGAGCCTGGGCGCGAACCCAGAGACTCTGGTGGCGCAGCTAGCACTGCGATGCAGTGCTCTAGACCACTGCGCCACCCGGGAGGCCATAAGTGACCATTTTTAACGTGATTGCAGAAGCAATGTTTCCACCGGTGGAATTAGGGTGACCACATCTAAAAAGCCCAAATGCGGGATAAGGGAACGATTTTGCGGGACATTTGCAGAACAGTGGACAGATTTATTTCGGGGGGTGGGGTAAGTTAATGGATAACTTTTCAAATGGCGACATAGTTCTGCTGTATGAAAGTCACTGCCTGTTAAAGGGGCAATCCTAAATTGCAAGATCCATTTCTGAGACTTTTGAAGGAATGATATGTACCCATTGATTCTTGAAGAATATAACATATAAATACCTCATGAGCTGAGTTCAACTGTCGTACCCCATCAGAACCCAAAACAGAAGCTTATTTAACGCCAATGTTTGTACAAAAAGTAAATGTAAACAACCACTTTATAGCCTAAAAACGTGTTTAAAACGATCATTTTGATATCATGGATGTTCAGTCCTTGTATCAATAGCGTAGTCTGTGGATTTGAGAGTGGTTGTATTTCTCCAGTCCCATCCCTTTACTGAAACTGTGGCAGGGAGACACTTTGATAATGTTCCAATTATGGATTGCTGCTTTAAACACCTTAATAGAGTAATAGTGTTATTATATGGTGCAGTCCTCCAGTGACTGAGTTACTTTTGTGCCATAAATATCAAGAACCAAATTCTTAGTATTGCAAACAAAAATAATGATACTGAAAGCAAAAAGTATTGATAGCCAAATAAAATATTGCAAGGAAATAATACTTTTCAGTGATTTTATTAAATGATAGCCCGTTTAAATTAAACACTTCCTTCTTTCCTGCAATTTTCCCTATCTTTGGTTATGTTATCCTGGCCTTTGCTTTTGCTGCCTTTTTTCCAGTTGCTGTTTTGCCACATTCATTTCCAGCAACATAGCACCCTGCATCCACTGCTGGTTTGCCTCTAAAGCTATGCAGGGTGGATTCTTGTTGGTCCCTGGATGGAAGACCAGATGTGGTGAAAAATACATTTCATATGTGGGAAATAATTAGTAATAAAAATACTTGTGGAAAATGTACATGTGAAACCACGTGTTTGACTCTTGTGAACATATACACACACACATATATACTGTATATAAACTATATATACAAAAGTATGTGGATATCACTTCAAATGAGTGGATTTGTATATTTCAGTCACACCCGTTGCTGACAAGTGTATAAAATCGAGCACACAGCCATGCAATCTCCATAGACAAACATTGGCAGCAGAATGGCCTTACTGAAGAGCTCAGTGACTTTCAATATGTCACCGTCATAGTATGCCACCTTTCCAACAAGTCAGATCGTCAAATTTCTGCCCTGCTAGATTTGCCCCGGTCAACTGTAAGTACTGGTATTCTGAAGTGGAAACGTCTAGGAGCAGCAATGGCTCCACCATGAAGTGGTAGGCCACGCAAGCTCACAGAGCAGGACCGCAGAGTGCTGAGTTATAAAGGCTAGAGAAAAAGTGATAGTGACTGGAGAGTTGCAGTGGTGTATGCATGTGTGTGTATGTGTATGTATGTGTGTGTATGTATGTGTGTGTATGTGTGTGCATGTGTGTGTATGTGTGTGTTTGTATGTGTGTGTTTGTATGTGTGTAAGAGAGGGTACTTCCTTGAGTGTGTCCGACCATATCTGTGCAGCCCTGGATGGAGTGGTGCCTATCCCCAGCCCTGGATGGAGTGGTTCCTATCCCCAGCCCTGGATGGAGTGGTGCCTATCCCCAGCCCTGGATGGAGTGGTTCCTATCCCCAGCCCTGGATGGAGTGGTGCCTATCCCCAGCCCTGGATGGAGTGGTTCCTATTCCTAGCCCTGGATGGAGTGGTGCCTATCCCCAGCCCTGGATGGAGTGGTGCCTATTCCTAGCCCTGGATGGAGTGGTGCCTATCCCCAGCCCTGGATGGAGTGGTTCCTATCCCCAGCCCTGGATGGAGTGGTGCCTATTCCTAGCCCTGGATGGAGTGGTGCCTATCCCCAGCCCTGGATGGAGTGGTTCCTATCCCTAGCCCTGGATGGAGTGGTGCCTATCCCTAGCCCTGGATGGAGTGGTTCCTATCCCTAGCCCTGGATGGAGTGGTGCCTATCCCCAGCCCTGGATGGAGTGGTTCCTATCCCTAGCCCTGGATGGAGTGGTGCCTATCCCCAGCCCTGGATGGAGTGGTTCCTATCCCTAGCCCTGGATGGAGTGGTGCCTATCCCTAGCCCTGGATGGAGTGGTTCCTATCCCTAGCCCTGGATGGAGTGGTGCCTATCCCCAGCCCTGGATGGAGTGGTGCCTATCCCCAGCCCTGGATGGAGTGGTTCCTATCCCTAGCCCTGGATGGAGTGGTGCCTATCCCTAGCCCTGGATGGAGTGGTTCCTATCCCCAGCCCTGGATGGAGTGGTGCCTATCCCCAGCCCTGGATGGAGTGGTTCCTATCCCCAGCCCTGGATGGAGTGGTTCCTATCCCTAGCCCTGGATGGAGTGGTGCCTATCCCTAGCCCTGGATGGAGTGGTTCCTATCCCCAGCCCTGGATGGAGAGGTGCCTATCCCCAGCCCTGGATGGAGTGGTTCCTATCCCTAGCCCTGGATGGAGTGGTTCCTATCCCCAGCCCTGGATGGAGAGGTGCCTCCAGATAATCCTTCTGGGTCAAAACTAATTGGTGCGGCAGCATTGAGACTTGCTCTGATAATGACCACAAGCGCTCTGCCTGTTCGCGCATGACCGCCCCTGAACTGTTGACTGACTGCCGAGATGCCCCCTCTACAGAGCGACCACTGCGCCCCCTTAGCACACTTACACAGGCCAATGGCGGGGCAGAGGATTGGGGGGGAGAAGTGGACAGAAGTAGGTTAGACAGGCATGAGCAGTAAGAGAAAATAGAAGAGAAAAGAGGATGCAGAGAACTGAAATTAAATCAATCATGTAGAAAATGGGAGGCTTTCAGTGATACAGTAGACAGTTTAACCACATTATGAAATAGCTCCTTTCATCACAGGAATCCTGTCATCATCTGTTTATGGACACATGACAATGCTATAGAGAAAATATCTGCCATCCATAGAGTTGTATAATCATACTGTCTCTTGTTCTCCCTCATACATTCGCTTCCTGTTAGTCTATGCTCCCTTCACTTTCTTCTTCTCTCTCTGCCCTGCCTGTATCCATCAAGAAAGAACCCCCTCCTCATCTCTCCCACCCATCTCCCCTCCATCCTCCCCACCTCTCCTCTCCCTGACAGACATGGGGCTGGCTTCCTCCAGATCAGCTGCACTCCACTGCTCCCCGCTAGTCTGACATTAAGTCACATCCCCACTTACAGCCTGCTGTTTAACACAACAACAGCCCCGAAAGTAAACAAGGGTATTATTCTACACTGTTACACTCTGCACAGTCTCTTTTTAGCCAAGTGTAATTCAGGGCATGCTAAAAGGGCTGGGGGACGACGCTCTTTTTCCCTATATTTTTTCTCCCTTTGTTGTTTTCCTTCGTCTCCTATCAGTCATGCATGTTTTACTGTGACTAGAACATGCTGCAGAAGGCTAAAGGCTGTAATCCAATCAGACTGTCTGAATGCCTGGTGGGCGTCTCTGACTTTGTTACTGTGCTCCAACAAGGAAACAGACAGCACACACACACACACACACACACACACACACACACACACACACACACACACACACACACACACACACACACACACACACACACACACACACACACACACACACACACACACACACACACACACACACACACACACACAGTTAAACAGTGCCTCCTTTCCTTTAACACCAGTGAGTGATCCAGCTAAGTGTATGCACCTGGTTCAGGAGGCATATCTTGGCCAGCTGATTTACATTGAAGCTAAGCTTCTGTGGTACGTGGTGCTGAAAAGTTAGAGAGCTGGGAGGCATGTGAGACATGCAGGAGTTCAAAGACACTGCGGTGAGAGAGAGAGAGAGAGGATGGTATAGGCAGGACAGAGGGATACAGGAAGCCATGAGAGGAGGGTCATCTCTCTAGGGCCGCAGGAAGTAAGAACTGGCTAGGAGGAGGGTGAAAGTGTGGAGTGGCAGAAGGGCGTAGGGGTGGAAAGAGACGGGGGCTTCTTTAGGGATCGAAGAGGGTCAGGATCCTCTCTGTAGCAACTTTACACCAGCAGGCCTCTGAAGTGTCAACATCACAGCTCACCACAGAAACACTCCCTTTATCTATCCCATATGTGACTGTGGAAGAGAGCTGAGGACTGACTGCCTGTCCTTTCATTCCTGCCTCAGCCACCCGGCTCTCACACTCACTCCTAATGGACAGAAACCCTTCTCAAGAGGGTCATCAGGACACACATCCAACACTTCATCTGACCAACACTGCCTCACAACAATAACTCTCTCTTACCTTGATCAGAGAGAAAGAGAGAGAGAGACCGAGTGGCCAACTGCCACTAAACTCCACCTGAAACATGACAACAAATTAAAGCAAATCAATCCAGGATCACGTGATAAAAATGGGAGGCGAGCAGAGCAAAGGCGGAAGTGAATAATGAAGGAGGGGAAGTCTTTTAAAGTGTTATGACATTCCTGCGTATGCGTGGGTGGACGTGGGGCGGACATCGGGGTGGGGGTACCCCAGGGTGGAGTGGCCTCTGATGTTCCATAGTGATCCCACAACCCCGCTTTCATTAGTGGCCAGACCCATAAAAGGGCACCCAGACCAAAGCACCTGACAGGCAGATCGCCCATATTCAGTCTCTGCTCCAGAGTCTCCTGCTACAGATCCAGCACCAGCATTCAACAGCCCCAGTCTCCTCTCCAGCCCCAGCACCAGCCTTACAACAGCTCCAGTCTCCTCTCCAGCCCCAGCACCAGCCTTACAACAGCCCCAGTCTCCTCTCCAGCCCCAGCACCAACCATACAACAGCCCGTCTCCTCTCCAGCACCAGCCTTTCAACAGCCCCAGTCTCCTCTCCAACCCCAGCACCAGCCTTACAACAGCCCGTCTCCTCTCCAGCCTCAGCACTAGCCTTACAACAGCCCCAGTCTCCTCTCCAGCACCAACCTTTCAACAGCCCCAGTCTCCCTCTCCAGCATCAGCCTATCAACAGCCCCAGTCTCCTCTCTAGCCCGTCTCCTCTCTATTCCCAGCACCAGCCTTACAACAGCCCCAGTCTCCTCTCCAGCCCCAGCACCAGCCTTACAACAGCCCCAGTCTCCCTCTCCAGCATCAGCCTTACAACAGCCCCAGTCTCCTCTCCAGCCGTCATTCTGGCCTTCACTGCCCAGCCTCTACCCAGCCTCTGCTTCAGCCTCATCTCCAGCTCTATCCCCAGCCTCATCTCCAGCCCCAGCCCAAGCCTCCGCAGGCCAGGCCTCTCAGTCCCTCTTACTGCCTCCACAGTACTGCTGCCCCATAAAACATCTGGTGACACAAGACCTCAACTGTTTCAGCCCAGCCTGCTCGCCTCACTAATAAACAAGCTCTGGTCTAATGCAAGACAGAGGTGCTAGGCCAGTGCTGGATCGTGTCTGAGTACATGGGGACAGTGTTGACTGAGTCTCTATATGGCCGGATGGAAGTAATGACTGAGGACTGGAATACAGGAGGAGGATTGGTGTTTGTTTACGCCAAGATCAGATAAATCATCAAACAAATGGTACATCAAACAGTGTAAAGGACACAGCAAAGGCCTTATTACGGGTAACACATAATGAGCCTATATCTGTTGTCCAATGAGAGAAGAGACCTTTGCAGGTACTGCAGCAGGAGTCACTGGTGTCCTATGAGCGGCGCACCACCGCTTCCTCTAAGCTTCCCATTGTCAGAGCTCTCATCAAAACAAAAAGCCTGGCCTATCTGTCTAAAACCAAACAATACAATGGAAGGAGAAATGGAACATTTTACCAAACAAAACATAATTCAAAGAGAGATCTCCCCCCTATAGTCCATATTTAATTTAGAGCAGGGCAGTCAGTCAGGTAGCTGCGGGACTGCTGGATCAAAGGTTGGCCCTGGCTGCTGCAGCTCCCAGACACTTAGCACCTTTCCACTGGCTTTGATCTGATCATTAAGAGGCTACTTTAGCTGGCACAGATACGCAGCTAAAACCAACAGAGAGAGGCGCAAACGGCAAAGTCCCCCTGAATACCGCAGGAGACACAACACTCAGAGGAGAGAGATGTCACAGGGAGGACGGGTGGGGAGTGGAGACCTGAGTACAGCTGAAACACAAGGGAAGTGTAAATAGCAGTGGCCACTCCGCTAAATGACGGAGCCAAGATGAAAGTCATAATTGGGTCTGATAAGAGACGACTGATGGAAGACGTTGACCACTGAGAGCCGTAGCCTATACAGAAAAACAAGCTCCGCAATTACAAGAATAGACCCGAGAGGTATGAATGAAGATGCTCTGTCCATTACCGTGTGTGGTGTTGAATGGTGTGGTGCTCTGCAGAGAGGAGAGAGAAGGGGATCCTGTAGTTTTGTTGGAGGGTGGAAGGCCTGGGTGTGAAGGGGTAGAGGGGGGAGTAGTGGGGGCTTTAGAGGGGGGGAGTAGAGAGGTAGCAGGGAAGTGGAGACCAGACCATTAGGCAGACTTTGAAGATGTTACTGACAGAGTGACAACACAGAAAAGCTCCAGAGGGAGGAGGTGATTTTCTCCAGGGCCACAGGAAACATACTGTACAACTCTTTACTGTCAGACACCATTCCTGCTTTGTGGTCAATGGACTATTGGAAAATCGTGTTCAAATTCTGATGGAAATATCTACAATGTTAAGAGCATAGCACCAGATATATACTATAAGGCAGTCGTAAAACAGCGCCTATTACACACACACACACACACGCACACACACATGCACACGCACACTGGGCCCCTGTAGGAGGACACTGAGTCATCCCGGTGGAAGTCCGTTGGTGTGTCCACTTTTACAACCACAATGCATAAGCCTGCCCACCGACTTACAGCCTGTCCTCCAGAGATAAATGAGCCAATGTGATTCTGATTACAGGTTTAGGGTTAAGGCTGAGGCTCCTATCTGACTCCATCATTGGCTAGAGGAGCAGGGAGGACACGGGCGGAACTCGATCCACCTGACGGCCCTTTGAAGTGGGTTTATGGAGGACAGCGGCGCGATGCAGCGTGCCATGACAAACGAGGTGATGAGAGAGGAGGAGGGGAGGAGAGGAGGAGAAGAGAAGGGGGAGGAGGGCAGGGAGTGCGGGCATCAGTGACAGTTACTGGACTTCCAGACAGAGAAATCATTGGAGGGGCCTTTCCCCTCTCAACAGTGGCTCCCCCATACAGCAGTCAGAGAGCACAGGTACAACACACCCACTCATCCCCACACTGCTCTGAGCAGGCTGACCATCACCACTAATACACTACTGAGGATGTTCAGCTAGCTGCTATACCTTCACAATTAGTGTTTCAACAATGGACTCCCTCTTTACAATGAAATTGAGTCTTAACCGCAAATCACCAAATGACTTTGAGGAAACCGTAAAGTTCTCTGAAGGCAATTGGTCACTGTAAACAACAATAAACAACATCCCATATTGTCTGTTATAACTGAGCGAGAGCAAGAGAGAGAGGGAATGAGAGAGTGAGAACGAGATAGAGAGAGATTATATTTTATAAAGCGAGCAATCATAATGTTAAGAAGCAGGCTATTTCTGTTTATATGTGTATTTATCCGTGTGGATCTCACTGTGGACTTCAGGGCTGATCCTGCATCAATCATGGGTCAAACGGATTCTAACAGCCAAATGGTAAAATTAGAGCACACCCAAGCTCTCTCACTCTCACTGATGCGATGCAGCTCCACGTTCCTCACAAGATAGGCAGTGCTAGGCAGCACATTGGCAAAAATGGTTTGGGGCAAAAAAAAAACTGGAGAAATAATTGGATACCCCCCTCCTTTCCCTCGACTCCCTCGCCTTGGACATCCCCAATTAACACAGGGCTAGTCAGGAGGCCTGGAGAGAAAATCTGCTGTTTAGACAATAAAAATGACCAGAAACATATTGTCTCCTTTATATAAACGCATGCAAATAAACTGCTGGTAGCTCCTAGAATGTAATGAAGCCCTGTAAAAACCTGGCTAAATCATTCATTCATAAAATCTCAATGTGTGACTATTGCTCTAATAACAGAGCACGTCGGCCCCAATTAGCCCTTCTCCGCTTCATTCCTGATTATCACAGCCCTGTTAATTACAGGTTTCATGAGAGGGTTTTAAAGGCATTAGTAGGCCCACACAGCAAGCTGTTAACTCCATACATGTCCTATTCTCCCATTCCATCTACTCTCGCTTTCTCTGAGTCAGGAGGGTCCTTTTCTCTTTCCTTCTCCAGGAGGACTTTCCTTTGTCTGCACCTGGCCTCTCCACTACCGGGCTGGCTCAGAGAACATTACTGGCCTCTGCCTACAGGACTGGCTCAGAGAACATTACAGTCACCCAGTCATGGATGGGAGAGTGACAGTGAGAGGGGGGATAGAGAGAGAGGGGGAGAGAGACGGGGAAGAGAGAGACGGCGACAGACAGACAGACAGACAGACAGACAGACAGACAGACAGACAGACAGACAGACAGACAGACAGACAGAGACAGAGGAAGAGAGATAGACATATAGAAAGAAACATAGAGAATGAGAAAGACCAGTTTGAAATGCCTGTGAGCGTCCACCGTCAGCTCCAGCTTTCTCACATCTCCAGCTTCAGTGACAGGGCCAGGCAGCAGTGCCACGGTGCCATGTGTTAATAAACACATGTAAAACCTATTATACCCAGAGAGGACACCTGCTGGCAGGGGAAATGAGGCCAGCACAGCCGCCTGCCACAGTGACTGACTCAACCCACCATCACCACCACCACTCTCTCGGCTCCTCAACCCACCAATCTCTCCACCCCTCCCCGGCCCCTGATCATAGCTTTCTGATTGCATTTTCATGATGGTTCCTGGATTGTAGGATGTACTTAACATTCACATCATCCTCCAGGGAACCGTAGGTGGTAGAAATTTAAATGTTTCAGCTTTATGGTGTGTCAATTAGAGCCACTGGCTGCCCTGCACACTCCCACATGAAAGAACACTACAGTTTACTATAGATTACTGTGGTATTTACTGTAGTCCAGTGGCTAAGAGAAAAAATGAGTGACTTTGTGATAAAGCCACCAAATTTCACACACAGCTAGGGCATGTCCTTAAAAGTGTTTTTAGCTATACTGTCATTGCAAATTTCTTAAATTACCCCGCCAATCAGCAACATGGGGCCATATTGGGCAGGCGTCACATGGTCATATCTCCATAAATAATAGGTACAAACAACCCAATGACGGCTTAAAATGTCCGAGAGGGTCTGGAGACCACAATAAATTGTCCCAAATATGCCATTTCTATGTATCCTTTAAAATGTAAGTAAAGTTGCAAAAAAGTGCCCCAAATCTTTTCATGCAAACTTACAAATTGCAAATGTAAACACTCTAAAAAAAGTTATGCAAGTGTTCCCTGAAGTCTGCTGATTACAATGATACCTAATATGATATTACTGTAACGTTTGTCATATTCCTCCTCCTCGGATGAGGAGGAGCATGGATCGGACCAACACGCAGCGAGGTATGCAGACATAAAGAATTTATTTAACAAGACGAACACTGACACGAAATACACTTGAATAGAATACAAAACGACGTAGACAGACCTGAACTTGAGAACTTACATAGACACGAAGAACGCATGAACAGGAAAGACTAGCCAAACGAACGAACAAACGAAACAGTCCAGTGTGGTAGACACAGACACAGGAACAATCACCCACAAACAAACAGTGAGAACAGCCTACCTTAATATGGTTCTCAATCAGAGGAAACGTCAAACACCTGCCTCTAATTGAGAACCATATCAGGCAACACATTTAACCCAACATAGAAACACATAACATAGAATGCCCACCCCAACTCACGCCCTGACCAACTAAACACATACAAAAACAACAGAAAACAGGTCAGGAACGTGACAGAACCCCCCCCCCCCTCAAGGTGCGAACTCCGGGCGCACCCCTAAAACTCAAGGGGAGGGTCTGGGTGGGCATCTGTCCACGGTGGCGGCTCCGGCGCAGGACGAGGACACCACTCCACCATAGTCTTTGTCCCCCTCCTTAGCGTCTCCTTAGCGTGGCGACCCTCGCCCCCGACCCTGGTCCAGGAACCTTCACCAAGGCCCCTCCTAAATAGCGGAGACAACTCAGAACAGAGAGGTAGCCCAGGACAGAGAGGTAGCTCAGGACAGAGAGGTAGCTCAGGACAGAGGGGTAGCTCAGGACAGAGGGGTAGCTCAGGACAGAGGGGCAACTCCAGACTGAATGGTTGCTCCGGACTAGATGCAGCTCCGGACTGGAGGGCAGCTCATGACTGGAGGGCAGCTCATGACTGGAGGGCAGCTCATGACTGGAGAGCAGCTCATGACTGGAGGGCAGCTCGTGACTGGAGGGCAGCTCGTGACTGGAGGGCAGCTCGTGACTGGAGGGTAGCTCATGACTGGCTGGCGGCTCTAATGGCTCGCGACAGACGGGCGGCTCTGAAGGCTCGTGGCAGACGGATGGCTCAGACGGCGCTGCGCAGACGGATGGCTCAGACGGCGCTGGGCAGACGGATGGCTCAGACGGCGCTGGGCAGACGGATGGCTCAGACGGCGCTGGGCAGACGGATGGCTCAGACGGCGCTGGGCAGACGAGCAGTGCAGGCAGCTCAGACGGCGCTGGGCAGACGAGCAGTGCAGGCAGCTCAGACGGCGCTGGGCAGACGAGCAGTGCAGGCGGCGTTGAGCAGACGAGCAGTGCAGGCGGCGTTGGGCAGACGGCCGACTCTGACCTGCTGAGGCGCACAGTAGGCCTGATGCGTGGTGCCGGAACTGGTGGTACCGGACTGAAGACACGCACCTCAAGGCTAGTGCGGGGAGCAGGAACAGGGCACACTGGTTTCTCAAAGCGCACCATAGGCCTGGTGCGTGGTGCCGGAACTGGTGGTACCGGACTGAGGGCACGCACCTCAGGGCGAGTGCGGGGAGAAGGATCAGTGCGTACAGGGCTCTGGAGACGCACAGGAAGCCTGGTGCGTGGTGTAGGCACTGGTGGTACTGGGCTGGGGTGGGAAGGTGGTGCCGGATATACCGGACCGTGAAGACGCAGTGGAGGTCTTGAGAGCGGGGCTGGCACCATTCGCCCTGCCTGGATCTTCACCCTAGCCCGGCAGATGTGGGGAGCTGAGATGTTGCGCACCGGGCTAAGCACACGCACCGGGAACACCGTGCGCTCCACCGCATAACACGGTGCTTGCCCGGGACGGCGCCCTCTCTCTCCACTGGAAGCACGGCTGGGAGAGCTGTAGCGGCGACCTGGCAGAGGACCTGCAGGGCTAGGAAGGCGCACAGGAGGCCTGGTGGGTGAGGCTGGCACAGTCTTAACCAGACGGCTAGCACGCACCTCAGGACGAGTATGGAGAGCTGTTCCCGGTGACATCAACTCCCCGACGCGTTCAGTCGGGCGGATGTCGTGCCTCATGCACCAAACCAGCACCTCCCTCATAACTCTCTCCTCCAATTTCCCCATTAACTCCTTCACTGTCTCTGCGTCGCTCACCTCCAATTCCGCCCTGACCGGCTCCTTACGGTAAGCAAGGGGAGTTGGCTCAAGTCTCCTACTTGACCCAGCTACACTCCCTTTTATCCCCCCCCCCTCCCCCAAGAAATTTTTGGGTGAGCCTCTCGGGCTTCCAGCCGCTCTGCCTTGCTAGCGCCTCATAATGCCGCCTCTCCGCTTTCGCTGCCTCCAGCTCCGCTTTGGGGCGGCGACACTCCTCTGGCTCTGCCCAGGGTCCTTCTCCGTCTAGGATTTCCTCCCATGTTCCTCCTTGTACCGCTGCTGCTGTCGCTGCTGCCCGTTACCCCGCTGCTTGATCCTTTGTTGGTGGGTGATTCTGTAACGTTCGTCATATTCCTCCTCCTCGAATGAGGAGGAGCATGGACCGGACCAACACGCAGCGAGGTATGCAGACATAAAGAATTTATTTAACAAGACGAACACTGACACGAAATACACTTGAATAGAATACAAAACGACGTAGACAGACCTGAACTTGAGAACTTACATAGACACGAAGAACGCACGAACAGGAAAGACTAGCCAAACGAACGAACAAACGAAACAGTCCCGTGTGGTATACACAGACACAGGAACAATCACCCACAAACAAACAGTGAGAACAGCCTACCTTAATATGGTTCTCAATCAGAGGAAATGTCAAACACCTGCCTCTAATTGAGAACCATATCAGGCAACACATTTAACCCAACATAGAAACACATAACATAGAATGCCCTCCCCAACTCACGCCCTGACCAACTAAACACATACAAAAACAACAGAAAACAGGTCAGAAACGTGACAATTACATACTACAGTTGAAGTCAGAAGTTTACATACACTTAGGTTGGTCTTTTAGGACATCTACTTTGTGCGTGACACAAGTCATTTTTCCAACAATTGTTTACAGACAGATTATTTCACTTATAATTCACTGTATCACAAATTTCCAGTGGGTCAGAAGTTTACATACACTAAGGTGACTGTGCCTTTAAACAGCTTGGAAAATTCCAGAAAATGGTGTCATGGCTTTAGAAGCTTCTAATAGGCTACTTGACATAATTTGAGTCAATTGGAGGTGTACCTGTGGATGTATTTCAAGGCCTACCTTCGAACTCAGTGCCTCTTTTCTTGACATCGTGGGAAAATCCTTGGGAGCAATTTCCAAATGCCTGAAGGTATCTGTACAAACAGTAGTACGCAAGTATAAACACAATTGGACCACGCAGCCGTCATATCGCTCAGGAAGGAGACACGTTATGTCTCCTAGAGATGATGTGTACCTTGGTGCGAAAAGTGCAAATCAATCCTACAACAACAATAAAGGACATTGTGAAGATGCTGAAGGAAACAGGTACAAAAGTATGTATATCCACAGGTAAACGAGTCCTATTTCAACATAACCTGAAAGGCCGCTCAGCAAGGAAGAAGCCACTGCTCCAAAACCGCCATAAAAAAGCCAGACTATGGTTTGCAACTGCACATGGGGACAAAGATTGTACTTTTTGGAGAATTGTCATCTGATCTGATGAAACAAAAATAGAACTGTTTGGCCATAATGACCATCGTTATGTTTGGAAGAAAAAGGGGGATGCTTGCAAGATGAAGAACACCATCTCAACCGTGAAGCACGGGGGTGGCAGCATCATGTTGTGGGGGTGCTTTGCTGCAGTAGGGACTGGTGCACTTCACAAAACAGATGGCATCATGAGGATGGAAAATGATGTGGATATATTGAAGCAACATCTCAAAGACTTCAGTCAGGAAGTTAAAGCTTGGTCGCAAATGGGTCTTCCAAATGGACAATGACCCCTAGCATACTTCCAAAGTTGTGGCAAAATGGCTTAAGGACAACCAAATCAAGGTATTGGAGTGGCCATCACAAAGCTCTGACCTCAATCCCATAGAAAACTTGTGGGCAGAACTGAAAAAGCGTGTGCGAGCAAGGAGGCCTACACACCTGACTCAGTTTCACCGCCTCTGTCAGGAGGAATGGGACTTAATTCACCCCACTTATTGTGGGAAGCTTGTGGAAGGCTACCCGAAACGTTTGACCCAAGTTAAACAATTTAAAGGCAATGCTACCAAATACTAATTGAGTGTATGTAAACTTCTGACCCACTGGGAATGTGATGAAAGAAATAAAAGCTGAAATAAATCATTCTCTCTACTATTATTCTGACATTTCACATCCTTAAAATGAAGTGGTGATCCTAACTGACCTAAGACAGGGAATTTTTACTGGGATTAAATGTCAGGAATTGTGAAAAACTGAGTTTAAATGTATTTGGCTAAGGTGTATGTAAACTTCAGACTTCAACTGTATATACATTTCAAGAAATGTGAAAACAAAACTGCACTGTACACGTCTCTCTAGGTTAAAATCCCATAGGAATTAATTATGTCCAGCGGGGAGATGGATAACCCATTTTAACCAAGTTCCTTTGGGATGACATTTCAACCTCAACAAAAAGCAACTAAAGGTCCAAATAAAGATGTCTAGCTACATTGCCATTGCAGATTCAACCCATTATAGTCTGAAGGACCATCAACTAACTCCATCGGTTATTGTTGGACAGGATTCGCATGGCCATATCTCCATAAATAATTGGTACATACAGCCTAATTATGGCTAAACATACTTGCGGTGGTGTGGAAAACACACAAAAATGTCCCAAGTATAACAATTATCTGTATCCTTTAAAATGTATGCAGAATAGTGGTCAAAAGGTGCCCTCAAATTGCAGTTTTGTCATTTTCTATTGAACATAACTTAATCAAAGTGGTAGATGAAGCGTAATGATGGTTTAAAATGTTTGAGCGGGTGTGGATAATACAATCTGATTAATCATTTATGTTATTAAAGATGCCTTTGAAAATATGACAAAAAATGAGCCCAAAATGCTGTCTGAATCCAAGAATTTTGTTGATATTTTTGTTTCAGCTGAAAACATATCAGCACACTCCTAATGATCTCAAAGTATTGTGTGACATCTGTGGATTAGAACGATATACAGTATAACATGTCCCAAAAGAGAGCTTCCATATTAATTAAGAAATGGTATCTTGTCCCATACTTGCCAATCAAAACGGTAGAGTACCAATTAGATTTTAGTTCCATGTTCAACATTCTAAGTAAGTACAGGGCAGGTTTCCTGTCACATTACTCCAAATTGACACAATACACCATATCATATTAGACATCATTGCAATCAGTAGACTTCAGGGCACACCCATATGACACTTTTAAGAGTTTAAATGTAAAATACAGAAAATTAGGATGAAAGTACATTCAAGAATCAGAAATGTGGGTAGATTTCTTGGCACATTTCACCATGTTTCTGCATACATTTAAAAAAAAAACATACAGTGCCAGTCAAAAGTTCGGGCACTGTAACAGCATTCCTCTCTCTCTTCATAAGAAGAGGAGGTGTAGTGATCGAGCCAAGGCGCAGCGGGTTGTGAAAACATGATGAGTTTTATTTATATGACAAAACGAAACAAACTATACTTGAATAAACTAACAAAATAACAAAACGAAAATAGACAGACTAGTACGACGAACTGACATAACACACGCAGAACGAACGAACAAGTACTTACTACAAAAACCGCACGAACAAACCGAAACAATCCCGTATGGTGTAACATAGACACAGACACAGGAAACAATCACCCACAAACAAACAGTGAGAACACCCTACCTAAATATGACTCTTAATTAGAGGAGAACGCAAAACACCTGCCTCTAATTAAGAGCCATACCAGGCAACCAAAACCAACATAGAAACAGATAACATAGACTGCCCACCCAAAACACATGCCCTGACCTAAACACATACAAAACAACATAAAACAGGTCAGGACCGTTACAGGCACACCTACTCATTCAAGGGTTTTTCTTTATTATTTACTATTTTCTACATTGTAGGATAGTAGTGAAGACATCAAAACTATAAAATAACATATGGAATCATGTAGTAACCAAAAAAGTGTTAAGCAAATCAAAATATATTAAATATTTGAGATTCTTCAAAGTAACCATCATTTGCCTTGATGACAGCTTTGCACACTCTTGGCATTCTCTCAACCAGCTTCATGAAGAATGCTTTTCCAACCGTTTTGAAGAAGTTCCCACATATGCTGAGCACTTGTTGGCTGCTTTTCCTTCGCTCTGTGGTCCAACTCATTCCAAACCATCTCAATTGGGTTGAGGTTTGGTGATTTTGAGACCAGGTCATCCGATGCAGCACTCCATCACTCTCCATCTTGGTCAAATAGCCTGCTGATATTTTAGCGCTTGGTTTTTAACCCCTGGACCTACTTTAAACCATTATACCCTTTTTAAACTTACCTGTCAAGGATGGTAGGGCACTGCAATAGAAGCTGACATTTTAACAACCTAAACCCCTGTTCTACTGCACTGTAACGTTATTTATTTTTTACATAACTAATGCTGGAGGTTGACATTATATACGTTTATACTATCCAAACTCATTTCAACCCACCTATAGAGAAGTACCGAGGGTTAAGAACAGTTTTTAAGAACAGCTTTTAAGAATGTTTTACTTTCTTTTAAAACATGCATACTTACCCTTTTAACATGAACACCTACCTAATTACTTACCTGAAAATTTACCTAAGATCCAGACCACCATGTAGACGGCATGTTGCTGCTCTGGAGAAGACCTGTGCGTAATCCTCCTGTTGTTTCCATCCCCTACTTTCTATTTTTAATCAAGTCATTTACCTCCCATAAGCCAAACCCCTTACCCTAAACCGGGTTTGTATAATATTCCCAACCCTAACCCTTAAACCTTTACCCTAAACCGGGTTTGTACCCTCTAGCCCTCCTCTATTTTATTTGATTATCTTCTTTACATTTGTAATCCATTAAAGTTTGTTTTAATCCAATAAAGTCTAGGAAGACAAAGGGAGAACTTCACGACCTCTCCCACTTGTACCTGAGAAAAGGGATAGAAGAGGGCACAAAGCCTTGAGATGTCCCCACCAGTCCCAAAGTTCGTCTACAGGTTATCGAAAAGTGCAAAAGCACTGAACTATCCTTTTCAGACTCCAGTTCTACCTATCTACAGGTTGGAGTTTGTTATATGCTTTTAGTATTTGTCCAGTAGGTTTCCTTAAGGAGAAAAGCCCCACTTCTATGTCAAAGACAATACAACAAAAACACTATAGTAAATGCAACAGTAATGTCGGCAAAAACACTACAGTAATTACTATAGCAGTGTTTCCCAATTGTTAGGCATAATAGACTGTAAAAACACCAGGAAATCAGCTCCAACTGATTTTTATTTAAGAAATCTGTTCCCAAGTAATCCCACGCATAGTAGAGAGACACGTGATCGTATACAAATGCAAGCAAGGTTTGAAATTATTATGTTCTAGTCAAACATTATCTGTTTGGGCTTCTTGCAGTCAATTTGTAGTATACAAATGATTTGTAATTATGTTTATATTTGAATCATTTAGTAGACACTCTTATCCAGAGCAGTTTACTTGAGTAATTAGGGTTAAGTTAAAAAAAAAAAAAGGTGGGCTGACTGAACACACAGTCAAGTCAACCTAGTGCCACTGGCAGTCAGAGTTGTTGGGGAAAAGTGGGACCAGTAACACACCCAGACAATGTTACCTGTCCATGGCCCACGTCAACACATCCCACGTCCAATGCTTCTACTCCATCGAACCACACACACCTACATCACAAAATCAATGAAACTTACTCAAATAATTAGCATTGAAAGTTGATCGCAAAAACAATGAATAGGAAACCTTGCTGACCTTATACAAAAGACATATAAAAAATATAAAAAATATTGCCCTAAAGACACTGTGTACAAAACATTAAGAACACCTTCCTACTATTTAGCTGCACACAATTCTTTCCTCAGAACAGCCTCAATTGGTGGGGCATGGACTCTATAAGGTGTCGAAAGCATTCCACAGGGATGCTCGCCCATGTTGACTCCAATGCTTTCCACCGTTGTGTCAAGTTGGCTGGATGTCCTTTGGGTGGTGAACCGTTCTTGATACACACGGGAAACTGTTGAGCGTGAAAAACCCAGCTGCGTTGCAATTCTTGACACAAACTGGTGCACCTGGCACCTACTACCATACTCTGTTCAAAGGCACTTAAATATTTTGTCTTGTCCATTCACCCTCTGAATGACACACATACACAATCAATGTCTCAATTGTCTCAATGCTTCAAATCATTTCTTTAACCTGTCTCCTCCCCTTCATCTACACTGAGGATAGCTTTCACCTGGATTCATCTGGTCAGTCTATGTCAGAACATTTCTCCTTGAATAACGCAGCTCTGTTACATTTCAGCAATGAGTACAAATTGGGCCTCATAATTGCATCCCTGACCTGTCACTCATATCTTTGAGAGCTGCATCTAGAAACTAATATAAACACCAATATAATCCACCAGACTGTAACTTGCAACCCTGCTTTGGTCCATGGACCGCAGGTTTCAGCCCCATGCCCTGCCACAGAGCTGTATGGGTCCCACTCTCAGACACTGAACCAAATGAGGCATGCATCTGATCAACTTCCCACCCATAAGGGGAACTTGTATACATCTTGCCCCGGGTCTTACATCGTCATAAATATTAAAAGGCTTTTCACATTTCATTATAAACTCACAAAATCACCGATCTTCTGAGACGGGGATGTTATGTTCATGAAGGTTGGAATACAAAGCCTCCAAAATATAATGATACTAATTCCTCTCGCAATTATAATATAACTATCCACGTCTCACATCAAAAACATCCAACACAGCCAACTCTAACGGATGCTTTTTCACGTTTCACAATTAACATTCAAGCACAAACAATACAGAACTCAAAAGCTGAAATGGTAGCTTTTGGTATGTATTTTTTTATTTTCAAGGACATATTTGATATGTGCGTATGTAGATAAGAATAGTAAACATCTGAGCTCTTTCCATCTCAAGCTCTCCCATGAGGGAAAACGTGGACATTTGCTGATCCCCTTGTAGAACAAAAAAAAATGTATCAAATGAAATTCTAAGTGAAAAGTGTTTGCAGCACAGTGAAGATGTGTGTGTGGACAAGTTGTGTATAGAATGTATTGAAGCTGTATGGGATGACGTGTGTTCACTTATAAAATAGGGTTCTACCTGGAACCATAAAAGGGTTCTTCAAAAGGTTCTCGTTTTTTCCCGAAGAGCGTAGATAGCAGGGTGTGTGAGTGATATATGGATCTGGACCTAGACTGATGATGTGTAGTAAGCCTAGTGGGCTGACTGTGTTAGCACCTTGGTGAGCAGGGCTGATCTCTGAGGCCGGGGCTGGAGCGTAGCGGCTAGCACTCCCTGCTCCCAGGCCAAGCTGTTCTAATGAGACAGGCAGACAGGGAGCTGTCACGCCAACGGGGGGCCCTGACACATGAAAATGAGCCTGGTCTGCATCATGCTGGGGGACAGGGAGGGGGAGTGGGCGGACCGGGAAGGGTGAGGAGGGGGGGGTCTACCCAGCAGCTGTCAGAGATATGAGTGACAGGTCAGGGAAGGTGGCTGGCTAAGCAACAAAACTCCACTGAGCTCCTTTGAGTGACACAACAGGAACAGGAACAACACACCGTTTCATGCAGTCGTGGTTAAGAACTCTCTCTCTCTGTGGCCCCACGCCCTCTCCATGGACTGTTCTGTACTTAGTACTGTAATACAGGATGATTATAGACCCAATTCATACTTTATCATCAGAGCATTTCTCCTTGAATTTGTCAATAAATCTTCACAAATTGAAAGTGTTAAATCTAAATTCAAATCTTAAGTGGCAGCATTTTCCAAATGAAAATGAGAGTATAGCGCGTCTCTGTCTCATTTCAGCAATGAGTAAAAATGCAGCAGCTTCTTTCGCTGACATCTATCGACTAAATTTAATGAAGCAGATCCTCTTTCTCCCGCCAAGATGCCCTGAAGACATGGCTTTCTGAATGATGACTGTGGGATTATCTCACTATTAGAGTGATTCTATCTGACATCCGTTCTGTCACATATGAAATGGTTGTTTCCCTTGAAAAGCCAGGTGCTCTCTCCACGTCGCTCAGATTCCCAGATTGCCAGAGATTTGAGACAGCCCTGTTCTCGTTTCATCTGGAGGGGGGGAGGCAGCGGCAGCAACACTCCCATCCTTCAAGGTGCTCTTGTTCCTTTCGTTCCATCTGCCGGAGGGAGGTCCGGCGGGAATTGCTCCTCTGTGAGCTCCCCAGTTCCAGCGAGCGGGCTTTCATGTCAGACAGGATACCAGACAGGAATCCCAGCTAGCACTCGGCTTCGCTTAACACTTACATGTTGACAGAGAGAAAGAGACGAGTGTTCTCTTTTCTCGAAATGGTCTTTTTTAAGACATCTTTTTCAAGAAATGCTAAAGCCAAAACATATGCAGTGCTCACAGTACACTCTTCATAAAAAAGGTGCTATCTAGAACCTAAAAGTGTTCTTCAGCTGTCCCCATAGGATAACCCTTTGAAGAACCCTTTTTGGTTCACGGTTGAACCCTTTTGGTTCCAGGTAGAACCCTATTGGGTTCCATGTAGAACCCGTTCCCCAAGGGGTTCTACATGGAACCAAAAACAGTTCTTCACAGAACCCAAAAGGGATTGTCAATGGGGAAAGCCGAGGGACTTTTGGAAGAGTGTAGCTGAGAGGAGCGATAAAGGGGACTGGGTTTACAGCTGCAGTAAAGCTGAAGGAAAATACCCTTATTGTGAGTCTGACTAGAACTATTGTACAGTACAGTAAGGCCACAACAGACTCTGTGGAAGACTGTAGGGGAGAGTGGGGTAAGTCGAGAAAAAGGGGCAAGTTGAGACACCCCTGTTTCTAGGAAACCATACACAAAATGAATAAAAAGTGACTAAATATTTAGGAAGAAGTCATCGTTTCATGGAGTCTGTTTAGGAGGAAACCACATGGAAAAAGTGGTAAGCAAGTTAGGTAAAAGAAAAAAAGATTTACATCAAGTCAAATTAATTTATTGTATCTAAACCAAAGTTGAGCATTTTAAGATTGTTCTATACATGGGTTGGGGTCTGTTTACAGTGCATTCGGAAAGTATTCAGACCCTTGACTTTTTCAACATTTTGTTAAGTTACAGCCTTATTCTAAAATGGATTAAATAAATACAAATCTAATCAATCTACACACAATACCCCATAATGACAAAGTGAAAACAGGTTTTAAGAAAATGTATATGCATATGTATAAAATGTGTTTTTTTATACATATGCAAGTGTATAAAAAAACGGAAATAATTTATATAAAAGTATTCAGACCCTTTGCTATGAGACTCAAAAATGTAGCTCAGGTGCATCTTGTTTCGATTGACCATCCTTGATATGTTTCTACAACTTCATTGTAGTCCACCTGTGGTAAATTAAATTGACTGGACATGATTTGGAAAGGCACACACCTGTCTTTTATAAGGTCCCACAGTTAACAGTGCATGTCAGAGCCAAAACCAAGCCATGAGGTCGAAGGAATTGCCATAGAGCTCAGAGACAGGATTGTGTCGAGGCACAGATCTTGGGAAGGGTACCAAAATATGTCTGCAGCATTGGCCTCCATCATTCTTAAATTAAAAAAACCTGACGGTCACTCTGACAGAGCTCCAGAGTTCCTCTGTGGAGATGGAAGAACCTTCCAGAAGCACAACCATCTCTGCAGCACTCCACCAATCAGGACTTTATGGTGGAGTGGCCAGACCGAAGCCAATCCTTAGTAAAAGCCAGATGACAGCCCGCTTCAAGTTTGTCAAAGGGCACCTAAAGGACTCTCAGACAAAGATTTTCTGGTTTGATGAAACCAAGATTGAACTCTTTGGCTTGAATGCCAACCGTCAATTCTGGAGGAAACCTGGCACCATCCCTACGGTGAAGCATGGTGGTGGCAGCATCATGCTGTGGGGATGTTTTTCAGCTGCAGGGACTGGGAGACTAGTCAGGATTGAGGGAAAGGTGAACGGAGCAAAGTACAGAGATCCTTGATGAAAACCTGCTCCAGGCCACTCAGGACCTCAGACTGGGGTGAAGGTTCACCTTTCAACAGGACAACGAGCCTAAGCACACAGCCAAGAAAACGCAGGAGTGGCTTCAAGACAAGTCTCTGAATGTCCTTGAGTGGCCCAGCCAGAGCCTGGACTTGAATCCGATCGAACATCTCTGGAGAAACCTGAAAATAGCTTTGCATCCAACCTGACAGAGCTTGAGAGGATCTGCAGAGAAGAATGGGAGAAACTCCCCAAATACAGGTATGCCCAGGTTGTAGCATCATACCCAAGAAGACGTTAGGCTGCAATTGCTGCCAAAGGTGCTTCAACAAAGTTAAGGGTCTGAATACTTATGTAAATGTAATATTTCTGTTTTTTCTTTTTATACATTTGCAAAAAATTCTGAAAACCTGATTTTGCTTTGTTATTATGGGGTAATGTTTCTAGATTGATGATAAAAAAAAAATGTTTAATACATTTTTGAATAAGGCTGTAAAGTAACAAATGTGGAAAAAGTCAAAGGATCTGAATACCCCCCGAATGCATTGTAAGCTTCAATATGAGGTTCTAAACCTAGCATGAAAGTGCTTCTTTGTAGCTGTGTGGGCTAATATAGTCACAATGTTTGCCTTGGGGTATGTTGAGCCAATGGCCATGGGGTATGTTGAGCCAATGGCCTTGGGGTATGTTGAGCCAATGGCCATGGGGTATGTTGAGCCAATGGCCTTGGGGTATGTTGAGCCAGTGGTTGAGCCAATAGCAGGTTGAGCAATTTATTAAGGTCTTTACATGAATTCTGATTATTCCCAGGGATAAACAACATCATGCAATACATGTAGATACCTTTGTCAGAAAGAACGCTATATTTCCCTTAACGGAGTGACGCTGGATGTAAAAAACCACTCAGCTTACCCCGCTCTCCACTCAGCTTACCCCGCTCTCCACTCCACTTACCCCGCTCTCCACTCCACTTACCCCACTCAACTTACCCCACTCTCCACTCAACTTACCCCACTCTCCACTCAACTTACGCCGCTCTCCACTGAGCTTACCCCACTCTCCACTCAACTTACCCCACTCTCCCCTAAAAGGCTGCATTATAAGAATCATTGTATGAAACACAAGGCTAAACAAGTCTTCACAAATGGTTTTATGAAGCTGCACATAGCAACTCCACAAATGCTTCTGTTTATTCTGCGAGTCCACTTTTCAAGGCACACTTACAGTACGGTGATAAACTGATTGTTTGACTGGGCTCGAAACGCTCTTGAACAAACAACGGTGTGTGTTTAACAGAGAGAACGAGCTAATCCCTCAATTAAACAGCTTGTAGCTGAATTGCTTGATTACATGAGGACTGGTGCTCTCATCCTGACACCTTATAAACTTGAGAAACCAAACAGCAAGCAGAGATGTGGCTTTAAAAGAGGTTCCTACTGCACGGTCAGAGCTGCTACTCTGACGGAGAGGAGCTCTAAAGCAGTTTGCCCATTCAGCCCGGACTCTAAGAGCACAAATCAATACACATTAACAGGTTAAAAGAGAACGGCGAGCGGGTTACTTTTATGCCCCGCATCGCAATATTATTGACATGGGTCTCCTATTCTGTTTGTAAGAGAGGGAGTGCTTGAGAGAGCTCCTCTGCATTGATGGTCTGGCTCTCTCTGAGGAAGGAAGCACTTACTAGCCGCTAGCCTCTCACATGAGCATGTCTGAAAGAAATGGTGTTGCACATTTTCTATCATAATACCGCGGAAACGACAAAGATGTGAGTGTGTTTGAAGGATGCAGTAAGTAAGCAGGAAGAAAAAGAGGGAGAGAGTGGTCTCCTTACTGACAGTAAATGGCTCCGGATGAAAAAGTGGCATGGGGAAGAAAAAATAAGCAACCTGGTTGCAAGAACATGAATACCAAGTTGCTTGTTCTGAGGGAAAGACAAAAATGAAAGGCCATACTTGAATTGAAGAGATCAATGCAGGTGGTTCCAACTGCAGTACAGGGAAAGGTGAGCAAAATGAAGTTCAATATGGTTATAAAGGTAGGTAGTGAGAAGTGCCAGTAAAAAAGACATTGGCAGAGTGAAGGTAGGGAAAGTGTAAGACATCATTGGGGTGTGTGTGGCTGAGGACAATCTGTTACGTGTGTGTGTGTGTGTGTGTGTGTGTGTGTGTGTGTGTGTGTGTGTGTGTGTGTGTGTGTGTGTGTGTGTGTGTGTGTGTGTGTGTGTGTGTGTGTGTGTGTGTTCATGTGCACCCGTGTGTGTAGGCAGCGAGATGGATAGGCAGCAGACAGAGCGAGGTGGCCTGCGAGGCCTCACCTCTCCACTGGACTGGTAAATCAGCCATCAGCCATGTGACGTACCCACTGCCCCCTGCTCAGCCCACTGAGACATCCCATCCCCTTCACACCCCCCGCCCCCCTCTCCAACGGAGCTTTTATATCCCTCCTCGCTCGGCTGCCCAGGCAATGGGAGGGGGCACACCCGCAGCAGCATTCCTCTAAAGCAGTATCCCATCATGCAACAAAACCCTAGGAGACACGCTGGCCTTTGGGGGCAGACAGGCATGCTGTTCTGTTCGCCCCTCAGCCCCTCAGCCCTTCGACCCAATAGCGCTGGGTCATCAGATGAACCCGGCTCTGACCTGGAGGGAGCCAACAACTGCTTCCTGTCTGCTAGCATTAGCGCAGCCAGCATTGAGGCTAAACCGCTCACACCACAGGGCCACCAGGGCACACTGACCTGCACAAGGAACGGGTGACTACCTATGGCCTGGTCCTGTCTGGAGCCCTGCTAGACAAGACAAAGGCAGGATCTCCTCAAGACATAAATATCTATGGAACCAAGTGGGGTCGCAAGGGGTAATTGTTGGGTGGAGTCCGGATGGACATAACCAGTTACAATTAAAGGAAGAGGGACAATATACACCATAGACAAGAATAACCAAGGGAACATCTTCCAATCAAACCTGGCACAAAATAAAAACATTTCCTGTTACAGACAGGGACCCATTTCATAAAGGCTATAGAGATGTGATGAATAACATAAATGAAGTATGACTGACAGAGAGTAGCAGTCTTCAAGCTGTCAGTGGGCCTGACCACCCCACTAAAGGGTAATTGTGTCCCCACTGATACGTGAGCAGTGTCTCTGCCAGTGCTATCTGTGTCAGTGGTGTCAGGGTTAGCCGTGTCGGTGGCATCAGTCAACAGCAGCAACACACTGGGGTGGAACTGTAACCCTTCAGAGGCTCAGGAGCAGAGCAGGCAGCATGCTGTAGTGTAGCGCTGCGCTGCCTTGCCTCCTACACCTCCTGCCACGGGCTCCACTGAGCCTTCGTGCTGTCCGCCGGGACCCACACGCTGTTGCACTGATACATACTGAGCTTGCATCACTCCACACGGCACGGAGCTGGAACAAACCACCTCTGTCAGAAAGGCAGGCAGAGGGATAAAGGCTTTAACTTCATCCAAGGTGGAGACGAAAATTCTCCTCTCTGCTGCAGTTCTATCAAGCTCTGTCTGCACCCCAATTAGATCTAATTTCAGAGAAAGAAATTGTAAGCTTTCCACATAACTGGTGTTGTACATGTATTTAGTGCTCTGTTATAAATGAACTTCGGATGGTTTTCCCAAAATGACGTAAGATAGACGTGTTCACTTCCCTCCAGCCAAATGTATCAGTGCCCTGACCAAGGAGGAGATTCACAAGAAACTACAGCACTTACTTAGCCAATGCATGTCAGAAGTGACCCCTTAAATGGTGCTAATTGGATGTAACGCAAAATGCTAATGCATTTTTTTTAACATTAATTGGCACTTCCTCCCTGGGCCATAGTGAAATCATTAACAGTTTTGAAAATGGTAGAAAAAGCATCATCTCCAAGCCGTGGGGCAGCCCTCAAACACATATCCCATGTTCATTCCTATTCATATTCTTACTGCACTCACAGTATCATAAACAGCTCATTTGAATTGGTGTGCTGCCAAGTGAGTCTCTTCCTCCTTACAAACAAACAAGACAAACACTATTGCGAGTCAAGCTGTTGTTTGTTAGTGGGCAGCAGGGTGATGCTGGCTTCATGACTAACTTATCAGAAGCAGCGTTGTGTACTGACCTGACCCTCTGCTTAGATAGTGTTGTGAGGATGGTGAGAGGCGTGGAGGAGACTTAAAAACCCAGGCAGGCAGGCACATAGCTGGGGATGAAACAGCAGCAGAAGGAAGCAACCCGTCTGTGACAGCCTGTACGTATCATCTGATCAAGGCTTCAGCAATTTACTGGCAGTAAGAGAAGATCTTACAACAAACACCAAATGCTACAGAATAGCAAATCTTTGCTTTCAAAATTACCATCATTTGCTTTCTGTCAAGAGATATACTTAAAATGTTTTCTTATTATTTCTTCTGTGCCTAGAAAAACTGTGACTTACTTTGCATTGTCGTGGTGCTACTCTTTTATTATTTAATATAGGGTGCTCAGTGACACGTTGGCTCTTGCTATTACTACGCGGAGTCTACGCTTCGCTAATTAAAAGAGTCACAGTAGTGTAGAGCTCAGCTCAGATCAAACAGGGCTGTGTTAATACGGGAAACAGAGAGAAAGAGTTTGTCTCCCCACCACTGTTATATCATAATCCCTGTTCCTTCATCCTGATTAAAACATTTCAACAGGAGACCTGGTGTGGTTCTGACTGTCTGCGGAGAAGCAAGTGCCTCTACTTCATGGAGAAATATCACAGCTCTCTCATTAGCGAATGGGGATTTCATCTGGAATATATCTCACAGAGCACTTTGAGGGAAGCGGCCGTATTTACATGTAAAAGATCCGGAGTGGCTGACTGAAGCTAGCTAGCTACCTCTCTCCTTAATTGCTGGCTTCAGTTGTCCATGAATGCATCCACTTTGTTACTGGCTCTCATTACCAGCCAGCAGCCACAGACAGCCCAGTCTCTCTCTCTCTCTCTTCTTCCTCTCTCTCTCTCTTTCCCTCTCTCCCTCCCTCTCTCCCAGCCTCTCTCAGTCAGAGCAGGACCAAAAGAGTCTGCCTAAGGAGTTGGTCCTCCCAGTGGCCAAGAGACACAAACAATTGAGAGGGATTACAGCCTAATCCTGTTTGGACTTTCATCCAGCACACATATTTGAGGGCGGAAACCTCCGGAGCGTGGAATTCTAAAAGGATGCGTTCTATAAAGATATGGGCAAGATTTGTAAACAGAGCCGAGGATGAGATTGCACGTTTTACATGACAAAGGAGGACAAGAAACTTGACAAGAGATTTATAAGAGCTACCAAGAGTCTGTAAATCAGTAGCTATTCAAAGAGTTTTTCATGTGTTTCAGGATTTTCGAAGTTGCTTTGGGAAGAAACGTAATTGACACAGACGTGTCCATGAAAACAATGTACGACAAATAAAGTTTTAGTAGCTGAACAGTAGAAAACCAAGGAGCAAGTGAAGCTCTGTGTTAGCACTAAGCAGATTTACCAAGCTAGTGCTCCAGTATCTTTCCTAAGTGGTGTGATGTCTGTCTGTATCAGTTTGGAACGCCCCCCAGGTCCCCGAGGGGACATTCCCGCTGCAGTACTATCACATCACAGGAATGACTGACTGGCCTTGTTTCCCTCAGGGTCTCCACGCTCACACCAACACATCACGTTGTCACTGTCTCGCGGGACAACTCACACCTGGCCCACGTCACTCAGCAGCAACACACATACTCCAACTATGAAAACACACAGACACACACACACACAATTATTGGCATATATGTACGTATACATATTATGCAATACGTTCATATTGTGTGCGTGGTTGGTTAGGCAAATAATAATGCCTTAAACTCATCTCTTGACTAAAGAGGAGTTATAACTGAAGCATGATCCTAGTTCAGATGAAATGACATGAGGATCACTTATCACGTACTTTGCAGTGGAACAGTCCATGTCGTCTAACTGTCGACACGGTTACCGGGCTCAAATCCCCAGGATTACAGACTTACTGAATGACAGTCTGTGTGTCTGTCTGTCCGTCTGTCACAACAGCAAAGAAACTGAAGAGAGACGGTCATGTCCACGTTGGAGGAACTACGTTATGTGCTGTTACGCTAGGCCTGCTGAGGCCGATACACCGTCCCATGTCACTGTTCTTACATGTCCCTCTCATTTCTCTCGCTCCCTCTCTTCTCTCCTCCTCTCTCATCTCCACTTTTCTCCTCTCCTCTTTACTGACAGCTGGGATCCATCCTGCCCTGTGTCGAGTCGTCAGCCAGATCTCCTTTGAAAGGCAGTGATGGAGGCGAGGCTTTAAAACTTTATGGTCAAAGCCCTGGTACCACATGGCGTTTCAGTAGCACCGCTGCTAGAGGGACTACCGATTTATGGCTGATGACACGCACATATTTAATTTGTAACCAAACACTTCCCCTCCCCCTTGGCCGCCTCAGAACTCTGGAAAACGTCTTGTTTTCTCAGGTCAGGGGTTAAACAAAGGAAACACCGCGCTGGCTAGCAGAAGGGGGCAGAACTGGAGGTGTCATGGACGCCGCTTCTTCCCAGGCCGGCACAGGGCAGACTGAGGGACACGCTAAGGTCAGAGGTTTAGCTGTGATATCCGGCAGGGGGCCAGGCTGTTACAGAAGCCAGTAAAAGACAGGGAGCAGATAGAATCCCCACTGATCCCCGCTGCATTTCACATGATGACATTTTTACATTTCAGGCAGGATCCTCTTACCCCTCTCTCCACAATATGTCCACTCGGTTGTTGGGCATGACATCTTTACAGCCCCATTGGTCATAAACCCCCGAGGGGCGGTCCCCAAACACTGTTACATGCCCCACTGGCTCCTCCACTCAGCGGCTGTGTATAAACATATACGTTTATTTAGTGTGAACGTCCCGTGGTGCTCGCTTCTCGTCCCTCCTTCATAAAGCCATGTACTCCCAAGGAGGGAGTCTGCTATAGGAAGAATCATACAGGATTTACTGGCCGTAATAAAGGCTTGTTTCCTCAGTCAGACACAGCACAGTGGACTCAGAGGGAAAGAAAGAGAGAGGTGGGGAGAGAGAGAGAGAGAGAGAGAGAGAGAGAGAGAGAGAGAGAGAGAGAGAGAGAGAGAGAGAGGGGGGGGGGGAGAGGGGGGGAGAGAGAGGGGGAGAGAGAGAGAGAGAGAGAGAAAGAGGGGGGAAGGGGAGAGAGAGAAGCTACTGTCTCTCTTCTTATTTTTACTCTGTCTTGTAGCTAACAACAATAATCGACACCTACAGATGAATAGCTGATAAGTCAAAACAGTGCTGGCTCGCCAGACTGCCATTAACAGTGGTGATCCTTTCCCAAACATTGCTAAATTTTGATTTTTGCAATATGAAGTTAAATTAGAGGATTTAAAATCACCAAATGTACACAACGTGTGTATTGGTAGGGGGGGGGGGGGGGGGGGGGGGGGGGGGGGTAATAAAAGAGACCAATGTAGAACCACAACTACCCAGGTGTGTACTATGAATCACCATGGTCATATAGCCCAGTAGACTGCAGACAGAATCCAATGGACAAGTCCATCTGTCCGAGCTGAGAGCAGAGCCAACCACAGCTCAGCATCACTAATGTATGCATTCCACTCAGCAAGTAGGCAACAACCTACATCCTACATAATGAACAGTACTGTAATAATGTGCTTCACCTAACCGTCACATGGAATGTTCCTTCACACTGTACACAGACAGCATCACTAGGACACTGTTTAGCCCAAATGAAAGCTAGGGTAGTGGTTCTACTCTGCCTTCACTATGAAGTGAGGCAGGCCGGGGTCTGGGCTGCCCTAATAGCCCCAGTCTCATTTAGGAATCTTTATGGGCCATTGTTCCCCATATGGGGCGAGTTAAACACAGGGCCTGCATGTAAATCACAGAGCTGGGCCCACATGACAGAATTGCCCTCACTAACGACGAGCAGATTGGAGGAAGAACTGCAAACTGGTCCATGGGCACCAGCCTAGAGTAAAGAGGGAGAGAGAGAGGACGGGGAAGAGGGAAGGAAAGAGAGAGATAGATGAAGAGAGAGAGGGAGTGTGGGGAGAAGAGAAGGATAGTGAGTGGTGGAGCAGGAGGTGTGTGTGTGTATACATCCAGTCAGGCCCAGGTGGGTTGTGTGTGTGTCTGGGGTTTGGGAGAGAGCCACGCCAGCCAGAGTGAGAGGGGTGGGAGTGTAGGGGATGGGGGGGGGGGGGGGGGGGGGGGGTGTCTGCTGTGCCAAACAGACTGTGGCTGCCGCCCCGCCAAGCTACTCTCCAGAGGAGGGCCTGTAATCCCAGCAGCTCCATTGTGAGGGCCGGCAGGTACTTCCCCACTGCCACGGAGCAGCACACTCAGCTGACTGGCACTGTGGGAGCAGCAGAGACCAGGAGCAGCAATGCCTGCTGTACCTCCTGTTTACTTCACTCTAGCTTTTGTAACAAACACATTGTAGGCACATATCAATCCCTCTCATAGCGTTGTTTGTAAGAGCTGCTGTACATTAAGTTATAGAATTTAAGATATCCAAATGTATTGCGTGTGTGTGTGTGTGTGTGTGTGTGTGTGTGTGTGTGTGTGTGTGTGTGTGTGTGTGTGTGTGTGTGTGTGTGTGTGTGTGTGTGTGTGTGTGTGTGTGTGTGTGTGTGTGTGTGTGTGTGTGTGTGTGCGTGTGTGTGTGTGTGTGTGTGTGTGTGTGTGTGTGTGTGTGTGCGTGTGTAAAGAGAGAGAGAGAGTGCAAGAGAACAGACATTGGTGCAGTCAGGCGTGTAATCACAAACCATTTGGGTTTGAGTAGCTAGAGTGTTCATCAAACAAGGTGTGTCCTTTCTATCTCCCTGCGTCCCACAGATGACCACTTAGTCTCCAGCCGGTTGCCATTACAGCCAATGGAGAGGTAAACTAATCTAATCCCACCCAGTTGCTGAGTGGTTCATTTCCTGAATGTGAGGAGTGTGAGGGAGAGGGGGCAGAGGGGTGCAGAGGGCTGAGGGTGCTCTGCAGTCAGGGTTTCCCTAACCCCCACAGCTGCACCTAACAGGGAGACAGACATTTGGTAAAGGAACCTACAAACCCAAAGTATGATCAATTATCCTGTTCATTTATTTTCTTCTTCTCACACCACCAGGCCAGGGCACCGTCATGTTCTATGGTAAGGAAGCAATATTTTTCGGTCTCCAACTGACTCAACATCCCGATGACTAGTACTATCATAAGCTCTGCATGCGGTTGAGTGAGGTTTGAGTGTGGAGTTGAAGAAGATAGGGGCTGCAGGGAGCCTGGAGATGGTTGCTACAGTCAGCCAGAGGGCCTCTATCTCTGGAGCCTCGGTGAACCTCCAGTAGCATAGTGGTGTGTTAGAGGTGCTGACCTGATGGCTGTGGCCTCTGCAGCCCTGAAGGAGCACATTCGTCCCCCTGCTTCACTGCTCTGCCAGTTGGCAAGCCCAAGCCAGGAAACTGTCAGTGTCGATCGAGCTGAGTGGAGGAGTTCCTGCTAAAGGAGTCTTGCTGGTTCAGGGCCCACCTCTGTTTCCAAAGCACGGGGGAAAAAAGCTCTGGCATTCCACAGGTCTGACCTGCCAGCTTCCCCCTGCTGCCCGGGCTTCACAGGGAGCCCTGAATGAGATTAACAAAAGAGTTCTGTTGGACCCCCCTTGGCTGCCTTCCACATCAACAGCCCGCCAGGTCAAAGGTCACACTAACTACATTAATTCCCAGCAGACCTCTTGCTCCAAACACAGGCTGCCAGTCGCACAAACTCCAAGCTTTCCTCTAATCCCCCGAGATATGTCTGATCTTTTCACGTTTCTGCTCAATTAAAGCAATATCACACCTTGCAAATGGAATGGTGAAAGAGAGGAAGAGTGAGAGGAAAGGAGGAGAGAGTACAGGCTGAGGGTGAAAAGTGTGAAAAAGAATGAATGGAAGAACAGAGTGAGTGAAATAGAAAATGAAGAAGAAGAAGTATGTTCATGCGTGAGGCCGTAACAAATGGCCCGGTACCACATGAAGCACTGCACCTGATGAAACACCCAGCCACTGGGCCCACACTGGTTAAATCAACGTTGTTTCAATGTCATTTGTCAACCTAAGTCATTCATCTAAGTCATCAACCAGTACAGTTTTCATCTCATTTCAACCATCTTAAAATGAGGGTAAAACTTCAACACAATCTAATTTCACATACAGTTTGTGTCAGAAAAGTTACAGGAGTCCAGTAGCGGTGCGTGGGTAAAATCTCGGGGGAAGCCAAACTAGGAAAAAAAGGCATATCACAACCTATGTGTTGTGATAATTGTGTTGTTTGCTCTATAACCTGTTAGTTCATATGCCTTGACACCGTGATATACAGGCCTAAAGGCCGAGACAGTAAGAAGACACAGTAGCAGAATAAATTCAACCAGACCTTTGTTTCATCGCAAAACCAGAGAGCAACCTCTGTCCTATGAAGTCCACAAAACATATTGCATGTAACAAACAATGACATGACCTACAGACATTTCCAGTCTACTAAACAACTATTGATTTAGAACCACAGAGTTAACGCAAGTTGCAAAGAAAACAGGAGCTGCCTCCACTATTCCAGCACCACTTCAACATCATCAAATCACCTCTGCTTAGTCTAATACAGTGAGAACTAAAATATACCAAAAACAACTTAGTACAATCAACGTAAGCTAAAAATTATGTGGCTGCCCATGGTTCTGATTTATGTGTGTGTGTGTGTGTGTGTGTGTGTGTGTGTGTGTGTGTGTGTGCATGTGTGTGTGTGTGAGTGTGTGTGAGTATGTAGGAAAAACCTGTTGACTCACCCTGCTTGTAGAGAAACACCAATGACATCCTCCTCTCTTTAATGTTGACGAAACGGTCTCTCACTCTGTCATACAATACACGCTTTCAGTTTTGTTGTAGCCTAACTTCCTTTCATGGGCAACGTTAGCTAGTTAACATTAGCCATCTACATCTAGCTACATATTGAACTTCCGTCCTCTCAGGCCAGGGGCACAATGTATGAATTAATGGTTGGATCAGAATTGGCGTTATAGTTATTGGTCAGTACGGAGAATTGATAAAACCACAAGTCCAAATCCCTATCTCCATCCATGTCTAATTTAGGAAAGGGACAATTTTAGCTGGATAGCTAGCTAGCCACCGGAGGACGACAACACAACGTGATGCAACAATTCAAGTTGCTTTCTTTCAAATGACGTTTGGCTTTTTTTGGTGTGCCAGGACCGTTAACAGTAAAGCTCACTCAACTTATCTCAACGCTGATTGGCTTTTATTGTCAAATTTTTTTATCAAGGGAGGCCAAGTGCTCGCTTGCTTCCCTTGCAATCAATACTACGAGCTGCAACATTATCATAGTCTTTTTGACCAGACAGCCTCAGACAGATGGTTTAAACATACAGAGAGAAAGGGCCACTGTTTCGCTCCCACTGATGCTTTCTCCAGTGAGATAAATTCATCCTCTTGCGAATTGAAGAAAGATTCTGAATCACAGAGAGACGGAGAATAAATTATTTGATATGTTTTTTGTTTTATTTTTGTCTTGATCAACCTGATCAATATCTAAATGTGTTGACATGATAGCTCAGCTGAAACCAACACAGCCTGTTTCCAATACTAAGCAGCGTATGTAGAGGTAGGAATCTGGAAAGGTAGACTTGTTCTCACTGAAGTGCATTACCCCATCTATACCAGTAGGAGTCACTTTTCAGGCAGGAATTGTGGCTTAAAATGTTATTTCAATATACCTCTTAATTTGGCTTGATGGCATGACGTTGATTTAAATATATAATTTTACTATCAACATTGAAACAAGGTAAAATTAAATGTCTAATCAAATATGAAATTCCACACAATTTCAACCAGCCAATATTTGAGTATAGGATGACAAATATTTATTATATTATATTGAATTTTCAATGCAACAACGTATACATAGTTCTGATGATTGTGTTAGTCAGGTTAAGTCATTGTATTTAAATTGACCATTTTGAAACAACGTTGATTCAACCAGTGTGTGCCCAGTGGACAGAGACAACGCTCAACCGTTCCTTTACTCATACACATTTTACTAGAAGGAACTAAGACTGAAACTTAGACTGAAAATACCATCAGCCACAGTGACTGCCTTTCCTGGGTAGAGGAATATCATGATACCTGGTGATGATTTACTGAAGTTGCTTATTTCTTAATACAGGCAGGCTCTGTCCGCAATAAACATGCAGTCTACCCTCGACATGAAACAGTCACTTCTCATTTCTCTGCAGACAGAGCATCTGAAAATAGTTAGAACAAACAGTCGCCAGCAAGAAATAGCAGTGGACCAGCTGAGAAAGAGATAACAGACAAGAGATGCAGGGAAGCAGAGAGAGAGAGAGAGAGAGAGAGAGAGAGAGAGAGAGAGAGAGAGAGAGAGAGAGAGAGAGAGAGAGAGAGAGAGAGAGAGTGGAGTAAGGGGTGGGGGGATCCACCAGTATTTCTTGTCCTTGATCTGGCTGCCTTTCTTTCAGCTGGATCCAGAGCCCCACCCCCCTGCAGAGTCTTACCCCAGAGGAGTGGAGAGCTGGGCGGAGGAGAGACAGCCAGCTGCATGCTTGACTGGAGCCCTGCACACACATGGAACAGAGAGAAGAGGGGAGCTGGAAACAGAGAGAGAGGGAGAGAGGAGAGAGAGAGCCACTCGATGACAGCGTGAGTGCAGGGAGGATATTCCACTTTAAGAACACAACAAGGCACCCTGAGAGATTGAGTTTCAAAGTGGCAGAGCAGGAGGATTTCCCGTGCAATGGACTTCCGCCGCTAAGGCCACGCAGACATGGAACACAACACAGAGCTGACTCCAAACATATGACATAACACACCCGGCCGAAACCAGACTGACTGCAGCGAACTGTATGACAGCCCTGGTAGACCCCAGCATATATGACAGCCCTGGTAGACCCCAGCATATATGACAGTCCTGGTAGACCCCAGCATATATGACAGTCCTGGTAGACCCCAGCATATATGACAGTCCTGGTAGACCCCAGCATATATGACAGTCCTGGTAGACCCCAGCATATATGACAGTCCTGGTAGACCCCAGCATATATGACAGTCCTGGTAGACCCCAGCATATATGACAGTCCTGGTAGACCCCAGCATATATGACAGTCCTGAGGGACCCCAGCATATATGACAGTCCTGGTAGACCCCAGCATATATGACAGTCCTGGTAGACCCCAGCATATATGACAGTCCTGGTAGACCCCAGCATATATGACAGTCCTGGTAGACCCCAGCATATATGACAGTCCTGGTAGACCCCAGCATATATGACAGTCCTGAGGGACCCCAGCATATATGACAGTCCTGGTAGACCCCAGCATATATGACAGTCCTGGTAGACCCCAGCATATATGACAGTCCTGGTAGACCCCAGCATATATGACAGTCCTGAGGGACCCCAGCATATATGACAGTCCTGGTAGACCCCAGCATATATGACAGTCCTGGTAGACCCCAGCATATATGACAGTCCTGGTAGACCCCAGCATATATGACAGTCCTGGTAGACCCCAGCATATATGACAGTCCTGGTAGACCCCAGCATATATGACAGTCCTGGTAGACCCCAGCATATATGACAGTCCTGGTAGACCCCAGCATATATGACAGTCCTGGTAGACCCCAGCATATATGACAGTCCTGGTAGACCCCAGCATATATGACAGTCCTGGTAGACCCCAGCATATATGACAGTCCTGGTAGACCCCAGCATATATGACAGTCCTGAGGGACCCCAGCATATATGACAGTCCTGGTAGACCCCAGCATATATGACAGTCCTGGTAGACCCCAGCATATATGACAGTCCTGGTAGACCCCAGCATATATGACAGTCCTGAGGGACCCCAGCATATATGACAGTCCTGGTAGACCCCAGCATATATGACAGTCCTGAGGGACCCCAGCATATATGACAGTCCTGGTAGACCCCAGCATATATGACAGCCCTGGTAGACCCCAGCATATATGACAGTCCTGGTAGACCCCAGCATATATGACAGTCCTGGTAGACCCCAGCATATATGACAGTCCTGGTAGACCCCAGCATATATGACAGCCCTGGTAGACCCCAGCATATATGACAGCCCTGGTAGACCCCAGCATATATGACAGTCCTGGTAGACCCCAGCATATATGACAGCCCTGGTAGACCCCAGCATATATGACAGCCCTGGTAGACCCCAGCATATATGACAGCCCTGGTAGACCCCAGCATATATGACAGCCCTGGTAGACCCCAGCATATATGACAGTCCTGGTAGACCCCAGCATATATGACAGTCCTGGTAGACCCCAGCATATATGACAGTCCTGGTAGACCCCAGCATATATGACAGTCCTGGTAGACCCCAGCATATATGACAGTCCTGGTAGACCCCAGCATATATGACAGTCCTGGTAGACCCCAGCATATATGACAGTCCTGAGGGACCCCAGCATATATGACAGCCCTGGTAGACCCCAGCATATATGACAGTCCTGGTAGACCCCAGCATATATGACAGTCCTGGTAGACCCCAGCATATATGACAGTCCTGGTAGACCCCAGCATATATGACAGCCCTGCTACGCCATACAAGGCCTTATAATACCCAGCATATTATGACGTCCACACACCAAGTCAATGCAGACTCCAGAACTGTACTGTCCTTTCTTACCACACACAGCTGACAAGCTTTTAGACGCAGACCACAGCCTTCTTATAACACATGGTCCTTACCCATGTGGACACTGTCACAGTACTTTCTAGATCTAATGAAATATGTCTCAGAGTATGTGATAGATTACAGGTATGAGACGTTATGTTCCAACATGCTTTTAATACCATGTAGACCAGTTATCATATCATTCCTGTCTGATCAATAGAGGGCGCTAGCACTCAATATGTGGACTACTATTGTAAATCATAGAACGTTTTTCTTTGTATTCAAAATAGTAAATTAATTTGATAATAATACACTTACACTGAGTGTACAAAACATTAGGAACTGCTTTTTGCCGTGACATAGACTGACCAGGTGAATCCAGGTGAAAGCTATGATCCCTTATTGATATCACTTGTTCAGTCCACTTCAATCAGTGTAGATGAAGGGGAGGAGACAGGTTAAGTTAAAGAAGGATTTTTTAGCCTTGAGACAATTGAGTCATGGATCGTGTATGTGTGCTATTCAGAGGGTGAATGGGCAAGACACAATTTTTAAGTGTCTTTGAACGGGGTATGGTAGTAGGTGCCAAGCGCACCGGTTTGAGTGTGTCAAGAACTGCAACGCTGCTGAGTTTTTCACGCTGAGCAGTTTCCCGTTTGTATCAAAAATGGTTCACCACCCAAAGGAAATACAGCCAACTTGACACAACTGTGGGAAGCATTGGAGTCGACATGGGCCAGCATCCCTGTGGAACGCTTTAGTCACATTGTAGAGTCCATGCCCTGATGAATTGTTCTGAGGGCAAAAGGGGGTTCAAATCAATATCCAGAAGGAGTTCCTATTGTTTTTCTCACTGACCGTGGATTTCAGATATGAAGTATGAGGCGAACAGTGTTCAAAATGTTTTCAGCATTATCAGAAAAAAACTGCTCCCCAAAACTACAACTGTAAGATCCAATAGTGTGATTTTGGGGAGAAGGTAACAATTTTGTAGTATGAGCGAACTCTTCCCTAAGCAAGAAATACATATATATATACCATCTCAGTGCATGCTGATATACAGAATTGGGTACATTCAGGATGTGTAGTAAAGAGACACGAACATCAGCTCAGGTGCAGAGTCACATCATATTTGTGAGCAGAAGAAAACCTGTGCACAATAAATGTACAGACACACATGTCAAAGCCATTGCTATTACTCTGCCTATAACTCCAACTCCTGACATAATGTAACCAAACAGCAAAAATCCCCAACTGACATTTTATGATCTGTTTGATTACTTGTGTGAAATAGTGTTCTCGGTTCCTTTATAAATCACAGGTAATCCCTAAGAGGCAGTGACAGCTGATTCAATGACACTTGGGATTGTGCTGGTGGAGATAAAGTGTGGTGAGTTTTAAAGGGACGGGTCCAGAGAGGGGACAGCGCAACATTATCCCCAGCCTGGGGAGCCTAAATCACTCTTAAAGAGACAGGAGCCTCCATGAAGTTCAGGGGACTGGGCTCTCTGAGAGGGACTGACACATATAAATCAGACCTGATCACTCTACCTGTCTGCTGCAGACGGACGGACGGAGGGACGGGAAACACACAGGGCTCCGAGTCTGAAGAGTTTCCTGTGGAACAGAAAAAGGAGATCATTCATACTTCTAATGGGACCCATAAATCCATGTATTAACTACGCCACACCATATAACAGGGCACAGCCCGGAGAAATAAGACACAGATGAAGGCAGGCAGGGAGAGGCCCGGAAAGACACATCCATTAAAGGGTGGAGGAAGTGAGGAGAAAGAGGTGGAGTGGAGAGGAGGAGGGAAGAGGGACGCAACAACATTCAGAGTGAGAACAGAAGGAGAAAATAGAGATTGATCTGGTTCATTTCTAAACGTAATCCGGGGTGATCTTGAGAATCAGAAAGAGGAGAAACACAAAAGAGAAGGACGGGGGTGAGAGAGAGTGGGCCCCAGCGCAGGGGTGAGAGAGGGTGAGGGGTGGGGGGAAGGGGACAGAGCTGGGGCTGTGTGGTGCGGCGCTAACAGGCCCCTGGGGAGCTGGAAGGCGCTGTAGGACCATATGGGGAACGGTGAAAGAGAGGGAGCCCAGGGGCCTGGGTGTCTTGCCCCAACCAACCCAACCCCAGCTTCAGCTGTTCCCCTGGAGCCATGGGTCTGCCTGGGGACTAGACATACATAACAAAAACTACACACACACAGGACAATACACCACCAGCCTCTGTGCAACACAACACACCAGCCACTGTGAGAATGAGCATTGCACCAGCCTTGTAACCAGGGTATGGACAGATACCTTGCACAGTCTCTCAGCAATTTTCATTACCAGAGACTTGCAAGCTATGGTGCTCATCCTTGGAGCACTTCTTGCATTAGAACTGACTCTTGAGAACAGCATAAAGCAATGTCAGCTAACAATCTAAGTGACAGGTCAGCATAATCCTACATGTTGAGAGACACTGGCCTGTGGTCTGACGTCTA